>NC_083650.1:6139039-6499039 GCF_963576545.1 Limanda limanda | reverse complement strand
GCTGTTGTGTTTGCGCTGTTGTCTCAGGTAAGCTTTACAACAGTAAACCCACTTTAATCCATGATCCTTTATTTGTGTGTCTTTGTGTGTGTGTGTGTTGACAGAGACGTGGGCTGCGTGCTGAATACGTACAAAACAAATGTCTGCTGCTGTGAATTTGTGAAACGGCATTTTGCAATGCAAAGCAGTATCTGTGATTGTTCACACATGAATATTCATGTTATATGACATGTGTGCGTGCGGACAATGAGAGTGAGGCTCGGCCATGAAGCCCGTATTTTCTCTGCACACTATTGAGCGTGTGGTATTATTATAGGATTGGAGATTTGCAGTCGGCTATTTACGGAGACAATATTGAAAGACAACACAATGGTCTCTATCTATCTAGTGTTTTTCTAATCGTGATGACCACTCAAAGTGCAGTTTTACCATCCACCCGTTCACACACACAGTGGATCTATTTGCAGCACTTCCTCTAGCACACGTCATTCAAACACCACCGGCACACTTGGGGTTCAGCATCTTGCCCAAGGACACTTTAACCTTCTGGTTAGAGGACAACCCGCTGTACCTCCTGTGCCACAGCCGCCCCACAATGCAATGCACAACACTTCCATTTTGTTAGGAATTTACACTTTTTTTCTTTAAGGGACAAATCCAGTCACTGTGACAGACTTTGACCTTTGTTACCCATCCATCCAACTCTTCTTTTTTAAAAGAGAAATATACTTTTGTTGATGTTATAAGTAACCGAATGTCTCGATTGGGAGGGAAAATAATCTTGTTTGAGAAAATGATGTATTATTTTATCTTGCTGCTCAATCTGTGCGACTGCTACTTTCAAACCAAAGCTCGGTGTGTCAGTTAGCTGGACGCGGATGAAAGCAACCATCGGCAGCCATTGGTGTGGTTAGATTAAAACAAACCACGCAGAGTCTCCATGAGAATAAATAACGTCCTGAGCAACAGCCACACGACAGCGGACGCTCAGAACAGTTGATTCTCCAATTGGCAGTGTCTCTCCTCGAAATCAGTGCAGATGTGGCCTTATATAGTTAGAATATGGGGGTGTAGAAACAAATGCTGGCTGGTATTTGTTTACTCTCCCAATTCCCTGTCCTCTCGTGGCCTCATATCACACACTTGCGAGGCCCGGTCGAGGCTTGTGTTTTCTTTATGTCTGTGATTCTGAGACGCGTTTACGTTTTCTCGCCACCGTGGCATTTATTTGGTGTGTTGATGTGATTACAGAGCTCCAGAATATCAATCTTTCCTCTCGCTCTTTCGGTCCCCGTCTTCTCCTCCGCCCGTCTCTCCCTCTCTCCCTCTCATGCTCTCAGGCTGAATGTCTGGCAGGATGTCAGCTATTGATTCATACAGGCAACATTTTAGCAATGATGGCGGCTTATGGGTTGCGCCAAACAGAATACAACAAACAGGAGATCAGGTTTCAGACGAGTTGGCTGGCGGATGAGAAGAGGAAGAGAAACGACATTAACCACTTCTGTATCAATACAACAAAAGAAAGGACTTATATCACTTTAATAGGAATGTACATTGGGTTATAAAAGTGGAGTGAGCAATGGAACAAGACAACAGGCTTCCTCTCACTGCGTGGATGTGGGTCATGTGCAGGAACTACGTTGCTCCCTATTAAGTTACGATTTTCGATGATTATCAGCAAAAGCCCACGAGCTACGCAATTATTCCAGGAGCAATTTTCTGCCAACACAGGTGAACGATAAATGTCAGCTCACAAATACCAAGAAAGACAAGAGTAATGAGAAGGAAACTGCACACAAGAAATCAGTAAAGCTCCCTTCAAAACTCTTTAAAATATTAAATTATCATGACAAACTGAGCAAGACTCAATGTTTAGGTTCTTACGTAGAAGTACCACTCCTCACTAATCTCCTTTTTTATGACTGTGTTGGAGATATTTGATCAGGTTTAATTGAATGTAACCAAACAACCCTATAAACTGTTAAAATGCAATAGTGTGCAATTACAATATTCCTCAAATGAGTAGAATCCCAGTGAAATTAGATTTTATGAGGAGCAGTTTCCCCTCGTTTGAGGTTTTACTGCTGCCCTTTTAACCACATTATCTTGTTGACCTCCTCTTCAATGGTTTAATGGCTCCCAATCAGACTTGCAACTCCAATTATTGCCAACCAGTAATGGATGGAAATGTGCATTAAATAGTATTGTCTGTATTTGCGTAAATATTGTGGAATTTCTTTTAAAATTTGCTTTAAATTTGGTTGCAAGCTTGATGATGATAAGAGGTTTATGGGAAAAGGGGCATTAATATTCATACAAAAAAATCTATAGAGGGACAAATGCCATGATGGACATTTTACAGGTTACTAACAATCCCAAGGATACTGCAACTTGTGCTACTCGTATAGATGACGATTTGGACCAGTGAAGCTCCAGTGAGATTCAGTATATCAGTTCTAAAAACCATTTATCTCCAGTTCCTCTCAGGTGTGTGTGGTTTGCTTGTTAAACAGAGTCCATTGCCCGCTGACTCATACTTGACTGTTTTGACAGTTTGTGGTCTGAATCGTGATCCTGGTGCAGCCATGGTAAAGTCCCTGGCTTTCTAAAAAAAGAAGTAGAAGGTAAAACTTCTAAAACCTAAACCACACATTTAGGCATGTAAAGGAAATGTACACCCACACATGCTCATATAGATTCCCTGTATTTGGCTCTGACATGGACCCTTGCAGAAACACAGTTTAATAAATAAATGAAGGGGAGGAGACAAAAGCTCTGAAAAGTACCACTTAAACAATTATTACCTCCTTGTTCCGCTTAGGCTACTACTTAATATTTGATGACTCCTTTCCTTTCCTCTGGCCCTCCTCCTTTTCCTCTTTCCTCCTCCTCTTCTTAAGTTTTTTATTTATTTTTTATTCCGGCCAATGAAAAGGTCAGGCCCCCTTAGTTGATTCTCTTGACTCTGAACATACTCCTAAAGATCTCTAGTTGGGACCTTTGGATTTTCATGTACAGATTTACAGAGAAGAACCAGAGTGATCTTCATTAAATCCAGAGGGAACTCTTCCGTGCGTTTTTTCAAAATTGGATATCATGAATTTGTATCCAGACGTGTTTCAAGATGCGTTCAAACAGCAGAACAATATCTTTATCTGTGTATTTTTTATTGAAAAGCTTTGACCTTCTTGACCTCCTTGTCGGTTTCCTGCCTTTTGAACACATGAACACATTAACATTCACCTTTGGTCATCTCCTCGTACAAGGAATGCTGAGTGCATGGAAAACACATCTTCTCACTCTGTTAGACCTACTGTTTAGCAATCTGAATTTTAAACTACGTAATCTTCAAAGATGTGGTGGAGGGTGTTATGAAAGAAGAACTTGCGAAACATTACTCGATCCAGCAATTTTGACCCAGTGTATCTCCCTCTGGCTCTGTGATGATCGTCTTCAGAGTGGACGTCAATGGACTGGGCATCAACAGCAAGGTTTCCACTGTCCTTTCTGTGTCTCTAACAATGTGCAGACTCCAGCACATGCAACACACTCTGCTGATACAGCGAGGTAATAAGGTTACCTCTCTGTGAATGCTAACGTCGTCAGTTTCCTCTGTTAACTTAACCAAATCCCTCCATCCCTCCATCACTCACATTCTATCACCTCCTCACGGACGCTTCCTTCCTGTCTCAGTTTATTAAGTACCATCTTTTTCACTTCAACTAAATTATGCATTCCTGTTCAGTGATGTCACTGTCAGACGTAGAGGCTCGAAAGTCACTTATTTATTTATTTAAATCCAATCAATGAGTTGACTGACAGGGGGTGAATATGGTCGTGCAAGATGTCGGCTACAGGATTGGTCGTCCCATCTCTCCTGTGTGTTATACTTTATGTTTAGTGTTCACCTTCAGTTTTATTTTGTCTTGTTGCATCAACCAAGAGAAAGATTGTGCAGTAGCGATTTCATACAAGATTTCACTGTCTGTGGCCTCGTACCATTCAAAGACTCAGGGGAGGAAAGGTGTTCTCCACTGTAGTGTGAAGTTAACACTAGATGGCAGTCTTGGATTGAAACCGCACATTGTGTGTACGTGTGTGTGTGTGTGTGTGTCTACGTTTGTCAAGCCTGGTTCTGCATGGTCTCAGCTGACACTTTGTTGACAGTGATGACAGATAAAGTCTCTCTCTCTCTCTCTCTCTCTCTCTCTCTCTCTCTCTCTCTCTCTCTCTCACACACACACACACACACAGATTATACTGAGTGTCGCTCTGTGGCAGCGGTGTTTGGCTTGGTTCGCCACATTCGTCAGTGTCGTGAGGTCATGAGTCTAATATTAAACAGATATTATCTCTGTGTCCTTTTATCTAAGCTTTTTTACACACTGACAAAACCTGACAGATTTCGCTCCCATTTGAAAGCTGCACTTAGGCTCATCTCATTTTTTTCAAAAGAGCGTACACTGCAGAAACGGGTTAGACCCTATAATATCATAGATTCATTATGGACCCTATAATTTAAAGAATATTGTGCCACACTGGGTTTGTTGAACCAATGATATCTTGGTTTGTTCAAATTAAAGTAAACAAGGTATATCAACACAATTTAAAGCTTTAATTTGAAAAGAAAGCAAAACTAAGAGTTTTTTCTGACCAAATAATTGATATAAAAAGATAATTTATAATGAAAATTATTGTAGGTTGCTTATCAACTCCCTTACCATACCTCTGATATATATATATTTAATAGATCTAAGTTATATCTTCATTATTATTTAGTGAATTAAATGTTCAAAAATGCTCAAGTGAACATACTAATTTTACTTTGTTGTGTGACCAATAGTTGAATTTACTTGCATATAACACTGTCAATCATAAGCTGTGTAGATGAATGACAGCTCCCCAAAACGTGCATTCTACATTCAACATGCGTCTACGTGCATGATACCTTCCCCCCAACCTAAATATTTTGTATTTTATTTAGTTATGTTAGAAACGTATTCGACAGGCAGACTGGCACATTTAAAATTGTGTTCTCACATGACTCGCTTGGACATGTTCCGGACATTGTGCTGGGGGGAGCTGGCAGGGGGAGTCTGAACTTTTTGTTTCAGCACACCGAGAAAAACTTTCAGGACAATGTCCGGAGTTCTCTCCTCGCCCCACAGCCGCTTGTGAGCGTGACTTCTCCGCTTTAAACCTTCCCGCTCCGGTTTGCCCCTCGCTGTCCATCAAGCTTTTCAATCTCTCCCCGGGTTAAACTGCTGCAAGTGTCGGAGCTCCTCGACCTTTGACCCCGGCAGCGCCTCTAATCTGCGCGGAGGAATGAGAGGCATTCTTCAGCTGCTGCAGCAGGAGGTGGTGGAGGAGCTGCTGCTGCCGGTGGGAGGGGAACTCACGACGTAGTAGGGACCCAGTCAGTCAGTGAAGTTTCCAGCGACTCGGCCATCGCGGTCTGGAGCTAGATCCTCCCGGAGATGATCGTGCTCGGCGGAGGGGATTTACGCGGGGAAACGAGGCGGTGATCGCGGGAGTTTATCATCCGATCATGGGTCAGACGGCCGGGTCGGCTGTGTCCCAGCCCGCCAGCGGTGAGTGTGTGTTTCTGTGCATGCGTGCAACATGTCTCTCTCTCTCTCTCACACACACACACACACACACACGCACACACACACACGCACACACTTACACATTCCGCTATCTTCATCCAGGAAGTCCTCTTTCTCATTTCTGTCGAAGCTTCGCGCAGAAACAAAGCGCACGGTGGTTTCCTGCCGAGGGGAAGTGAGTGAAGTGTGTTTTTAAAATGAATTTCAAACTCTCTGACATCACCGTGCGGGGCTTTGTGAGGCTAACACGGATCCGGATCGGGAATCAGGGGCAGGGGAGTCCAGGGTTTGACTCGTGTTTGTGTACTTTAGCTGCCAGTCCGACACATGAACTGAGGATTCGAACCATGTTTGTTTACCCACAGAGTGAACGGAGGATCGCAGGAAGCTGCCAGGTTCACAGCTCATTCACGATCAGGACCGTAATAACCGAGAATATGCCAAGTTTACTTCAGTTCAATAAAGTCAATATTCACTATCTTATCTTAGATTAAAAGTGCAGGAGTATAAACAACATGCTTGTCTTGTCCTCTCCCTATTCTGTAGTAAATCATCGAACAAAAACTAGGAATATAAATCCACTCCTTCCACTACAGCAGTTGTCTTCTCCGATTTCAGATCTCAAAGTGCTTTCAATTCCTCTTCTGGTTTATTAAGCCTCTCGTGGAAATTTTCCATCGTATCAAACTGTCTAAACTGAGATATTTGCTTTGTTTGATTTCCTCCCTCAGTCAATGCTCCAAGAATCACCCAACAAAAGAATTTACATACTTCTGAGATTCAATCAGTCAATCAAATTGTATTTGTATAGCCCATATTCACAAATAACAATTTGTCTGATAGGGCTTTAACATGGTGTTAGATTGTTGCAACAAAAACAATAGCCGCGTCCCAATTAAGCAGCCGCATCCTTTGGAGGACCAGCTCTAGTCAGGTTTACCACTGGAGGCAATTATTAGCCACGATCTGAAGTACTATTGATTAGTGCACGCAGGGGTTGTCTACCACATCTTTGCCCATAACTCAAGATTCCTTTAAGCAACGTTGATTTAACGCAATGACGACATTTGTCCCATGTCCCGGATATACACAGGATGTCTTCACAGCGGATGAAGGGAAAACAAATGATGGAATTTTCCATACATTGAATGGAAACCTGTATACACTGAAGACCACAAGCACAATATACTGAAAAAACACTAAAACACTGATGCTGCTTTTCAGTTTGTGTGTAGTTCTCTGTTCCCTATGATGAAATTACAGACATGATACCGACTAACCAGCTGGTTTTGTGCGTGGGATCACTGCTGCGGCGTTTGTAATGAGGAAGGAATTGCAAGCCATGCCTCCAAAGGTAAATATTTGTTTGAGCAGGATATTTTGTCTGTCACCAAATTTTACAACCATTTGAAAAGTTAAGGCTTTTCCACAGATGTAGCTCCAGCCATGGTTGACCCACAAACACGGGTAACGGTCAAAAAAGAAACCAGTCCTCTAAGTCTTGATCCAAGTGATACAGCTCTATAGGCCTGTGTGGCTGTAAAATATATTGAGAGTCTGTGAAACACATTCCCTGAAACTCTATTGAAACTATCATTTCCACCATTCATCAAAAGCAGAAATCTAAACAGTCGCCAGTTCAAGGAACTTATGAGTGAGCATTATTAAACAGAGATCTTTTAACTCGCTGATGGAAGGAGAACTTTACTTCCTCAGAGAACTACACTAGAGTTATAATAGTTCATAGTAAATTGAATATAATTAGATTTTGGACTGTTGGTTGGTGAAATTTGAAGACGTCTCTGTGGCTTCTCGGAGATTAAGATGGATACTTTTCAGGGGGATCAGTGTTTTCAGTGTGGGATCGTATAGACCTTGGTCTTTTCTGTGTGTGAGTCATAACTGTAAATATTTACCATCCGTCCACATTTTGATGGGAAAGCTTTGAGGCAGTGAAGTAGGGGAAGTGATCAAGGACGCCAACTGAAAACAAAACTGGACCTTCTTCTTACTCTGTCAGCGTTTGCAGTCAAACCGAGACTGTTTTGTTGCAAACTTAAGTCAACATAGGAACCTGAGGCTGTAATAAGGATTTATATGCCCTGTATTGCTGTATTACAGGTTACACAATGAGGATGTGCTGTGCTTTGAATGCTGAATCTACAGTTCTGAGAGCAGGAGGAGGAGGGGGGGGGGGGGGATTGACCCTGTTTGGGATATCACGGAAAGATCCGAACATGAAGCTGATATCCTGTGAGCGCTGACGTCTGATGACCGTGCATTAAAACACTGTAAAGCTGCGGCTTCCTGTTTGATTTCCTCCTGGTGTGTCACTCTTGACCTAATCCGAGCGGCTCGGTCCTGTGAGGATCATGAGTTGAGGCTGTACTGTAGCTCTCTGTCCCACGTTGGACTGAGATTTGGAAGAAATGACCCAAGTGTTAAAACTGGAGTTAATACCCGGCGTGGCCCCCCCGTCCGCTCTCGTCCAACACCGCCTGTTGCCTTGTTTTCTTCTTCTTTCCTTCCATACGCTCCTCGCTCCCATATTTTTCTTTTTGCCCCACCTCAGTTTCCACCTCTCCCCTTCTCTCTCTCTTTTCCCCCCTCTCTCTCTCCCTCTCTCACCCACTCAGTCCCTTTTCCTCCGTTCGTGATGTCTGGTTCTTCCCTCCCTGGTGACTTGCAGTGAAGGAAGGAAGCCTCTCCCTTTCCCCTCCTTCTCAACACATGTTCCTGCCATAAGGTCTGAAAAAAAAAAAAGAACCACGCTGGCTTTGACACAATACACCACCGCTTCATCTCGGGAATATCCTAGCAGACAATTCATGACAATGAAAACATGAAGAAAATAACAAATGGCCTGCGTGTCATGGCGCAATATTCCCAGTTTATTGAAAAAAAAAAGAATCCTGTGGGGTTAGTTTCCGCTCAGATTTCTGCGGTTTCTCCAGTTGTGTTTCTGATTATTCCGTCCACTTCCACAGCTGCTATCCAAATCCTGATTCAGCCTTCTAGTATGACACTGTGAGTCAGTAGTTGCAAGAAAAACACACGTTGGTATGAAATCCTGTGTGCAATCATGGAGTCGTGTCAGCAGTTGTTATGTGTAATAACATCCCTGGGTTAAACTGGGCTGGATTTAAGCCACATTGTTGTAATTAAAAAGCTGTAGTCAGCATTATTTTGGTAAAAGTTTATTGCTTCTCTCAGATGAATCCGTCTCGCCTGAAAAGCAGAATTACCGTTACCATTACTGTATTGTTTTCACTTCCCGTGTGTGGTGGAACGTTTTTTTATTTAATTCACTCAGGTTTGCTTAAAGGTCAGTTATTCAAATTCATTTGTCAAATTCGGGGAAATATCTCCTTGTGGCCCGAAGTCCTGTGTGAGCTCCACTCTGCTGCTCGAGTCAGCACCAGGGGGCGTCGATGTTCATGCACAGGGGAAGCAATAGAGTAAGAGGAAGAAGGGGGGGGGGGGGGGGGTGAAAGGTGGTAAATCTGTCACATGTTTATGTGGTGAAATGAACACTAGGTTCATTAACTGCTGGACACCAGCTCGGTTTAGGCAGGACCTGCAGCTGCATTTACGTGATTTGATTGGCTGGGGCCTGTGCTGGAGTATTCGTTTAAATGTGATTTGATTGGCTGCTGCTTGAAAAGCTGAGCCATTTCAAAAGTTCTACCAAAGTCAGTGTGAAGCAATGGAACCACAAGGCAGTTGTGCATGATGTCATCCCATTCAAAGTGAAAATGCAGAGTTTCCGTTGAAGCCTCCAAAGATCAGTGTGAAGAAACTGAAGAACTGGACTTCAACCCTGCCCTCGTGTCCTGGTTTTCATCAGTACCAATAGATGAGAACTCATGGTTTACATTTAATTTATCCTTTAATTGACCAACTGTTATAGTTAGTCTTTCTATGCTTTGAACTTTGAGCTTCATTAAATTCTAGAAGTGTTTGTTTACTGATATGGTCCGTGCTGTCACTTCCTCTGCGACTCACAATAACACATTTTCAGTGAATGAACATCGGCTCATTTTCAGTTCAAAGCAATCCTTTTTACATAAAAATGCTGCTACGTGATTTGTTTCTTTTATCTAGTGAAGATTTAATTAAATGCACATTTAAATAAAACTAAATGAAAAAACCTTGGCCCATGCTCCAGGCCCCCCAAGGCATGCTTATGGTAAGTGACTGATTATGCGATAAACTATCAAATTGTGCGATTTTAGCGACTGAACCATCTCATTGTCAACCTTCCCTTTTTTCTTGAAAACTATGTTCAAGTCAACAGTAATCTTTGTTTTGCTCCTCTCCTCTCTGTCTCTCCTCCTCTTTTCTATTCTCTCCCAACTTATAATTGGGACCATTGTCCCTATTTGGTTCCCACTAGATGTTTAATCGTCAGACTAATGGTGATGATAATCACTTTTACTGATTTTCCCATCATTAGCTGCTGAAATGCACCTATTGTGATTTGATATCAACACAGGAACAGGAAATGAATGTGTGTACATGCTTGTGTAGATGTGCGTGTGTGTGTATATATGTGTGTGTGCGTGTGTGTGTGTGAGAGAGAGGACTAAAATGGTGTCTGGGGAGAGCATGTTCTGGCCTGATCTGCTCTGCACTTTTCCATGTCGTTGTGCTTTTAGTTCCTATGTTGTGTACGTACACACAGTCAGGATTATCACGTGAGCAAAATCCAAATGGGAGCAATTATCGTAACGACACAGTTTCTTTTTACATCTATATTTTATACATTTCATTATTCAGCAACAGGAAAACGCTGTGGCATCCTTTTATTCTATGCTTTTCATTATATAAAAATGATGAGACATCTGCTTCTTGACATAAGATTCTTTCTTTATGTTATCGAACTCTCCTTCAGTCCTGTGCAGTATTGATTGTGTTGTGTAGTCGCGGTATCAAGGTCCTGGGGACACATTCAATCGACCAATTGCGAGTTCGTCCCAGCTGTCAATCAAGAGGTTTCACCTTGTTTTCATCGCAGCAAAGAACGTTCATCAGTGTGATGAGAACTATCCGAAAATGTATGACTTTTATTGGCCCATGTCCCATCCACAACATGGAGGTGGCCACCAGGGGGCGACCAGGACGCTTTGGCTTCACTTTTAGGGAGCTGTCATGTAGTCCATCTTTATATAGTATATAACATTGGTATCGTTAGTATATAAATCTCCATATATGATGAAATACAACCTTTATTAAGTTTCTGTCTATTGAGACAGACATGAGCTGGAATTCATTCATTTTATACATGTAAACCCTGATGGTTTTGTGGCTGTGACATGTCCGAATGTGAGTAAGGCCTATGTAAGTTAACATTTCCGAGAGGCGATGAGTGAAGTAATTTCAGGTCACATACGATGCCATGCATGTACACACAGAAATGATAAACGTTTGATCCCCGCAGGCCTCCGTACGTTCAGGCTTGAGTGAGTCAGCAGTGTTGTGTAGCTGAAAAAACAAAAACCTTCCTCAGTTTGAATCTGAGGAATCACACACCACCTCTCTTTCCTCTGTAAGGTTCCGCTATGGTGCACACACACACACGCACACACATGCACACGCTAATGCGCACACTTGCACACACACCATTCACTCACTGCAGTTTTCCAGAAGGTTCACAGCACATCTAATCTTTCAACAGGAAGAGGAGGAGTTGTGGAAGGACGGGGCTCGCCACCCAACACACACACATGAGGACACACACTGTAAACACTGTACAGAAACAGAGTTATAAATATTCCTACTTTCATACTGAAAGCTGCGTTGTCATGTGGGAAAGATTTACGTCAGCTAGATGGTTCATTATAAGCCCTTTCCGTCTGCTTCTGACCCTGATTGTATATTTCTCCATGTGTGTCTTCTAGTTGATGGGTTGGAGAAATCATCATCGTTGGCCAGCTGCGACGTGGTGGTGGACAGCGCCGCCAATACCCAGAATGCCCCTGCAACGCGGCAGCAGCGAGGCAAGCTGTCGTCACTAGGGAAACTGTTCAAGCCCTGGAAGTGGAGGAAGAAGAAGACCAGTGACAAGTTCCAGGATCTTTCCAAAGGTAGGACATGTCTTGTGTGTGTTTTAATGACACTGTATGAACAGTGTCCTCTGATTTGTTCTCCTCAATCCAGTGTCTGTGCAACATCATGGCTTACATTTCTGGATTTGTGCAGAACATTAAGTCTGAACTGGAGCGGCGTCGCTCCCTGAAGAGCTTTAAAAGGAAAAGAGCGAACAGTTTGTGCTCGCTGATTTATTCGTGAAGTGTCGGCTGCCGTGTACGTCTGAGGCTTCATCCGTCTGCAAGTTTCACAACTCCACGTCCCTCCAGCTAGTTTCTGTCCACATGTGAACTAACTAAACGAGAAGTCGGCCTTCAAGTTCCTTTTTCTTTTTGTGCATCTCATCTTTGAGCCCTGAGAGTTTTTAATGTTTGCTCCTTTCTCATCACATAGGAGCTTTAAATTAATTACTCGATTGTTCCCTCTGGGACGGGGGCTAGTGAAGGAGTAAAAGTATCTAAAGGAGTAAGGGAGAATGGAGCAGGAGCTGTGCTGGCAGATTGGGGCAGCATCAGCAGTAATGTGGAAGGCAACCTGTCAATCTACGTTCTGACCTTCACCTGCGGTCATGAGCTTTGGGTAGTGACCAAAAAAATGACGTAGTGGAAACAAGCAATCGAATTTAGCTTTCTTCATTAGAGATCGGATATTGGCGCAGACATCTGGATGGACTGCTGACGTCCTGGATCCCTATTAATTGGAGGTTTCTCTAACATACACCCTACTGGGAGGAGTCTCGGGGGTTCACCCAGAATTCGCTGAAGGGATTATTTATTAGATCTGGCCTGGGACCACCTCTGGAGGGAAGTGTTGCTGGGGAGAGGCTTGCTGGAACACCTGCTTAGCCTGCTGCCTCTGCAACACAACCTTTGATAACAGCAAGAGGATAGATGACTGATTGATTGATTGATTCATTAATTAATTGATTTGAATATCAGTGTGTTCTCTTCTTGATCATCTTTGGCTGCTGTAACTGCTCCAGTGTGAACTATAGCCTCTTTCTTGATTTTGATTCCAAATAATCCTTTGCTATGCAAAGAAAAACAGTGTTGAATGCTGTTTATGACTTTGTCAAATTGTCACTATGGATGGTGTAATAACTTTATACTAATGCAATTTGAATCTTGATTCTGAGCCCAGTTATATAAACCACGTACGCGGAAGTGAAAACAAACTGGACACTAATAGGATTTAACATTGCTCGGAGCATTTGGCCTTATTTAGCTATTGTTCATTCTTATTTGTAATTGGGTACTGAACAAATCCACCTTGGGCTTTGCGTTTAGGACTTTCTTGCAATTATGTCCTGATAATCTTGCAAATGTCGGGTGAAAAGGTGCCTGATTGTTCCTCAGAGCCCAAGTTGATATCCTCAAACTCCTGGTTTCATCGAAACGACAAAGTTGTTCAGTTTACTCTCATATGAACCCAGTAAAGATAAATCCACATATCTGTGGAGTTTAAATCAGCACTGTGGCTTCACAAAAAGGATTAGTTCATTACTTTAATGGCCACAGATTATTCTTTGTTCATTAAACAGTCATTATCGACTAATCTAAAACAGAATTAACTTTAGTTCCTCATCAATGTGGTGCTGTTGTGTTGACTGCACACAAGAAGAGAAACATGGTGCAGCTGTTGTGCGATGCTTTTGCAGATTTCCGTGTAGGTTGCTGCAGCAGATCCGATGCAGGAAAATCAAATGGAATCCCTCTGTTGAATCACACATTGACCGTGTTCATCCCTCAGTTCTAGAGAGAAAAATCTCCACCAGACAAACGAGGGAGGAGCTGATCAAGAAAGGAGTTCTCATCGCCGAACAAGGTTCGTC
Source organism: Limanda limanda (assembly GCF_963576545.1). Classification (NCBI taxonomy): domain Eukaryota; kingdom Metazoa; phylum Chordata; class Actinopteri; order Pleuronectiformes; family Pleuronectidae; genus Limanda; species Limanda limanda. Next base: position 6,485,506 of record NC_083650.1, on the reverse strand, counting down.
TCATCGCTCGTTATTTCAAGTGTTTAATTCATCTATTACATATTCCTTACAATTTTTAGTTACAGTTAGTGTTTTTTTCCTGCTCCAGAAGAAGCAAACAACAGTCAAAATCTCAATGGCCACGCCACGTCCAGCGTGACGTCAGAGGAGGTCAAAGTTGACATAGAGTCACCAGAATCGCTGCAGGAGGGAAAGGCCTCTGGGCCCGGCTGCACCGCGGAGAAAACAGGTAACTGCAGAACTAACTAACAGGACTTTCTGTCACACTGTGGCCTGAAGGGTTTGGATCCTTTATAGAATGAGAGTCTGAAGAATAATACTCTTTCTCTCTCTCACAACTGAAACATTGTGGCAGAACTTGCAGAATAATAAGCTGTTTCTGTGGCAGAGCACATAGCCGAAACCCTTTCTGACACGGCCGAGGCTTCAATCTTCCAAACACAAAGTGAAACAGGAATATGAAACTTTTATACAGCTCATCGTAAATTAAATTTTCTATATTAAATAAACGTTGCAGCTTTTTTTAGATGTTGGTTGAATTTGCTCCTCTCAGTCTTGGAATGCGTCTGACAGCAGTTTTTCCAGCTGACATCGAATCCTCTGTGGAATCTGACCGGGCCCTAATGTGATCACATAGATATTCCCATCACAGGTATTCTCAGTCTGAGCAGATCTGCTAATGCCTCCCTCCCTCTCCCCCGAGGAGCCAGGCCACTGCTCTTCCTTCTGATGCTGCTTAAGTGTTGTGCTGTTTTCATCTCAACCCTGTTAGCATTGAACTCTGAGCCATTTGTTGGTCTGTGTGTAAATAAACATGAAAGCAACAGACAACGACCACTGTAAAAACACAGTGTGAGAACACGCATGTCCTCACACTGGAGGTTTGGAAGGTTAATGGGTTAATTCTATCTGTTAGTCTGGTGGAAAGAGACTTTTCCCATCATCATTAGTTCCATGTGCATCGTTCTTTATCGTCCATCATCTCTTCCATCTCCCTGTGTTTTTCTCTATTTGTGCATCTTTCTGCACAGATTTAAATATTTCTTTCTTTCAATCTCTATTTTCTATTTCAGAAACTATTTCAAAAACTGAAATATCATGTTTAAAGTCATAGTATTACGAGGATAAAGTTGTAATTTTAGACCAAGTGTCATTGTAAAGGTGTCAGATATCAGAAGATCAGCCTGTCACCTTTGTTAAAATGAGGAATGTGGAGCATCTGTTCTACTTATAAAAGTTATACTTTAGTGAGGGTTTCACAAATAACTCAATACTTATAATCTTTGGACTCATCTGCATCACAGTATCATAAGAATCAGGTCTTTGAACAGAGACATGAGACTGTGTCTTTCCTGAAGAAAGAACTACACAGACATGGGAGGAGGAGGAGGAGGAAGAAATGTTTGTTAGTGGTCGACTGTATCGTTAGTTACATCTTTAGGATATTCAAAAACAGGTTTTGTCATGGAATGTGACTTTTTTCCTCATGAATGTTCAGACTTTATTCTTTTAATGTTCAGGTTATTTTTACATTACATTACAACTTTATTCTGATAAAATGTCAACATTATTTGCGTAATATTATGACTTTTATCTTGTTGCTTACAACTAAATTTTTGAATTCTAAAGATCTCAGACTTTAATTTTCTTTTGTTTTGACTTTATACTCCGTACCTCATTTTAACCTCTTAACACCGCACTTCTGCTTCCTGCTTCCCCTGCTCGGCTCAGAGAGGCGAGATACTAAACCTCTCGTCCGGGCAAACCCGGTGCGACCTCACGACCTCCAAGCTAAAAAAACGCACGGTGCCACCCTGCCTGCCTCTTCCAAACCTGCAGGGGGCACTGCAGCCACAAGCCGGCACAGGGAGGTCGCCTCTGGGACTAAAAAGACAACTAAAACCACAGGCAAGACTGGCTCGACCACTCAGGCTAAAGCTAACCTGAGGAGCACTAACACCACTGGTCGTGTGATGGGTAAGTTCAGCTGGTCGGAGCCTGAAGCCAGTTTGCCTGTTGACGTTCTTCCCTGCCTGCCGCCCCTGCATGGAAACAGTGCTTGTATCAGTGTGTGAAGGGAAAGAAGACTGCACCTGGGAACCCCTGCGTTGTGTTCACTGTCTTCAATTGTGTGTGTCCGCCCTGTGTCTCCCTCTGGATCAAGTCTTTTCCTCATTAGAAAGGATTTGTCCTTAGTGTTGTCCTTATGATCTCTATGTGAAAAGGGCTGAATGTAATGCAGTCCACAGCCCATAATACTGCACGTGATGCTCATGCAGTTGTCCTTTTCTATTTTCCGGTTGCTATAAATGTTTTTTTATCGAATAACATCTGAAGTTCCTCCCCCCCCCCCCCCCCCCCCCCTCAGGCTCCTTCCACTAGCAAACAAAGACACTATACAGACACTTATAGAAGCTGCGTCACTCAGTATTACCTGAGGTATTGTGTATTTGCCTTGGGGTCAAAGATGTGATTAGAGATGGTTATATTGTGGCTCACAGCGTGTTCTCATACATCAGTGCCTTATGCTTCAAATCAGATAAACTGCGGAATGCATATGTACTTAATAAAAAGGCTGAAGCTATTAACTGATTAGTCAATTATATAGTAAATTGTCAAAGTGAATATCCTTGAATGTTGACTGCTAAACTGTGACAGGAAGTATTGCTTTTTTTGACATTTTCACAAACTTTCTGGCACTTTACAGCCTAAAATAATCAAATTATTAATTTGATAAATAACAAAAGACACTGGATAAATGAATGGTGATAACCACCAGGTCCGGCTCTGCTGTATATCCTATTTTTCTTCAAATTTTGTATAAATATCTGCTCATTTAATCACCTAGAAATTAAAAGTGATTATTTTCTATGGGTATAATTAAATATATTTTAACTACAGAGTCTGTTGGATACTGTTGCATTAGTGTTTTAGCCAATAGTCAACAACAAACTATAAACAACATGTTTTCAATATGTGGAGATGTCTAATGTGATTAAGGTTGACTGTGAGATAAATACTTGCGTGACACAAAGCATTTATATAGACAGAAACACAACCACACCTACATACAGTTGTCCTCAGACTGTGGGAGGAAGCTGGAGAGGCTGGAGGAAACTGGAGCACCTGGAGGAAGCAGAATTTTCAATCTTTCCTTCCTCACGTTGTCGTTCTCCTGTTTCTTCCTCAGCTAAATCCTCCAATCCAAAGAAGACAGGAGGCACTGCAAAGACCACCGCGGCCTCCACCTCCACCTCCACCCCTCGCTCTCGTGCATCTAAGGACGCGGGAGCTGCAGCACAGGCCGAGGGAAAAGATGCAAAGACCAAGCACAAATCTTGCATTCCCGTACCTCAAAAGGCCACCGTAGAGACTCCTAGTCCACCTCGGGGGTCAAAGTCCTCGACCCCTTCCTCAGACACGAAGCCCATCTCATCCAAAGCCTCAGGCAGTGAGACTGAGGGAGCTGCCTCCCAGTCTGCTCCCAGTGCATCCGCTGTGGGCGAGGAGAATCACAAAGGTCCGGCTCCTGAATCTGCAGTCCAGCCTCCTCATGTCAACACTGATACAGAGGACACTTCCTTCACAGAGGTAGAGACGGAGACCTGCTCCCAGGGGGAGGAACGGGAGAGAACAGGTGGAGAGGAAGAAAAGAAGAAAGGAGAAACCGATTCTGCTGTGGAGAACAGTCCCAGGTGAAAATACAGTTGGGACATGCAAGCTCGTGACACAAACTTTGTCCTCTGCATGTCATTCCTACATATGAAGTAGATTAAATATCTGCACAGTTGCTTTAATAAAACATCCCTCTGTAATTTTATTTAATTCCTCTCTAATATGTCCTGTGTTTCCTGCAGGTCAGCTGAGGGCCGAGCTGAGAAGCCCCAGTGCCTGAGTGTGAACACATACAAGGCCTTGGTGACGGTGATCCCTGATAGGCCGAGAGACAGCCAAACTAGTGACTCCGACTCCGACGGTCCAATCCTGTACCGGGATGAGGAGGAAGACGACGAGGAGGATGACGAGTACACAAATAGTGAGGCATTTGTTTAGTAAAGTCACTGCTTCCTTACTGATCAGCAACTGAAAAGACGATGGATAGTTGAATAATGTATTTGATGGCTCATTAACTACCATCAGACAACAGTTAACATTCAACTACAGCTCGATTGTATGTGTTTAATTTCTTAGACTTTGAAATTATGAAGCTGATCTCTGTTCAGGTTGTTTTCCGAGGCCCCAAGAAGCCTCAAGCAGCTTCACCACGTTGCGTCTCCGTTCCAGGTTCTCTGGCCAGTAAGATCCGCCGGCGGGACACGCTAAACATCAAGCTCAGGAACCGGCCCAGCATGAGAGAGCTGGAGGACAAGAACATTCTGCCCCGGAGCTCTGAGACGGAGAGACTCGAGCTCCGTCAGAAGATAGGCAGCAAACTAGTCAGGTACACGCACACACATACACACTCTGAAACACACACACACACTAAGCACGCTGTGAAAATGTAGTTGGGTGTGAATGTTCATCATAGACTTTGCCGAGATGTGAGGTCACATGTTGATTGTTTTTCAGTGTAGTTGTGGGCGATGTACCCGTACAATTGATGCACTGTTAAAATATTTCAGCCAAAGGGAGAGGCGGCTGGGAAACAACACAAATTTTGGAAAAAGATTATTATTTTGATAATGATTGTTATTTTTCTAGTAAAATCAGTGTCTTCTTTACATCCTCTGCTCCTCGTATGAGATCACACTTTTCTCTTTTCAGACGCCTGAGCCAAAGACCCACCACAGACGAGCTGGAGCAGAGAAACATCCTCAAGCGTAGGTTTCTAAAATACACTATTGAGCTGAGGGGAGGGGAGATGTGATATTTATGTTTAGAAGCTTAAATAGTCATATAAGCAGCTTTCAGACATGATCACCAGTTTCTATCCAGTGTTAACAACAGAGGGCATTCAAGTATTTTTAATGTGACATAACTCGTTTAATATTACATCAACACTTTCAACGCTATGTGGCTACAGTTAAAACATGAGATGTACGTATGAAAGATGTATAGATACTGTTGCTTCTACACAGATTTGAGGTTTGCAATATGTAACATCTCTCTGGAGAGATGGTTTAGAGTTTAAAAACACAACCCCAGCGTTTCATAACTCCAGTCTCTGATGTGGTCAGCATGAAGATCTCTTCATCTACAAAGAAGCGCAGAGAAAAAATACAAGTTCTCTACAGAAGAACTCACTGTGAATCCCAGATGGCTTGTATTTCAATCTCTGATGGGATGGAAAGACAACAAGGAGTTTACCAGTGTGTTAATTTACCCACATATAAATATACTACGCACATTAGGACACAACAAGTGTCTGTGTTACAGATTCAACTCACATGATTCATTCAGTCTCTAGAAAATAATTAATCATCTTCACTTCTCCCTTTTGGTTTTGATTAAATTAAGACGCTTGCACTGCTTCACACTTTAACACAGACCATCGCATCCCACAGTTATAAATAGAAGGAGAAGCTTGGTGTGGACACATTAGGTGTGAAAATGACTCTGCTGGTTCTCTGCATGCAGAAAAGAATGATTTGGAGGCGCAAGAAGCCAGGCAAGAGATTAAAAGGAGGCTCTCCAGAAAGGTACAGTAAACAACAACTACACAAACACACACACACACACACACACATATTTGTGAGAGCACAGAAGAGATGGAGTCAGTCTAAATTTAGCTGCAAATTAGTTTTGCTTCACCTAATGAGTCACATTAGGAGGCAGAGATGATGCTGTGTGTGGTGAAATGGGCCACCTAGTGGACACGGATGGAATTAAAGAGTTCTCTGCACCTTCAGCTCTGGTGATAGAAGACTCAAGAATGTTTGATCAATAAATACCTCGTACAACATTTAATCACTGGCAAAAAATACTACAAAATTAGATTTATTATAACTTAACACTGGGAAGACGGTATGAACTGACTTCTCTGCCCCCGGTGTGTGTGTGTAGTTGAGTGTGAGACCAACAGTGGCCGAGCTTGTCGCCCGACGGATCCTTTGCTTTAATGAGTACGTGGAGGTAACAGACGCCAAGGATTACGACCGGCGGGCGGACAAACCCTGGACACGGCTTACTCCTGCTGACAAGGTACGAGCGTTCACAACTTATCAACCTGCTCTTAGTCGTTGATGCGAATTCTATCACGTTGCAACATTAAGCTTTAATACAGTCTAAAACATGCAGGTGAACTACAATTGAAGTCAACTGGGCTCTGATGTTGAGTCCCGACTCGGAGTCAGAGTTAGGGATCATTGCACAGAGTTGAAATCCTGACTTCCTGCCAGCTAGATGAGTTCCTCAGGGGCAGAAAAAGCCTTTTTATTCCCTTTGTGCGGAGTGAATTTGTCATGTTGAAAACTGTAAAAGTTGAATGAACAAAATGTCATCATCCCCTGCAGCGTTAATAATTGTCTTTTCTGGAAATGAGCCGTTTGACCCAAATTGAGCTGACCCAGAATACTCAGCATACTTTAGATGTTTAGAAACATGTTCCTACAGAGAGAATATAAGTGCAGTATGTTCCAGGTGAGTACTGACTCACGTGTCCTTCTTCATTTCCTCAAAGGAGAAAGAGGCAGTTCCTGTGTCAGGTCTGCCCTCTGCTGTTCAATGTCAAGAACTGCACAGCACGTAGAGATCACATGTCCCAATGTGCATCCTAAATTAAGAGAGATGTGTAAAATCAGTACAAATACAAGAGAGCAGGTTAAATGCTGCTAAAGAGAGGGACAGGGTTTCATGATATATTTTTAAAACAGGATTTCTCTGCGCAATCAAGTGCATGGCTCCATTTTTGGTTGGTGGTATTATTATAATAATTATTATTATTATTATTATTATTATTATTAAGCAAGAAATCAATTTAATCATGATATATTCAAGACATTTTAGACAATTATATATATTGTGCTAGTTCCTCATCCATTTTTAGAGACATCGCTGATTTTTTGTTGTGTGTCTGTTTGTGTGTGTGTGTGTGTGTTTGTTCTGCCCCCCCCAGGCTGCCATTCGGAAGGAGCTGAATGAGTTTAAGAGCCGGGAGATGGAGGTTCATGAAGACAGCAAACAGTTCACCAGGTACTCGGTCGATGGCCTCCACCATTTAGCCGTGACTCTGACGATAACTCGCACTTCATTAGTAATTTATCACTGTAAATCCTGCTGGTTATTAGCGCACATTGATCAATATTTATATTATTCCGGTCCCCCAAAGCCATTTCCCCCAACCACATTAAAGTCATGATATACACACAGGTCGACTGCAGTTTATTAGCATCAGTCATTGATCTGCAATAAAGTTCAGGTTCATTCTCTCATGTGTTATTAGATCTGCATGACATGGTTTTGTATTGACGTGTTGAACCAAGCAGAGAGGAAATGTCCAGCAGTAAAAACCAATACACCTTTCAGTAGAACTACTTTTATAAAGTTGCACAGTACAAGTTGAGAAGTTTCGATTCGCCATTAGTAGATAATTCTCAATATCTCTCCACAGGTTTTGGTTCTGTGCAAATCTCCTTGTATCTATTTTTCTGCCCTTTGATTTTGTGCATCTGTCTCATAAATCTGTTAAAAATAAGAGCAAATAGAATCCAAGCACTGTTTAACATTCCGTAATGATTAACTTACATTTATCGTCCTTATCTGTCGCTGTAACGTTTCAATCAGTCGTAAATCTTTGCCAAAAACACACACGACTAAGCCAGGATTCAATCTCTAAAGCCAATTACAGTGTCCAGAGATGGGACTGGATCTGTACCAGCAGAGAGTTCCTGGCCTTTGTCCAGTTTCCCACATTCTTATGTGTTCAAGTGCTTTGTCTGAATCTTTTAGTGTTTAATTAGAACAGCTTTATTTTCATGGGGCACTTTGTGACTTCCCCTGTGAAAGGTGGGACATTAAATCAACTTTATACATCACCTTGCTTACACAGGAGGCCCTGTCATCATCCGTTCTCAGGCATTCTCAGGTCTGGGGGATGGAGAGTAGAGGTGCTAGCTATCTGAGAACCAAAGGTGCTGAGGTGGAGGTCAGGCTAATAGGGGAAGAGAAGGAGTTTCTTTAGGATGCGGAACTTGACTGGAAGCATGTGAAGAATGTCGAAATGTCTGCTGCGAAAAGTTTTAGACCCGCTGTGAATTTATTTCTAAAGCACCTAGAGGAGAGGTGCTTCACAAAATAAAATATAAGTGCAACATGGTGAGTCACAGAATGGGGAAAATCATACGTTTTGGTTACATTTTGATTTCTTATTTTATATTTTTAATCATTTTGTCAAATATATCGTATAGAAAATGTGTGAATGTTCATTATAAATGAAGCAGGGTGATGGTAAATATTGTTTTCTTCTTTTAAGTTAATGTTCCAAAAACCCAAAGATATTTTCATGTTACTCTCACGACAAAAATAAGCAGAAGTTCATAGAAGCATTCAAGCGTTGAACTGGAAAGAAGTGATTGATATTTTTATAGATGTTTTAAAATAGAGTTCCACACTTAAATGCTGTAAAATTTTGTTTTATTTTAATTCATGAATGAAACCTGTGCTTTCAGATTCCATCGGCCCTAGTCGCTCGCTGTCAGCCGGACGTCAGCACCACGACCTCTCGGGGTCGGGGGGGCCACAGCTCCCAGCCCTGCGGACCCTCAGCACACAGCTCAGTCCACTTTACTTGCCCCTGAAGTATTTATATCCCCAGTGACAGCTACAGGTGTGTCTTAAGGCCCCGGCCATCCACAGGCTCTGGTGAAATACATAACACAAATCTATAGCTGTAGAAACATTTATTTATTGTATAATTGTATAACCCAGAGGTTATACAATAATTGTATAACCCAGAGGTAGAAATGGGTGAAACTGCCGTTGTTACAATGAATGTGGCTCAAGTGTACTTTCAAGTTTTCGTACATGCTGTGGTTTGCCTTTTCAATAACTGCCAAACGGCCATATATGGACATCCTCCTGGAGCAGGAGGTGCGCGTGATTGGACCGTTGTCTGCTGTTGTCAGGAGGGGGGGGAGAGGAGGCTGGCTCTGCTCCCATGTGCCCCTCACAGCTCAGTCTGAAATACTGCAGTTCATTTGGTTTCAGACATGTTCAGAGTGTAACATTGCCACTAGGGGGCATTATATCATCAGGGTTGTGGCCCGTGAGGAAGCAGCCGTTTGTGTAGATGAAGAATAAAATGCGAATGTTATATTTATAACCGCTGAGGGAGCTGTGGGCTCCTCAGGCTTTCACAGCATAGTGCAATGGAAATCACTCGGAGTAGAGCCGCTGCTAGTCGCCCGGCTCTCTTCCTGATGGTCGTGTGTCATGTCATCACTCATCCTGCGTTGAGTCATCAAGCTTGCAGGGGATGTACTTTCCATGCTTTGACTCCGGTATCTCATGTTTAAGGCCTACTTAGAGTGATTTGGTGCCAAAGAGAAAGCCAGATTTTGGTTGCACATCTGCCTCCTACTGGGTCCAGCTTCTCGCGTGGACTTCATATGAAAGTTTTGTGACTATCGAGCAGGCAGGGAGTGTTCCAGCACTGAATGTTAAATGTGAAGAGGGTCGTTATCGATGATTTGTATTTGGCTGAGAACCCAAACCTTTAACTTCAGCTGTCAGAAATATTGAAGGACTCACAAAAGAAGAAGAAGAAAAGAAAAAACAACAAAACATGTTGCCTACTAATTCCCGTCATCTGAAATTCAACAAACACACTCGTCATTTTTCGTTCTGTGCGTGTTTTGACTGGAAAGAAGATTGTTTGATGAGTGATCCATGAGGACTCGCGTTCAAACAAAAGTCCTGCAGCCTCCTCGTCATTCCAACAACTGAAGAGGAGCGAGTTGTTCTCTCGGAGGCCGCGACATGAAAGGATGTGCGCTGATGGAAAAAGATACCAACAGTATTCATTCATGTCAATATCTATGTTCTTGTATATTGATTATTTTGTACAGAATGTATATGGAGCATGTGCATACATTTAAATCCCCTTGACTACCAATATGATACAATGCAACGTCTATGTGAATGTTTTAAGCTCTGATTTTAGTCGTCTTATTTTTATTCTATCGTCTCGTGCAGCGCAAATACAGCTGCGGTTTCTATTCTGTCTTTATCAAACCTACTGGTTTCCCAAGCAAACCATGGATGAGACATTCTGCAGGTAAATAAATCCCATTACTTCATCCTCTGCTCAGCAGGTGCAGTTCAGTTTCTTCATGCATAGTGACTCAGTGTCTCCTCAGACCGTATGTTACCCTGTACAAACTCGAAAAAATAAGCAAACAGTAAACAGACTGTAAATAAAGATGGAAGGCGCGTCTCCACTTCCTCCCACTATCCAGAAATTAAATATCCCGGATATGAACACTGCCAATTTGTATATTTGGAGCCAGAGTCTGTGCGGCTTATTGATTGAAGGTCCCGCCAATACACACACTCGAACCAATCATGAGTCAGTCAGTTAAAGTTAAATGAGATAAAGCAGATCTGGTATCACTTTATTTTTACCCAGTGTACTGTATTTAACACTCATAGACAGGATACAGTCAATGAGTTAATGCTTATGTAGTTATAAACAGATATAAAGTATTTATCAGTGTATTTTTAAACTCCTTATATGAAGCATAGACACATTTATGAACAGTTTACAACAATTACATCCATCTGATACAATGTTATTAACCATTTATAGCATAGTTCACAAGAGACTACATTATACTGTGTTACAAATGTTTACTGGTTATAAACATTAAATTAAGGCAGTAAAATAAAGTGGTACCTGATAAGAAGCTTTAGATATATTTGTTATCTAAGTCCAGGCAACAGAGTTTTGTTTTCCCTTCTAAAGCATATGTGACTTTATAATTACATAGAGGGGAGAGCTTTTCTGGATTATTACCACATCAATAAGTTTGTCTTTCTTCGGTAACAGTGATGCCTTAAACGTGAAATTAAGTACGGCTACTGCTGCTTTGCAATTACGGAGACTTCCACCCTTTGATGGAAATGTTTACACGTGTGAACAAAGCCTGCGGCCTTCCTTCAAATCAAAACCCACATTTCAGACAGGAGGCATCACCAGATCTCTGCTGCTGCTGCTGATCGAAAGTCTTTTATAATCTTTTCTCGATCCTGTAAAAACTCACAGTGAGGTGACATGACTCGCCCCGGGAATCGATTTCTCTTCTTCCAACTCCAAAGGCAGAAAGAGGCTTAAAGCAGCGAAGACCCAGGACTGACAAGTCACACGGACTATAAACACCTTTACTGTAGGTTTGACAGTAAATACTCATCTTTGAACTTATATGATGTCGTATATATCCCAGAACTCCGTACTGTTACGTGCAAACTGTGTATATTGTTTTTGTATATAAAGAATCATGGAAAAAGCATCAGTTTTGTCATCTTTCAGCGTCACCTTTCTTTATAGCGTTTAGGAATTTTAAATTCCATTAGGCCAAACGAGCTGGGGAAAAATGAGCACGAGTAGTGTTTGCCCCGAGGCTACAAATAACTACATCCTTTCTGTTTGTTGAGACTTTATAACTCCAGATAGTGTATTTCTTCATCCAGCATTAATCTTTCTCATCACCTTCCACAAGCCCTGATTTAAAAAACCTGTCAGTTCCTTTTTCCTCAAGCTGAGTCTCTGCTTCGGTTACAATTGATCCGTCGGTCTGTTGGTCCGTTACCCTTTTCACGGAAATATGTCAACTGTAAGAGATTGCTATTGGATGCCATGTTGCCACGACAACAGAGATTCGTGGTGCCCAGGGGATGAATCCTGACGACCTCAGCGGGCCTCTGAACCTTCATCTAGCGACACAGTGAGGTCAGCATGTTTGTGGATTTGAGCGAAACGTTTCATCAACAGTCACGACATGCCCGCCCTTATGATGAAATATAACAAAAATACATTTCTATCCAGCACCAACCTCTACATTTTTGACCTTATTTTAATCATTGATGAAGAAATTCTTACAAAACCAGTGACTTACTTTGTGTTTAGTGATATTTACCAAAATGTTTTTTATTAAGCTCAAAACACTGATACTAACGAATACTAACCCTATTGTAACCCCAACTTAAATGAATGTGACAAAAGCAACAACTGTAAACTTAAAGCAACACTATGTATCTTAAGTTTTACTGATCAACAGCGCCCTCTGCAGCCACACACAGTAATTCTATCTGTTGGGCTCCGTATCTAAACGATCAAGTGTTTTTTTGGCAGCCTGAGCCAGAAGAGCTGCTGCTGTACAAAAAAAATCCCTAAGACTGTTTAGAATTCTGCATATTTTAAAAGTTTAATCACTAAAAACTGGGGATAACTTTGTTTTTTAATGACTTCTGGTTATTATGGCTATTACAGTTGAAATTGCAAATGCAGAACAATTCCAGTCACTCTTCTGTGTATTTCCCAAATAACACTATCATTTTAGTTTAAGATAAACACACAGGACTTAGAGATGAACCTTATCAAACCATTGTCTGTGCCATTAAAACTTCCTCTTTCCAGCTAGAGTTCTTGTCTCTATTCCAGATAAATGTGACTTCAGTGCAGGCAGTTTGTTTGTGGTCGCTGAGTGCATGTCTTCTTCATTAATGTGTGTGTTGCAAACATCTGAGCCTTTGAGCAACTGTGTATTGAGGTCCTTATGGGAGGTTTCCTCGTCATTGACCATTAAAGTATCAAATTTCAGCCCTTTCTACTCTAGTCTGCCAGCTTTTAAAGAGGATGTGGGCGTAATGGAGTTGGGTTGGAAGAACACGACAAGGAAAGGAGAGGGTCAAGGAGAGTCAGAAGGAGGATGCAGAGGATGGTGCTGGTAGGAAATGAGCTGTGGAACAGGTCTGACGGCTCAGAGGCGAAGCGGCGTGACCGCAGGGACACGCAGGTTGTAAATTAAAGTTTCTGATTGGCTTTTCACGTACGCCCACATGTCACATGTGTAGCCCTTTGTTGATAATAGAGCAGAGGAGGATGGCAAGCTAACTCTCCTCTGGTGGGGGAACCTGAACCCTTCTGGCCACACACACACACACACACGGCTGTGTTTTCTGACTTACATTGACAGACACTTACTCAAGCCTTTATCTTATTGTTACTACTTGCCTAACCCTCATCCTTAACGTAATCCTAGCCTTGACCTTTACCTTAACCCTCACTTTAATCTTTACCTGAACCTGAACCTGAACCTGAACCTGAACCGGAACCCTAAACTCTAACCTTTAAATTTAAACCTGAACCTGAAGATCAGGTCCCCACAACATGAGTAATACCAGAACCAAGCTCACACAAAAACACACAGAGTGTGTATTAGGACTTATTAGGACTTTCATACATTGTGGACAGCCACACCAAAACCTTCTCCCTATCCACAACGGTGAGCAATTCATACCTAACTATCATATCTTACCTCCAACCTTAACCCCCAACCTCAGGAATGATGAAGTCTCGTTAGGACCTGGGTTTAGTCCCCATTAGCTCAGCGTTTAGGCTGGAAAGGTCCTATAGAGGCAACAAAAACAAGTACACATACACTTTTCTTCAGGTGTGAGCACACACTCTTCCCCCTTAAATTCTCACCTTTATGTTAAACTTCACCACGGCAGTATTTTTCCAAGCTGACCTCTAAACCCGAACCTTAAATCTAGACTGAGGATATTGAACTGAGCTGTACTGCTGATCCTGTGAGGGGTTTGTGGAGCTGGAGCCAATCCCAGCTGACACATGTTTGACAGTTCAGTTGAACTACCAGTCCAAAAGGTTTTACTGTTTCTGCCCAGAAGTTATAGCAGCTGTAAAACACACACACACACACACACACACACACACACACACACACACACACACACACACACACACACACACACACACACACACACTGATTCTCTCTCTCACTCTCCAAGTTAATGAAGTTTCCCAGGCAGGGTGGGAAGGCAGTTCTGTCGCTGGCACTGCGCCTGGAGGGCTCGGCTGTAATGCAGGTCCTCGACTCCATTTGGAAAAACGGCTGGACATTAATCATCGGTCGATATCATCCGAGGTTACAAAAAGTGTGATTATTTCACAGTTTATTCTGCCCCCGTCGCACTTTTCAAATCACAGTCACTCCACTTCTCTAATTACTCGCTCTCTTGTGAGAAATGAGTGGTAGTAAATTATTCAATCAATGCAAGAAGGGAGGAATATTCTGAGATGTGTAATTTTCTGTACTGAGAAATTGTGAGAAAAGCTTGTTTGGTGAGAAATGTGGCTGATCAGCCCGAGAAGCTGCTTCTGAAACAGTTCAGATCAGACTCACGTTGAAGCACTTTGTCACCAACATTCATTGGTTTTCGTCTTCTGGTGCCATATATTATATTCGGAAGAGGAAAAAAGAAACTTTCTGCTGCAAAATCATCAGTGCGAGATGGAGAATGAACAAGGGAGCAGAAAGTTAAGAGAGGAAAAGCGGAATTGATGAGGTTTTGCAGGAAGGGGGGTGCGAGCAGCAAAACCAAATTGAGGGGGGGAGTGTTCAGTGGAGGGGAGAAAAGTGGAGGAGAAAAGTTAACAAGGCGAGATGGATCAAACAGGTGGGTGGCGTAGAAGGGCAAAAATAATTGGATTGTGGGAGCGGACGAATCTGACGAGGGTGAATGTGCTTCCTGGACCTTTTCACTGTTTGGCTGAGTGCAGTGTGTAATCAGAGGGCGGGGGGAGCAGACGTGGAGCATTATTACCAATGCAGAAAAGGCCAAATAGTTCAAAAAGGCAAAAACAGAGATGTCGGTGTGGTTTCCCTTGTCAACAGAGCTTTCAAAGGGGCATGAGAAGTAACAGGATGAATTGCCGATGTCACAGGGGGGGCGGTGATGATGACTTATAGATTCACTCTGTGGGTGTTGGGCAGTGAGATGTTCAGGTCTCTGATTATTGACCTTAATGTGATGGAAGCTCGTCTTTACAAGAGACTTAATAGTTGAACCGATACAAATGGGGCTGAAATTGATTTCTCTGTAGGTTTCAGGTCAAAGGGCTCTGGAAATGAAAGAAAGTGTGAAATGAAGTGAGGAAAACAGTTCAAAAGGGCAATGTATTTATTTATTTTATTTTATCTAGCTTTATTTCGGACTCACAGGTCAATTTCAGTATAAAATGAAATAAATAAATGACTAAATACAGAAAAATGTGTTTCTTGTGTCAGGGTGGAGCCTCTGATTCTTTAAGTCCGTTAATCGTTACATATATTCATAAATTCAATGTGAAACTTACGATTTAATCAAATGAACATATGATAACTTTCAAATCAATCAAATAAGGTATAAGGTACATAAGGAAGTATTCTCAGAGAATCACCGGGTCTATTTAAAAAAAAATAAACAGCTCATATGATTCAAATCTTGTTACCAAAGTGGAAATAAAGTGAACTCAGGGCTTCGGTTTCCTTCTCACAGTTTCTTTCATGTACCACTTAGTGCTGCCACTTCAATGTTGGCATAGAACACGGGCTCATGAATAACATGATCAACTGAGGTAAATGGACTGTATTTATTTTGCACTTATCCAGTTTTATGTACCAATTAAATCACTTTACAGTGCAAGTCGCAATCACCCCACACATTCATACAGCGCTTCTTTACACAAAAGACACTTGAGAATCTGGGGATTGAACCAGTGGACCACCCTCCTTACCTCCAGAGCCACTCACACTTGTTCAATCAATCAAACTTGATTGAAATAACCCATAATCACAAATCACAATTGTCTGTTATAGATTAATAAAGTGCGACATCCTCTACCCTTAACCCTTCAGTTGTCATAAAAACTCAAAAGGTGTTTAGCTTGTCCAGTCTGGGCTACTGTAAAATAACATAAGTATAATAGAGGATATATAAAATAATAGAGGAGCCGCTGCTGATGTAAATATTAAGTATTTAAATATAAAGGGTCCATTATATGGTAAACATAACCACAATTCATACAATTTAGATGAAACACACTAGTGAAAACATCACTAGGATTATTTATTATTCATTTTCTGCCAATAGATCCCTTTCACCTTAATCTTACACACTGGACCTTTAAGTATAAAATATTCAAGCCAATTTATACACTTGTGCATAAAATTAAAGGTTGTGTGTGTGTGTGTGTGTGTGTGTGTGTGTGTGTGTGTGTGTGTGTTGGCAGGCAGGCAGGCAGGTCTCCGTATTTATAGTCCCAGTGAAGGACTCCAGAGCGATGATTGGCACAGAAGCTCTTTCTGTTCTCATGTCTGCTGTACATAACACAGACTTACATTAATACAGGGAATACGTATTTCACATACTGCGAAAAACCCAGGGCAACACTCTCCTTTCTCTTCGCGATCATTTCAGCAGGGGGAGTTTGAGACCTCATCATCACCCTTTCTGTTCACTTAACGCAATCAAGGATTCCTTCTTTTCCCTCGGTCTCCTGCAGCAGAGGGTTCTCTGAGTGCTTTGCTCACTCGGAGGGTGTTATATGTGTTCTTGAGAGCCTATAATCAAGGAATCAAAGGAACGCCCACCACAGCATGCCTTATTACCATTAAAGAAGGTTGGCATGGCCCCACTGATGTAACTTGAAACTGATTGGGACTGAGCAGCAGATTTCTATTTATGTGCCCGTGTATCTCAGGGAGAACAAGTCAAGCAGTTTAAATGTATTGCATGTGTGTGTGTGTGTGTGTGTGTGTGTGTGTGTGTGTGTGTGTGTGTGTGTGTGTGTGTGTGTGTCAATATCCCTCATGTTGTTTTCTCGCCTGACTTGGCTGCGCCGTCTCCACGACTCTCAGAGTGAGGACAGATGGCAAGGAGTTACCCGACTAAGAAACCCTCCAGCAAACACACGCACACGCACACACACACACACACACACACACACACACACACACACACACACACACACACACACACACACACACACACACACACACAGACAGACTTGATGCACAACACAAGAACTTCCTTGGCCCCCACTGACTTGTCTCTGAATCCAACAATGACTCATGCACAGCGTCCTCTCCCACCATTTTGGTATATCACCTGAAGTCAGCAAATCAAACCCAAGCGCCTGCTGCTCTTTCCCGGCCTCGAGAGCCTCGTCTGTCCTGCTGCCTCCAAACCCTCCATTACATCTCTGCTTTTCAGCTCAACCTACCATGGACATATAATCAGACATAATGTCGACTATAGAAGAGACTTTACACCTATAACACAATAGAGCGATAATTTACAGAGCTGATCTGTGTGCACGGTAACGTGTGGGTGGATTATTGGGTACGTGCGAGTGTGTGTCTGTGTGAATGTAGTGCATGTGTGAGACACTGTGTAGGTGGACAATAGGTCCTTGAATCTGTGAGGCCAAACACATTCAACACTTAAATATACAGCTGTGAAGTATAAACATTGTGTGTATAAATGCAGCTGAAAGGTATTGTATAAATTTCATAGCTCTGGTTTGCAGGTTTTATTTCCCAAACTGATTAGAAACATCTGTATTTTTATATTTATTATTAAATCTAAACGTATATTCCTGAGTATATAAATTTATGTTTTAGGTTCAGTTTATAGGTTGAGTTTTTAACTCACATATTTCCTGTATCAGTTATTGTATATTAATTTATGGTGATGATCCATTTTTTCTTCTTTTCATATTTCAGTTTTTGATCTTAATTTGTTGTTCTTTATCTTATCTCACTAATAAAATTGAGAATGAAGCACAATAACCATCAGTACACGATATCTACTGTCCATGCATGTCACAAAATCATCTTAACGGCACTGATGCAATCTTCAGACAGCTGACACATTGAAGGACATTTTTTGAATAGGGGGAGAGACATTAATAATGCAAAAGGATCCTCAATCGACTACATGTCACTGGAGGGTTTAGCAAATACAAATATGTTAATCATGTGCTGCAGCCTCCAAACCCTTCAAATCCCTTCTAGGACATTCAATTCGAGCCCTTTTCAAATATTTCCCAGGACTATTTCCCTTCCACCCAACAGGCCCAGTTTGAGTCACACATAAGGTTAATTACTGCTCCAACACTAAGGCTTTTTATAACGAGGACAAGCAGGCTTTACATAAGCTCATTAATTAACAATTGACAGACAGAGGCTCAAATGTTTGAACACGGCTCTGTGGTGTTGTGACAGTGAAAGCAGGCTACACGGTCTGTTGCCTTCTGTTAATGCAGAAAAACGACGTGCGAGTTGTGCAACACTTTGTTTTCACCTCTAAGTAGGGTGCACATGCAGACAGCAGCACAGATTATTAACTAAATGTATTTTTTTCTTAAATCTGAACAACACCAGTCTCTAATTTTGATCATAACACACGGATTTGAGGACATTCAGGAAATTCAAGGAGCCTTGAACGCCCTGTGATAAGAATCAATAAACCCTCAAATGTAAATAATGACGTGAACAGGTCGACATAGAGAAAGACTGATTTTAATTAAAACACATGTTTCCGTGAAGAATACAAACACAGGACTTTGTACACATGTTTACTAAGATGCTCTCTGGAAAACGTTTGGGTCTTCACGCTCTGTTTGTTTCAACTTCCCTGAAAGACGTAGACTTGTGCAGGGCAAGAAAACAACACAGATCTGAGCCCTGAATGACCAGTCAAGACATTTTAGAAGCACAAAAAAAAGATGAATGTCCAAGAAAAAAAAGACAATCCCGCAGAAAACATCCCCTATAAAAGACACAACATGGGGGGGGGCACTGTGATCTAGGCATCGTCTGGCTTGTCTGTTGGAGGCCCGCATGGCTGCAGCATCTTCTCCATCAGGTTGAAGCGGACCCGAGCTTTGCTCTCGTTCTCGGCCACGGAGAAGTAGTTGAGCAGGTCGAAGTGTCCCATGTAGGAGCAGTACGAGTCCCGGTGCTGGTTCACCAGCCACTCCCACTTGCTGGTGTCGGCGTGGCCGGTGCCGATGTACTTGGACTGGAGATGCTCCAGCTGGCTGTGGATGTTGTAGCGGTCCGTCATCGTCGCTCAGGTTCCGGGTTCACAGACGATCTGGATGTGGAGAGAGGAAAACAAACATCAATGCAACGGAAGTAATACGAGCAGGAAATACGAGTTTGTAACCACATGAGCGAATATTTGGTTAAAAACCACATTAAACACAAATCTGGTTAAATAGTTCAACAGTTTACTTGATAACTTGTTGAATGTAACCGGAGGAAAAGAACTAGCTTCATCGTTTTCTAGCTAACGTTAGCATGCTAGCAGTCAACGCGAGGCTAGCTAGCTGCTGCTAATCCACTAAAAGTCTCCCTGACTCGACGCCTCTCGCTAAATAGAAGCATCTCAACGATCGTTTCAGATGTAAAACACACGTACTCGATGATAACGTAAAGAAGAGGGGCGACAGCAGAGGTTTGAAACAACAAAGCGATCCGACCGCGATTAGCCACTGACCAGAGTTGAAGTGACTTCCGGTATGTTCCTTCTGCTAAATGATCCGGTGCGGAAAAAGGCTGTAGCTTTTTGTTCCCCCCTCCATTTCAGAAGAGGAAGAACACAAACAGTTACAAAATAATATAAATAAATATGAAATAATATTAAAATAAGACATAAGACATGGATGGACAAATAAAAGAACAAACAATTAAATACAATTAAATAAATAAGGATAAGCATAACATGATATATATATATATATATATATATATATACTGTATATCCTGGAGAAGTAAAATAAATAAGGATGTAATACAATCTTACTCTCAGTGCAGTTTTGTTTAGGTGTAAATCATGTTTCTAGTAATAATATTTTTTTTCATTATTAATTCATTTTTAAAATTAAATCGAAAATTTTAATTTAAATGGAACAAGCTCAATTAATTCATTTTATTCAGTTTAGCAGGAAGTCTGTCTGAAACTCGGAGGTGGCCAGATTTGTGTTGGTTGTCAGGTTTGGGTGATGGGGAGAACTGAGGAAAACACCTCCAATCTTTTTAAAAGTCTGTTTAGCTTTAGCTCATTCAGTTCCCTTTTTTCGTACGTCCCCTTTCTTTACATTAATCAGCAGCAGTTGTTGAGATATTTAACTCAGATCCTCAATAAGAAACCTCACGGTGCGCTGGCAGGAAAGTCAGGGGATCAGAATTGATTATGAATTTACTTTGGGAAAAATCAATAATCATAGAAAATGTAATTTCAATCAGTTCAATAGGTGTGACTTGAATATCTGAACCAAATCTTCATGGTAATGAAATATTATTATATAGCTGCTGAAATATATCAACTCGGACCCAACTGGGAGACCGTCTATCAACACTTTCATCCCTGGAGCCATGAATACAATTTATCAATTTTATCAAGAAGGGTTCATATCTTCATAGGTGACTTTAATATCTCACCTATGTGTTTACTGTCTGCCTGGAAGAAAACTCACAGTCGTGCTGTTTCCATGTCCAAACATGATTTCTCATTTGTAGCCTAAACAGATTTTCCTTCTTGAGGGAATTCGTACAATATATCTCTATAATATACTTTTATTTTCAATGGAGTTATTTCTCCTCTAATAGCATATTAATACAGCATGTTCACCCCCCCCCCGAGCCCTTTAATGACCATAGAGGTGCAACTGTTTTATTTGGTTTATCTGAGTGTAAATCAATTAAACTGCTGCATTAGCAGAGTCCCATGTGTTGAATATGTTTTTATAACTAAAGCTAATTTGCACTTTCAGTCCCCCGATGGGAACAGTTTGTACAATCTGACTTGCACTAGCTCTACTATTTTTGGAAATGCAAGCTTAGTTGTCAATTATTTTCTTGTCCAATGAGTTGTTATCGTTTGTTGAGCTGAGTCAACACATTGTGGTTTCTCATTAGAAACAGCAGTAGAATGAGGGAGGCAGAGGGAAGCAGATGGCAACAACCATCGAAATAGATCACACTCACTGGGTTAGACTGCGTTAACATCAGAAATACAATATGTTCGTCTGTGTGGCGACATAAAGCCCTCATACATAAATGTAATGTGGCTGATTGTGTCATTGAATGTTGGGAGTGTTACTGCTTTTGTTCCCTCTCGCCCACTTTGAAAGATTTACATTTGCCATTTTGTATTTTTCTAGACCTGGAGCTGTTCATAGAATGTAGATTTTTTTCCCCCCATATGGCTCACAAGGAGAAAATTGCCTGAGCCTTTACAAGTTAAGACACATCAGGGAAAAAGGGACTGAATTTTCTGTAGATGTTCACAGTAGTTGTGGTAATGGGACTTTCTCAAATCAAAATAAAGTGGAATAAATCTGGCAGTAATATAGACTGTATATAAAGATGGACACTGTAGCCAGAGTCTGCGCAGTCGTGCTCGGGGGATGCAACAAGAAAGCATCCACCACGATATCAGATTATTTCATTGAGGTTTACCTTCAGGTATTATTTAACTTGAAAACATGTCCCCCGAGGACTGATATCCATTACTACTGTTTGTCTGCAAACCCCATCAGACTCTGTAGGAAAACGTCTGATAAGAATAATAGGATGGAGGATAAGAAGAAAGGAAGGTTCATTCGACAGTATCACACTGCAATATGTAAATCTACAGGAACAGAGATTACGTTTCTGCAGGTCCTGGGTGTGAGGTCATGGCTGTGTCACACCTCCACTGTATCTGAGGCTGATACTGTCTCTATTTCACAGCCCAGGGGGATTGTGTGATTGTGGGATCAGTTGCCGCTCCTTCTTGCTGGTGGTGTCGTGCAGCAGGTTCAGAGCGGTTTGCTCGGGGGGGATTAAGCTGGACTGAATATTCCAGTCCCTTGGTGTAAGAGCCGCTGAATGCACAATGAGGCCAGCGGACAGTTTGAAAGATGTGGGATTTGCATTCGAATAAAGATTGAATTATATGCATGTCATTAGTCTTGGAACAGGAGAAATGAGCTTGAAGGGTTCTCTGCTCGACTGTAAGAGGCTGCGCTTTGCTTCGGCTCCCACTTCTCTCTCTGTGTGTTTTATCTTGGTCATTATTCACAGGCCTTTTCTTGAGTTTGAGAGTTTCCATGACAAGGACTGTGAAACTCATATTAATAAATGTGGAAGTGTTTTTGATGACTAAGAAATGATTATGGACTTATCTGCAGTTCTAAAGAGGAAAAGGTTAGAGATTACAGAAATATTATACAGGCTCCATATTTCCCTTTTAGGTAACAGAGAGGATCTGATATGAATAAATCTATGAATAATACTTCTCATATTTTTATCTTTTATTTTCCTTTGTTTTTTTTATTGTATATTTGACCTGTTTTATTACCTTTTGTGTAATGAAACCTTATGTTTTATTCCACTCTGCTAAAACATGCAAGAAATTTCTAATCTTATCATTATTGAATTCATACAAGAGTTCAGAGTTATATGTATGGAAGGGTGCAATTTGTTTCAGATACAAATAAAAATCAGGATAGTTAATGTAAACGCAGTTGTAGAAGGGGATTTGTGGGTCTTGGCGGAGGGATGTGCTCCACTGAGCGCCATTCTAGTTTTTCAGGAAATTACCGACCTTTGTTTCTGGAAAACTATTGATTTTCATTACGGAATAATCAATTTTAAAATAATTAGTCTTCCATAATTCTGGGAGACAAGTTGAAGTAAGGCAAGTCAAAATTGAAGAAGCAAAGACTGAGATTTATTGACTTTTAAGCCCTTTTTCCACTAATCTAAAACCCCCACTAATGCCCACTATCATCTGGCTTTTGTCTGAAATGGGTAGGGAGACTCTCAGCAGAACCAGGTTTTATTGGGACGTGCAACAGGGATGTTTTCTTATTATCTTTCAAAATGCATCAACGGCACGGCAGCGAGGCGAGAGAGATTTTCAATGGTCTGCTAATTTTTATGTAAAACAGGTATTAGACCAAACTCAATTATTCCTTCATTAAAAGTCAGGTCAACACCCAGAACTTCATCAAACCAACTTCTTAAACTACATGTTTGAGATAGGGCGAGTGCTCCTTTAAGACCGATATAGAGAAGAATGATATCCCTGATGTCTTCAGGTTCGTGTGGGATTTCTGTTGTGCAGAAAAAAAAAATCTCTTTCAGCCGGGTCATGAACAAGACCAGTGTGTATCAGCTCAGGTTCATTGTTGCACAGTGTGTACACGTATTGAAGGAAAACCTTGTGGGAAGTGGCTCATCATTTGCGAACCACCATGGATGTTTTCTCTGTAAAACCAACCTCATGAACTGCTTCGAGGTCTGTGGAAGATGCTCACTGGCTTAAAAAGTGGTGAGGGCTGCAAAGACTCAGATTTACTGCTCATTTTCCCTTGCAGCTTTTTAGTTTTTGCTCAAAACACAGATGCACTTGTATCTCACTTTTGCAGAGCTACATCTACAGGGTGTGATTATTCAAACTGTGGGCTAGGCCAATGTTTTATTGAGCGATCCTGGGAACTGCAAAGCAAAGCACAAGAGGGGAGGGAGGGTAATGAAATCCGGGCAATGGATGGGCATATAACCGGACTGGATGGCTCCTGTGCCTCACAGTCCCGCTGAGTGATAGCCTAGTAAAAAAAAATTGAGTAAGTGATCCATTTTAAACCAACTGTGTGTAAGACGGAGCACATCACCCTTACCGCCAGGCGTCCGAGGCAGATGGAGAGAAGACGTAAAAAACCAACTGCCCCCTGTAGGGCTGTTACAACAGGGGGCTGGTGGTCAGGTGGCAGATAAATCGAGGCGGCTCATTGGCCGGCTGACAAACTGCTGACTTTTGCTCTGTGGCCACTTTATCGGCAGATGAAGTCATGAGAGGGACGACAGGTTTTGCAGGACTCAGATCAGTCACAAGCATTTCCTCGGCCCGACGCCTGGTTTGCTCTCCTGGATTTGCCTTCTGTCCGTCTACTCGGGACAATCCACGAGTTTCATTTCCCCGTCACACCTGAGACTCTCTGTCCAGTGTGTTCCTCTCGGTTAAATGATGACAGCCGCTGAGCCATTTATCTGGGTGTGAAATAGCTTGAGGAAACGACGTCCCTGTGCTGAGTAGCTGGAGTATCAAAGCCTGGAGGACTTAAATCGGATTTGGCACGGCTCCGAGCACACAATCTCACTTTCCCCACTCCTCCTGTTTTTGGAATTTATAAAGGATGGATGTGTATTTGCTGTTAAAAGCTAATTAATTTCCCCCGCCGATCGCATGCCGTGATCTGTCAAGAACCTGTTTAGTCACAGCTTTGGTTATAAGTGCGGGGACGCTGGTAGTGGCAAAGATTACACACGTTTCCCTGGAGCCCTCGGAGCAGAACCACACTGTGCAGAATGAATAAACAGATACATCTCATTTGGAAACACATCAACTGTGCTAGGGATAAACCTGGCATCCATACTACACCAGAGAGTTTTTGAGTTGCTAAAATAGAGAAGTTTGGAAACGCTGCTGGTTCCTTTACAGTCTGGACACACAGAAATCACATAATGTACATCTTGACATCACACAGTGCAACACTTTGGTAAACAAGTGCAGAATCCGTGTTCACATGCAGTGTAATCATCTCATTAAACGTATCCAATATAACCAATTAACAAGATAGAACATGCACATTTTAATCAAGAGCCGTCCCCTGTGTGCAAAATATCATATTACGGTTCTAGACAGTATCACATTTCTGTATTATAATTTTTTCCAAACCAAATGTTCTTTGTTTTTCTCCTCGAGACCTTTGAAAAGCGAGGGCAGGTCTGGTTGAGCGAGAGACGAATTTCCGCCAAGGAGAGTTTTATCATAGTCATCATGACAGGATCAATCATGCTGCCAACTCCGATAAGGAAAAGCCCGGCTCCTCGACGGCCCCTCACATGACAGGACACAGTTGAAGGCATGTACGCAGACAAACATGCCACAGACACGCCTTCGCTCCTCTGAGACTGTTCTGACCAGGATTTCAGGCTTGTACGTGGTTGTTCCTTCAATTTCTCTGTTAGTTTTCAGAGTGATTTTCGAGCGTTTCCCCACAGGGGAAGTAACCATCACACCTTCCCTTTATTGCCCATAAAGCATCTCAAGCCTCAACGGTTCAATACCCGTTCTGTGAGGTCCGGGCAGGTGGAAGGTTTCACCCGTCTGCACAGGGGAGGAGTTTTAATATTAGGTCTGTGTGCTTTCAGCCAGAAACCTGTTTGATGAGACATAAACAGTCTTTAAAGACAGATGACAGTCTACTCCCGTAAGTGAAGCCAAAGTGTCTAAATCGCCCCCTGGTGGCTGGCTGAGGTATTGGTCATAAACCCAATAATTTGTAAAGATCTGTAAATATGAATATGATGGGACGCTGACCAAACTAAAGGGTCTAAGATGGTTTCTGCTGTAACCTCAGTTAGAGAAAGTCAACCTGTCCCTGATGAGGACGTCGGATGTTTGATGTATAAAAAATGTAAGAAAATGCATGTTTATTTTTCATCATTATTTTGAATAATGGTACGTATGGCAATGTATTGATTTATGCTTATTATTTATTGTACAGAGAAATCATCCATTCATTCATTATGTCCTCAATAAATGAGTAAAAAGCTCTCGGATCCTTGTGTTTAAATGTGCACACCTGATAAAAGATGTGCTCATGTTTTTGTGCATGCACAGCTCACTGCTACAGCGTGACTTACTAGGACGGTGAGCACACACACACACACAAACACACATACACACACACACACACACTGACGCAGCAATTTATGGCTGAAAAATGAGGATCACCAACTGTCACAATAATCATATTTTCACATTAGCATCATCATTTGGGATTTAATAACAGTTCTAGGAATAGGACAAGTGATTGATGGGTATAAATCTCCAGCTCTCTGAGTGCACAGGGGAGACAAGCTGTATTTTGTCTCAGGTTCAGACTGGAAATGGGACATGTGTGCGTTTGAAAGAGGAGCCGAGCTCAGTGCAGACGATACTTTATTCAGATGCAAGAAAATGTCATACAGTTAGATTCAGATTTACATTTTATTCCATAGACAATGCACTGAACAGTGACATTAGACGCATCATGTTACAGCGTGTCATTCATGAAGTACAAATTATCCTCTGTACATTAGATTACAAGAAGTGCTCCTCAAGATAATACGATAAGTATAAGTATACCGGCATCGTGGGCACAGATCAGGGCACAGCATCAGATTGTCTTTATATAAATCTACCTTTATGTAAAGAGTCCATTCTGTGTCACTTGCTGCACAATGTGTTTTAATGATGCATTTTAATTATTAAAACAAAATGTCATCTTTGCTGTTGGACAGTTTGCTGTGTCTCAATTCAGGGGCTGCATCCTTCAGTGGAGTCGCCCTACGAAGTTGCCGCCTCTGGTCTGGTCTACGAGGCTTTTTCAAATTTGTGCCCCCATTGTCATTGCTGGTCAATTGCATTCAATATCTATTAGGGGCCATTTAGGGGTTCATTAGATTTCCCAAGGACACTACAGCACGCAGATGGGGAAGACGCTCTAACCCTCAGCCACAGCCGCCCATTGTCCTGCTCTCACGCCGGACTCACACGTGTGCATGGCGTTAGCGGGGGGATGACCACCAAACATGACACTTGGTGCCGAGGCGATTGTCGTAGTTTCATGCTTGAGACACACAACATAGCTGGCACACGTGCTAACGTGCCACACAAACTGTCAATCGATTGCTCAAGAGAAGTACACAGGAAATAAAATCCGTAAGCAGATCAAATCCTGTTCACCAGCTGCCTCCTCCTCCGCTTTTTGCATTAACACAATTTGATTGACAGGTGCCTCCGTTGCCGCATGAAAAGTTTCTGCCACTTACGTTGCCACACACAGCAACGTGATGCAATGGGGACTGTAGTATATGTTGCATGCAGCCGACTCGCTGACTGTAGCCGCACTCGCTGCCACATAAATCTACATAATGAAGGTGAAGAAGCACATTGTTTGGAATTCACTCAATACCCATCCACATTCATTTGCTCTGCACATGTGACACATTATCATGACACCAAGGGAATTTTATCTGTGAAGGATAAACACTCGAGCATCGTGGCACTCAGCTCACTCACACAAGCGCAAGATATTTTATTTCTTCTCTTCATTCTCCAATCTATTCCATGCATAATTTGGGTTCTAATAAACACTTGAAATACAGCAGGTGACACATTGATGCTCCAAACAGCTTAATGCTTCAGTTATAATTATGATAGATATTTGTTTATTCACAGTTTGGCCAATAACAGCTTATTATTTCATTGTAGCTGGTGGCTCAGATGAAAAACAATAATCTATTTTATTTCATTTCAAAATTGAGCTGAAAGATGTGATACTAAAGTGTCATCATTATCTATCCTTCTTCTCCAGGCTAGTCAAAACAAATTTCCATTTTTACACACATTGTTTTCTGATGAATATTCAACCCCTCAGTTAAAACAGGTGAGATTCAAAATGACAGAAATCCATATTTAGAAGCACACAGGCTTGCTGGTCCACTTGCTTGATGATTTCTTGTTGCGACATTTTCAAAAAATATCAACACAGTACGTACAATATTTTACACGGGAGAATAATACAATCATGTTCATATTTACAGATCTTTACAAAAGAAAACACTGGTGCACAGAATATCAAGTAGAACTCCCGATGAAGGCAACTGGCAAGAAGAGCACACGGCACAACACGTAAGCACAAGCAATTTCAACAGATCATGACATACAATCCTGCTTGGCTCATTTGTTAAATACTCCAGAGGAGAATTGACTCCATTTACATCCATAACCTCCGTAATGGCTGTTATGCTGCCATTGATCATGCACATTATGTACCATATGTCCACACTATAGGCTCCATCAGCACGCGGTGGGCGCTGTGCAAACAGGACCACGTGTCTTCTTTGCTGGTTTCAAGGGCTCACAGTTCAGCACAAGGATCCAGAGAAAAAAACAGGAAACAGGTTTTCTCTTCTGTACATTCAGGGAGTGCAGCAGAGAGAACATTCAGCGCTCGACTGTACGACTACTTACTGGTGAGTCAAGCAACAGGGCAGGAAACGTATTTACAGAGAAGGGAAGGAAAGGAGGGGACGGTAAACAACAACAAGGGGTTTAGGGTGGTTCAAGAGGAGAGAGCTGTGCACTCTCAATCCACCGCAAGTGGCCACAACGCCAACGTAGAACTGTGAATATAAATCAATGTGAACGCTGGAAGGCGAAAAATCCACACAGACACGGGATGAAAAGCACAGCTGGTGACATTGTAAAACCCGTTCGTCCACCAATGCCTTCATGTGGTGACAGCCTTTAAACCTTTGTCCCCTCAAAATCGTGTGAATGATTAAAGAAGAAAAACCAGGGGAGGAAATGTGACAGACGGGCGCGAAGGTAGAAGATAATTAATTGATTTTTCTTCTTCTTTTTAGTTTTTTATGGCCGGGACAATTAGTGATAAGGCGAGGGTTGGGATGGATATGAGCTCTGCAGACAGACGAGAACAACATCACATTAGAGGCTTGTGAACGTGGCTTTTATGGATCGATCTATACATCTCTTTGTACATGCTGTATTCTGTCTGTCTTAGCTGATGGCAATGAAGAAATGATGGGACTTTTAGTGGCGTTAATGCACAATTTAGTGCAACAATGTCTTCAATTTGGAGGATGCAGTGTTTTATGGAGTCTTTATTTTCGGTTTAGTCTGTTTTGAGCCACGTGTGTTATCTGTCTCAGTGAAAGCTTTGCACAGCCATGGGTTAGTGCTGTAGTTAAGCTCACAGCACGTCGGCAAAAAATTGCTTGTGCCGGGTGTATATGTGTTTCAGGAGTGTGTCTATGTGTCTGGAGTCAGAGCCCTATGGTGACCTGCGTGACCTCCGAGTTGAGATCGTCGTTAGCAGCGCCGCCACAGCAGCGCGAGTCCACCGACGACCCCTCCAAGGCTAGTCATACCTGCAGAGAGAGGAGGTACAAAAGGTGAAAGACTGTTCTGATTGGCTCCAGCCCCCCTCACCCGCCCGCGACCCTCAAAGTATTACCGGTATATATAATGGATGGATTATCGATACAACTCATATTGTGTACAGTATACTCAATGTAAAACCTTGGATTATTGCCTGCCCATAGTCATATACTGAAACACAAACCAGTAAAAAAGGGTTTGACATTTTGGTAACGATTGCGTCACACTTGTGCGACTGTGGCGTCTCATTTTGAAAGCTCCTTTAAATGCGGCCAACAAAGTGTCCTTCAGTAAACAGGTGAATCTGTCTTTGGCGAGCTCATCCCAGAATACATCTGGTACTGACAACAAAGCTATTGAGCTAGCTACGTGGGTGGCAGTGACGCAGAAAGTGCAGCCACTCAAAATAGCGAACAATGAAGTGGGAAGAGCGGAAAAAGCTGGTGGCTGGAGGCCACACCATTTTGTCTATGTGGAGTAGTCCGAAGCATGTGGCCCTTGAAATTAGCTTCTTGACCAGATGGCTTCTCGGTGGGTAACCTGGCCATCTCACGATTTATGCTGAGCTAACTAGTTGCTGACTGTAGCTACATATTTACTTTGAGAATGGAACAGCTTGTCAAATGAGCGCATCATTTCCTTTAAACCAGTTTAAGTACTGGTAACAACACAGACAAACTGACTACCTGCTGATTGGACCTTTCTCCTGTGTTTCCACTGTTGTCACGCTGTGGGAGCTTGCGGCTGGTGACTCCGGTCCGGGATGAGGTCTGCATGTCCAACACAGACGGACTTGGGGTGCAGAACTCACGGAAACAACGCTTGAAGTTCTCATCCAGGTAGCCATAGAGAACCGGGTTCAGACTACTGCAGGGGGAAAGAACAAGGTCACAGGTTAACTCTTAAATGTACTTCCTAGTAATTAGGGGTGAAGTAAATACAAGCCAACATTTTTCCATAATGCTCTGTTATGTGCACGTAATCAGACTTTTACAAGTAAATAGCACCAATCATTTCATTTCACTGATAAAACATCTCTGAAATAAATACGCTTCAGCAACTGTGCAATTACTGGATAAAAAATACAATCGTCTCAATAAAATACAAGCAATACCCAGCGGATTGTCAACATCGTTATCGCTGCCGAGGAGGAAATGTTTTCAGCCCTGTCTGTTTGTTGGTTTGTAGATTACACAAAAACAACCAAATGTACTTCTACAAAACTTAGTGGAAGGATGAGGTTCGGCTCAGGGAAGACACGATTACATTTTGGTGCAGATCTGAATCATGGGGCGGATCCAGGATAATCTTTTCACTTGGTTTATCAAAGCAAGATGGGGCCTTTTTCATCATTTTTGTTGTTTTCTACCGGGAATTTTATGGGAATTGATATCTATGACTATGAGTGTGCGAAATTTAGGATGTTTGGATGTTTGGCTAAGACTACCGCCGTCTACCGGGTGCGTACCTGTTGGTGTAGCCCAGGGCGATGCAGAAGTGCCAGGTGATAGTCTGCAGCGTGGAGCTGGGGATGTTGATGAGAGCGGTGATGATGACAAAGATATGAATTGGCGTCCAGCAGACGATGAAGACGGCAACCACCACCAGGACCATGCGTGTGATCCGACGCAGGTTCCTGTCCTTCTCCTGTGAGTAAAGGAGGTAAGTGGTTTAGTGGCCAAGGACAATTGGAGGAAAAAACTGGCGTTGGAGGAAAACAGGAATAAGCACAAAGGGAACAAAAGCAGGAGAGATGGTAATGATAAAAAATAGGGAAGGGAATAAGTGGAGAAGATGGAGGAGGACTGGAAAAGGACAGATGAGTCAGAGAATGCATGGGGGAGAAAGACCGAAAGATTGGGTGAAAAAGGTGGGGGATATACAGGAGGGGTATTGTGAGAGAGAAAGGCATAGAAACGAGAAAAAAGAATGATGAAAGGGAAGAAGAGTGGTTCAAAAGCAGGAAAGGAACAAATTACACCCATATTCACTTTGATTTTCCATTTGCATCCACTGTACATTATATATCCATATTTTGACATAGTGGATGTTGCAGTCGACATTTGCAAGAATTTCCCAGATACTGAAGGTAAATAATTGTTGTTGGGCCATTTCTTCTTAGAAATAATCAAAATTAAGTCACGGCCTCAGGCTAGTGGTGATTTTATCCTAATTGGTTTCTTTTAAAAGAAATGAGGGCGTTCTATCTGCTTACTTAATGCTTGTGTTCACAAACTCCAGATTGCAACTAATTAAAAGCCTGAGGGCATCAGATGTGCAAATCAATTCGCTACATAAACAAAAACTGGCTCGTGTTTGTTCGAGTAAAAATGACATTTTTCTTAACCTGTGAGCCGGACAGCATGCGCACACTCTTGAGCCGCAGGATCATGAGGCCGTAGCAGACGGTGATGATGAGGACGGGCATGATGAAGGCAAAGATGAAGACGCAGATCTTCAGCAGGGTGTCCCAGTACCAGGAGGGGTGGGGGAAAATCAGCTTGCAGTCCATAATATTAGAGGCTGTGCAGGATGAGGAGGAGACATACGGTCAGAGGTTAACAGACACACAAAGCCCCAGCACATGCACACGAGTTATTCAATATTTATTACATCTGCCAAGGTTTTATGTTGTTTGTTTGCCAGCAGGATTTACGCAAAAACCTACTGGACGGATTTTACACGAAATCTTGATGGAAGGACGGGACACGAGCCAAGAGAGAAGCCATTACATCTTGGCACAGAGCTGGACAAAAAGCTTCTGACATTTTCACTCGTTTTCCCAGAGAATAATTCATGGCTCTTGATTAAAACCATCAGACACATTAAGGGAGCTGATATCTAGGAGTTTAGAAAATTTGGTGCAGCTTGATTGATTTTAAGAGAACGGTTGGGC
Source organism: Limanda limanda (assembly GCF_963576545.1). NCBI lineage: Eukaryota > Metazoa > Chordata > Actinopteri > Pleuronectiformes > Pleuronectidae > Limanda > Limanda limanda. The sequence continues at coordinate 6,453,603 of NC_083650.1, read as the reverse complement.
CTTGGCGAAGGTCTGGCTCCTCTGAAAAATACTGTGGTTCATTCTATTCATTCACTTGACTCGTGTTTATTTTTAACAAGTGTGCTTGATTTGTCTGAAATGTGTTTGTTTAATCTCGTTATATACAAAGGAACCAAATGCAGTCTTGTTCAGTAATAGTATTTACTAGGGTAATAGTATGTACATTTGTTAGAAGTGTCAGATCTCCAAAAACTCCAAAGAAAAATGTATGTGCCACATTTTCTAAAGACTAACCACGAGCTGTCCCCCTAAATACATATAGGCATTAAATGTATAATTTCCCTAAAACGGAGAGCCACTTGAACACAATCCATTTGACATTAAATTATCTGGTGTTCTACTTTCCTCGTGCTTGGTATTTCGACCATGAAGCAGCACTGGTTGCCTGTCACTTCCCATTTCTCTCTTCTCGTTTGTGTCGTCTCCTTTCTCTTCAAATCTCTAATAAAGGCACAAAATTTCCCCAAAGACGCTGCGGTTATGTCGCCCCACTACTGCACAAAGTGGTGCTTATTACCAATGTATTTGATCCGTTCATTCAGTTTACCCTGCTTGGAGCTTATGAGTTCCATCGATTGCGATCATTAATTTTTTCTCTTCCCTTCCCCCTTCATAATGCCGTCATGTCAGTTGGGCGTATAACATTCACCACAGCTATTAAGTGCAATTACATGGAAAAACATTTCTGGCTTTTCTCATTTGACTGAGCCTGCTCGAGTTCATAATTGTCCTTTAAAGATGGAATGTAAAGAGTGAACTCCCTTTTTCCTCCTACTGTTTTGTGTCGTACTTGTTGCTGAATATATCTTCGACCATGGATTAGAAAAATAAATGAGTGCTTCTCACATCCCTGCAAGTTCAGTTCCATTATTCTTGATTGCTATTGTCTGTATAATTATACATAACTTGCTAAAGGTTTAGAGGTGTTTTTTACAGCATCCAAACACAATCGCTCCATTTATACTGCAAGCGTTGGAGTGTTTGGAGAGTGGTACAAAGCAGCTAATCAGGAAAAATGGAGCTTTAGTTTTTTTTGTGCTTACAAGTGTTGGCGGTGGAGGCCATGACCATGACAGGCAACCCGATGGCAGAAGAGAGAATCCAGTTGCAGACGTTGACAATCTTGGCGTTGCGGGGCGTCCTGAAGTCCAGCGCTTTGACCGGGTGACACACGGCCACGTAGCGGTCGATGCTCATGGTGGTGAGCGTAAAGATGGAGGTGAACATGTTGTAGTAGTCGATGGACATCACCATCTTGCACAGGATGTCCCCAAACGGCCACGTCCCCATCAGGTAGTTGACGCTTTGGAACGGTAGCGTGCTGGTGACCAAGGCGTCGGCCAGAGCGAGATTGAAGATGTAGATGTTAGTGGCTGTCTTCATTTTAGTGTATCTGCACAGAAAGAATGGATTAATCAGGAGACAACGAGAAACCTGATCGAAAATTCATGACAAGTAGAGGGAGAGGCTGATGGCGAAAGAAAAGAGCAGATTCAAAATGTTTATTTCATCTTGAGATTCACGTCTTCGATGGAGTGTGAGTCTCTCCTCTGATTCCAATCATCTAGTTATATGAGGACACGACTTCCTGCTAAATGTATGCCAAAAAAACGAAATGGCATTTTAAAGCCGTTTTCCTCGAGTCCTTACCACATAATGGGAGTTTGATACCACTCAGTTTTTCAGATAAACCGAAGGATATCGTGTCCCTTCTAAGAGTTGAAAATACTCTGCTTACTTTTAAGATAAGTGAACCTTTTAGAAAACCTCCCTGGATTACATGAAAAAAGCATTTTCACCAAGCTGAAAATCGGGCTGTTCACGAAAAGCTGGAAATGAAAGGCAATCATAGCAGAAGGTGCTGCATTCGCTTGGCAAAGTATCCTGGAATGCTGTGTGAATAATTTAGCTCCCTTGTGTCAGAAATAGAGGCATTTTGTATCGGAAGAGTTATGGTTTAATAAGCCATATTAGGTCAGTTTAAGAAGCTGCCCACAGCACTAAACCCCAGGAGATATCATGCAGTAATTCACTGCAGAGCATATAATGTGCATCTTTTTGCACAGTTGTTGATGAAATGATCATTCTTCAATTCGTTACTGTATTTTCCAAGAGCTGTACAATTCAAGGTTTTGTGTAATTCATTCTGTGTCCTAATGGAAAGCATGCCTTCAAATTTGAAACTTGAGGGGACATTCAATAGCTTAGAATAAAATATCCACCCAAAAACTCAATTAAATGTGCATAAAAGGGTCATGTTCATTTTCACGTATTAGTTCTGTGTTCAAGTAGCTTTTTATCATCTGAATGAAGCATAATCATGGGATGGACCTTTTCCAGTGAAAAACAAAAATGTCTTTCATTGAATCAGTATGGTTGAAGAACAAGAGGTAGTTCAAACAGAGTGGAGGACAGTGGAGTGTTTACAGAAAACAGAAGTAAGACATGGACCCATTAGCACAGGAGGATGGAACACAGACGATAGAACCGGCTCGACTGTTTAGAGCCCTTGTCAGGAAAGACATATTCTGTGTTTAGCGTTTGCTGTGGTTGAAGCTGGAGAACATCAAAAGATCTTAAATGACTCATGTCGGATGTGATAAAACAAAGCCCCAATAGTACTGTTTATACAATAGTCATAAATAATTAATCATATATCCCATTTTGGTGAACAAACATTTCTAGGTGAGACCAGTGTGCTTGTGTATAATCCAGTTTTCTATAGTTGCACTTCTACGGTGGCCCACAATGGAAAAAAAAAAATATATATATATAATAAAATCAACAAATTGATTGGCTAGCACCTCCGTATAAGGATAATAATTAGGATTAATTAGGATATCTATATTCTCTTGCTTGTCCATTCAATATGAATTATATGAGCTACAACCATCAACTGGTTTACTTAGCTTAGCGTAAAGACTAGCAGCAGGGGGTAAAACTGTTCACTACCAGTCTGAACCTCTGAAGCTCACTAAGAAACATGTTCATTTAGGTTTGATTAAACTAAACAAAAATCCAAGTGGAACAAAGACAACACGTCATGGGTCAGATACGTGTTTGGCGCTGAGCAGTTGCCAGGCAGACTCCGAGAGGAACGGTACAAATTCAACAAACGTAATATAAGATGATAGTGAGCTTTAGAAGTGCTGCTGGCTGTATTCTTTCATTTGAATGACATATATAAGCGTGATATCAACTTTATCGTCCAACTCTGCCAGAAAACTGTGTAACTCGTCCTTTAATTTAATTTCCACACAGTGATTGTACTGTTGCTGCACTGCTCCTTTCAAATGCTACTTAAGCACATCCCTGCTGAAACGTTATTCAATTCACCTGGACTCATAATGTGACAATGACACATTACACCCAGTGGCCTTCACTTTATTAAACCCAAACTGTCACTCCTGCGCCGAGGCAATTTACTCCTGTTTTGTTCTAGCACTCTCCTCAATAATCTCAAATCCTCTTAACCACCACACCTGATAGTTAGTTCATTAAATTCTGATTAACTTGAACACTGACAGCTTAGTGGTTTGTTTTTTCAGGCTTTATTTGCACGGGGACCAACGAGACGCAGGAGAAGCCGTCACCCTGCACTGAGGACCTAGCAGGAGCTGCAGGTAATTTCCAACATCCCCTTGTTGACTTTGAGACTGTCTGCAGCTCGCATTCCTGCTGTAAACGTCTGAGGCCTGTTTACGTACGGGCTGCCGCTGTGGAGGTGAGCGGCCTCGTTTAATCTACAGTAATTCAATTAGCTGTTTTATTTATTTCCCAGCTTTCATTAAATCTTTGCCCTTGAAGTTCTGTTGCCGTGATCCTTCATCGTCATTATTTCTTGATTTTATTATGTTGATTGTATTTATTTGAACCTATTTGTAGCATTTATCTAAACAAGTTTACAAAGTGATTTTCAAAATATTTGGGAATAAAACATCACGGAACAAAACATGACTCAAAAAAAGGAAAGATAAAGTGAAGAAAATATTAAAAATATACAACATCAACAAAGATCTGATGTACAAAGGCTTCCACATAATAAGAAAATAATAATGATTTAAAAACAGATAAAGTGGCGGCATGTCTTTAGGAAGTCCTTAGTGAGATGGGAGCTCGGGCCCCGTTGATAAAAGCCCTGTCACCTCTACCGTCCTGAACCACAAGCAATTATTCGTTGAAAGATCTAATGATTATAGCTTTGAGCATATGGGAGTTAGTAGCTGTGTAATTTAACTGTGGGCCAGACCGTGCTGAGCTTTAAAAGCCGCTTTAAGAATCTTAATATCAATCCTAATTTTAACTGTCAGCCAATGAACGGAGGAAGAGATATGGGGAAATGCTGGGTGTTGGATAAAGAGCGAGCCGCAGCTAAAGCCGAGACACTTGTTAACGTTTGCTCTTGTTGGTGTATTGTTGTGGTTTGTTTTCATCTAATTGATTTTTCCAAGTTAACTCGTTTACGTTGTTCCAGTGTCTGTGAGGAGAAGCCTCTTTGTTCTTGTTCTTTAATGGAAAATGTACTGTTATTGCTGCCTCAATGGCCTTTTAGAAGAAAAGAAGGGTGTCATTCTTTTTTCTAAGAGGAAGCAGCAAATGCACTGTATTTTTATGGTTCTTTTCCAGTCTTATCAACCACTCAATGTGCTTTTCAGAGTAAGATGCATTCACTTATTCACACACTCATAGTACAGCACTTCTGCACAGTGCTTTTTACTATCACACACCATTCACACACTGTCAGCCCAGTCGTCAGGAGCGATCAGGATGTCAGTATCTTCCTCAAGGACACTTGGATAGTCTCAAATTTGTCATATATTTTATATGTATTAACTAAGTAATTTCTCGGAGACAAGATGATGTTTCCCTGAAAAGAGCGACCACCAGCAGGTATTTCATAAAATTCAAAACACCTTTACGAGCTGTGCCTGGTGTTATATTAATTGAAAACCACAAGATGGATATTTACTGAGGAAATTAACATATGAAAACATGTATAAAGTGTAAAAAAAACTGTTATGACAGCAGCAGTTATTTGACAAGTACTGTTCACAAAAAACATACAGATCTTCTGAGAAAATAAAAGCTCTGTTTTTTGTAAGATAAGAAAACTGTCTCGTTTCATGACAGAACAAATGCAGAAATCCATCAATTAACCCTGGAGAGGCTGGAGTCAATACCAGGACGCACTGAACCAGAGAGGAACCAAAACATAAATATTTACAGACAAACTGTCAGCGTTGATTGAAAAGATGAAAAACGTTCGGTGAAGCCGCAGCAAGACCAGACAGACGTAACCATCTGCAAAGAGGAAAACGACATTTCGCTGCTTCTGAGAATAAACAGCACATGACGACAGAAAATTGTTCCATCTACTTCTAAACTGCCTGGACTTTTCCTGAACCACTGGAGCAAAGAGGAGGCAGATAAAGATGTTCAGTAATGGACTTTAAAATCCTCCAAAACAGTCCTCTCTGTGAAATCGTGTATAATTCATGGCCTTCCATCAAACCATTAGCTGTGGTTTCTACCTTGGGGGGGGTGGGGTGGGCAGGTGGATGGAGAGCAAGGTCTCCTCGTTTCTCCTTTTGTCCTCATCAGTTTTATTTCTTTTCTTTGTGTGTGAGAAAAACATTTGGTAACATCGGTAAGTCATCCCTGAGACAATTCGGAAGAGAAACAGATTCATCATCATGTGCTGGCGGTCATCAAAGAGACAAAAACGTCCATGTGATTGATAATCAGTGGGACACATAAAAGTATTAACTCATCATTTGAATACATTTCCATGAAAAGGCTCTAAAACTTATAGGACTGATGAGAATTTATTATTTTAATATTCTACAATACACACAGATTCAAAGGTCTTAACTGTGACCATGGGGCTCAAGTATAATTATAATAAAAAGCTCTTACATCTACGTACAAAAAAGTTATTGAGGGAGAAAATTACAATAACCTCTGGCCTGGGTGATTAATAACCTTCATATGTGGCTGAATAAAGTGTAGTTGCAGAAGCAGTACTTTCATTGGGAATTTTTCTTTTTATTAAGAAATCTTAGGCTGTCAGAGGAAGCTTCACATTATGACTCATAGTACGTTATATGTTAAGGTGGCCATTAGTGGCCCGCTGGGGTCTGCCTTGGTCCTCACGATGGAAATGTTGTCATCCACCCATGTCCAATAGGGGACAGCATGGGCCCGGGTGTGGATTGTCCACTTGCAGCCAAGCGGGACTAAGTCCTCAGAACCATGAGGCTGCATCACCACCACCGCACAAAGAGCTGCTCACCTGTTTATTCAATGTTCGTGACACTCAAACTCATTGTCGAGGACGACAACCCGGCCAGATTCCACTCCACTCCACTCTGCCCACTTCAACTGTGACCAAAAGTCACTGCAGAACCCTCCAATAAATGCAAAGATAACATTTCCCAGGTACTTGTCTCTCTGACTTCCTCATAAAATCCAAAACTGTGGCGATGTTATTCTGCCACACAAAGCTGAACACAAAACACACAATAAGTGTTCCACTAGTTCTCTGTCTGAGGGAAAAACCAGTCGAAACCCAGTCGCACTACAACAAAAGACCCAGAGTGGTGCAATTATTTTCGGCAACAAATAATGTCTAAACCACGTTTCCCTCTGTTTCTTACTAAAGAGCCGTTGTGCCCGTGACTGATGTTAAGCTGAAAGTGATTCCAAGGCGAGAGAGAAAAACCATTCTGTCCACACAGCATGTTCCCTCTTCATGGAAATTGTTCCCTGCTTGAAGCCACTCTAATGTGCCTGAATGTTAATTAGTGGATCACTGTCTGTTTTCACATGTGAGGCTCATGCTTCACCATGGCAACAACTGCGACCATGCAGGGGAAAGTTTTGTGCTGGGCATGATTGTAATAATATCCTAACAATATTCCAGGAATCACTGCAGCGGCTCTTTCAATCGACTTTAAGAATTGGTGGGTGTATTTCTGAGGACCTGAGGAAGCACAGAGTCGACTGGGAGATGTTTTGAATGAGTGTTTCTTGAGACTCCCTGTCTATTTCATGTTCTGAGATGAATTTGATGATGAGGTCAATGCTGTTTTATGAGTTTGAAAAAAACTCCATTAGCCCCGTGAGGCCCACACATCGACAGCTTCATTGTGAAACGAAACATTTAAATAAAATGAACATAAAGATGACAAAACATCTCGGAGAGCAAACACCTGTTATAAAATTCCTTGGTTTTGGTGTTTCTCTGAGCAAAAAGGAATCTGATTTAATGAGCCTTTTATTGTTTTGTCTACAGGCCAGAAAATAAACATCATATATATGCGGCGGGATGTTTTTCGAGCTTTCGTTCCGCGTTGTTTTTTATTTTTTTGATAAGTTCCTTTACTCCCTCTGGGCTACGATGTCTAATGGGTTCAACACCAGCCGGCTGATATTACCTCCACTCTTCATTCTGCGGCCACAGCCCCTTGCAAAGAATTTCCAATCTCAGTGGAGAAAAACAAACCTTAATCAGTGTATTTCAATTTAGTAAATGGCCCTGTAACACACAAAAGCAAAGGGAAACAGATGTGGCGACAAATATGTGAGATGACGGTTAATGGAAATAAAACTGTTTACATATGATGAGCTGGTCATTGTTAGTTTTTGTTGCTTTTGATGTTTTACATTGATATTTCTGGAACGTTAACAGATTACAAAGGCTTTGCAGGAATTTGAAGCTTTGTGTACATGAGGATTGAAACTGTGGGGAATCAGTCTTGTCTGTCCCCATCCCACATTTCAACAAACGTCAAGATGGAACCTACACACTTGTGGTCGCCCGTTTGGAACAGAATTATTTTCATGGCTTTAGTTACACAGCAGGCTAAACACAATTCATCACGACCCAGTGAGGCCGGACGGTGCGTGTGGAGCCTCGTGCATGATTCATGGGCTGCTGCTGGGTGCAGATAAAGCATGAAGCCCTGGTAGCAGAAACAGACGCCGCTCATGTGAATAGAGATCTGTACGCCTCTGGCCCAGACATTAACACTGCCCATGCACGCTGAAGAGCATGATGTATTAGGATGTAGCTGTGTGTATGTGTGTGTGGGGGGCTCACGGCTGGGCATGTGTTTCTGTGACAAGAAGCCGAGATTTGTATTCGTGTTTACAGCGTGCATAGGTGGTGTTTAAGTTTTTTCATTTCTATCGAGCTATTAATGTATGTCATTATCTGGTACGTTAGAACATGTATTCACAGACTGCGATGACGTCAACCGGGAGTGTGGATTCTCCAGAGCACAGTCCAGATGGGTCCCTGCAGGTCGGGCAGGGTTCAGACAAACATTTTGACAATTTCGGTCACGTTGACTGAGCTTTCTACTTGGTTTTCTAATCCTGCATGTGCCTGTAATTGAAGGAAAAAACATTGGGCTCAGGTTGAGCTGGGAGACAAAAAGCAGGATGACTGTCAGGTCGGCATCCGGCTCATTAGTTCTCTCTCCTGTTTGCACAGAAAATTGGGCCCCGGGCTGCACTTCAACGCATTAATAATAAAATACAATCAAATATTGCCAGAAAACACTCAGAACTCTGTGATATGCAACATTTCTCACAAATCATTAACTCAACCAGAGATATTAAGGGGAATCATTATCACAGTGTAAACAGTATGAGAAAGTTAATACATTCACATACATATGAGTTATGTCTGCCATCCCATCCCCTGCTGAGGAACAAACCAACACTTCTATCATCAGAGCCGCACCAGTTCAATCACGGTTCATTTATAATTTGCAGTTTACATTATCATCTGTTGCAGAAGAGACCTTCAACCAATCAGATCAACGGAAAGTGTGACGGACAATTCAAACAGCAGCTGTTTGTTCTTTTAGAGAAAAATATATACACTGAAGTTAGTTCAATCCTGTCTCCATAGTGGATTCAACAGACCTCTTCACATCAGTGGTAGCCCTCTTGGTTTGAGCAGCGCCTCCGTCAGACATCAGATCGAACATGCCCCCGTTTTAAATAGATACATGGCTGTGATTGGACCAACCAGTTTCAGGATGCACTGTTGATTGGTCTAAATGGGAGGAGGCCTGGGGCAATGGACAGATAGGAGCCTTTGGTATCTCTGGGATCTGCTGTGAGGCGGCTAGAGCTGCTGTCAGGTCTCCCAAGAGGATCATTCAAGTTTAATTTAATGTGATTCAGAAGGTACAAATGACTTGTACCATTAAAGCTGAAGTAATTTATATTTTATTCAACAGGTCAAGCTTAAAAAAAGCCTGATAAAATATGCACTACGACTCCTGTAATCACGTGTTAAAACAAGAGCCATCATCAAATTATTTTAAATGACTGCAAAAAAGCAAGAAAAAAGCTAAAATAATAAAGTCCTAAAGGCTCGGACAGTTCATTTGAGGGCACAGACTGATTTAACCACCCGGCTGATAACATCATGTCAAAAAGTTGGACATAGGATTTTTCGGATTTATTTTGGAGGACTAATTCGTTAAAAGGGCTGAAAAGGTTGAACTTCAGAACAACTCCCTCGTTGCATCTGTGTTTTGTGCTTCCAGAGGAGCTGTTTAGTTTGTGCAAACCAGTAACCAGTAATGGAGAAAACGGCGACATTACAAAGAGTTTCACACACAAAGAGACAACAGAATGGCCCTGCTGTTGCTTTTCATTGTGTTGGATTCTGGTGTTTGAGTGGATGAAACAAATGAAAGAAAAGGAGGCAGAGGCGTAAAAAGAGAAATCCTGAGCATCTCTCTCCAAAGAAGGCAATTTGCTGAACGTCTTTCTTTTGCCATCAGCAGTAAAAGTTTGTCTCTCTTGTTCACTCACTTTTGTTTCCTTTAGCCGCCTCTCATCCTTCACTCTTGTTTGCTTTAACCTCATTTGGACACTTCCTCTTTATTAGGTGAAGTTCCTACTTTCCTTTTAAAGTTTATTGATCGCCTTAAACATTTCTATTTCCTCCAGTGCTGGAGGGAGTACTCAAACATTTTAAATAAATAGACTAAAATGCACTCAGGTAAAGGTTAAAGCTCCACATTACTTGGATAAGTAAGTATTTGCTTCGTAAGTACTTACTAAGTTTATCTTACTCCCTGATGCAATGGTCTCCTACATCATTATAACAGCGTCTTCCAAATCCATTTCAGGTCTTTCTTCACCAGTGACTGCTGCAGGAGGCGAGGTCTAATGTTACCTCCCTTCTCTGATTGGATCAATGGATCAATTCCAATATTATTGATTACTTTTATAATCAATAATTACAAATGAACAATAAAATAATGTAATGATTGAATGTAGTACAGGTTCATGAAAAAATACAGTCACAAAGTAAACTTCTTTAAGTACACTCCTGCAATGTTGCTCTATTTGTGGTATATGTGTACAGTAATAATAATATACTTTATTTATATAGCATGTTTTCTGGGAAACAGTGAGAATAATACAATGGAATAATAAGTCAGTAGTTGTTTTTGCTAATGTATTAGCATAATAAGAACCATTATCATGCCAAGTGACTGGTAATGGGTTTTCATAAAAAGTCTGAAAGAGATAGAAATTGATCCAACACAAATATTCATAGAGATATTTAACTCTGTCTCTGAGCTGAACACATACAGATTCTGAAATAGGAAACAGGAAACAATTGGATAATAAAAGTAAAATAACCCTCAATCATTGGTTTGAAATGTTTTTTCTGTGCATCAGCGAGGGAGAAAGAGAACATGGGTCTACACACAAACACACATACACACACACAGACACACAAAAGGAGAGTTCCAACTCTAAAAGTCAGCGACTGTGTTTCAGCACATCAGGCAGAGATGGATGGTCACTGTTTTGACAAATGTGCCTCCGTTCAAGCCGAAGGTCGTTCGCAAGAGGCTGGCGATGATTCATACAAACACACATTGTGATGAAGAATTACACACACAAACAATAACTCACACAAACATATTTCCTTCCTTTCACACTCAACTGAGCGTTAATCTTTCAAACCTACTGCAGAGGTTTGGTATGAACATTAGAAGGGATATGTTTCTGTATGTAAACTGGAAGTAAGAGACACTCAGTGACCAATTCACATTCACATTTAGCCAATCTGATCCTAAATGGTTTGGCCACATCAAACAGACTTGCCAATATATATATAGAGAGAGGGTGGCAAGCCAGTGGGGGGTCATGTTTTATTCCCTGGACTTAAGAATCTGGCAGGTCGGTCAGGATGCTTGTATTTAGGGATCGAAAGGGAATTGAATCTTAACCATGAACTGTAAAGATAGATGACGTGTCGGCTCTTAGAAGTGATGCATAACATCTGGATCGCCCCTAGTGGCCGGCTGCAGTACAGCCCCCTGCCTGCCCCTTCCAAGTACACACCCGATACATCTTTCCCAAAGAGAGTCTTTGTACTTTTTTGGTAGTTCTCCTCATGCTGACCGTTCTCCAAGTATTTTTAATTTGTTATTTGACAAACAGGGTGAAAGTTCTTGAGTGATTGTTGAGACTGACTTGCAATTGGTTGAGCCTGTGTATCGTTTTTTAGGAAGTGGAAAAACGTCATCTATCTTTCTACACAGGCCTCAGTGCCACAATGACAGCTAACAGAAGCTGCAAAAAAAAGCCCCTAAGATACTAAGGCTGCCCTGTTGGAACATCACATGTCCAAGTAACCAGAGAAACCCAGAGTATGTGTGTGCTCACTGATTGAAGCATTTAACCAAAACATTCATCAATACCGAGAGGAGACGTTATTGGAAACTGACTGAAACTGAGGAGGGGATCAATATGATAAGACAAACTGCGGTGGGGCATGTGTAAAATTAATCAGCAGCCACCGCTGTGGCGGTATAACACAACCTCCTTCCAACACAAACACACACCGGCTAATCACAGAGGTTGTACAAACAGTTTGATAATTGAAACAAATCGTGGACGAGCACGAACAGAAACCTCAGACACACGCTGACCCATTTTACTCCTGCTGTTCCTGTCACAGCCGTCGTCTTTACAGGCAGAATAAAGGAAAAGGTCCCTCGTGTGTATGTGTGTGTTTACAGCAAACCCCCATTCTGTGACATCCCGAGCAATCGCCACTGTGTCGTATTTGATGCAATCTTTTGTGTTGTTGTTGTGTTCATTGTGAAACGTATTCAAACCAAGGACAAAGTCTATACAAAGACTTGACAGCAGTGACGTGAAACCTTTATGTTGTGTTTATATGAAACTTGATGGCTACTCAACAGTTCCTGGTCTTATTCCTCTCCCTCCCCCCCTTCCCCCCCTCCTCTCTCTCTTATCTCTCATCTCTTCCCCATTTCTCTGTCTGGTTCTGACAGAGGTTTTTTTTCCAGTTAATGATTGAATCTTTTCTCTCCACAGTCGCCAAAGTGCCGCTCATTGTGGGAACTGAGTTTCTCTTCTCAATTTTTAAGGTCTCAACCTGACTATGTGAAGTGCCTTGAGATATTGTGATGTTGCACTATACAAATAAAATTGAATGGAATTTAGAGGGTGGCCCGATGGTGCAGCTCTTGGTTTGAATCAATCAGGGCCATTGTGGTCTTTGAATGTTTTTGAATGTTTTCCCTGCGATATGCTGGCGACTTATCCTAAACAACCAGATATGGAAGGGAAAGTGTCATCACAAGCTGCTGATAGTTTACATTTTGCTATTATTACTAATGCAGCGTAGGTTCTAAAGCTGCCTGTTTAGAATTGAACAATTCTTTCTGAAACTCTAGAAGTGACTCAGTCTGCAGAACCCTGAAGCTGCTGCTGCACAAAGAGCTGTTAACCTGTTTACTCAAATCTTATTAATATGAGCACATCGCGTGTAGTTCCTTGGGCCCTTAGCAATACACAAGCCAAGTGTAACAATAAGCAATAAGGTGAACTGTTTTCGAGATATGTGAGCCACTGAAAGAGAGATTTCTGGAATTGCTAGACAGATAAATCAGGGTTTTAGGACACAGATATTAACTTCTAGTTTGGATTATGTAGATCCCAGTGACATAAATCACACACACTGCGTTGATTCAGGAGGAACTGTATTATATTGTGATCATAGGTTGGGCAGCCGCTGTGATTCACTCTCGTAATGGTTTCTCATCTCCAGAAATATGACGGGGAGCCAATCTGGGCCATATCCAGGTCCTCAGTGACGCTGGCAATGGAAACATGAACCTGGAGATGATCAGCTTGTTACTTAGGACCGCTGTTGTCAATTTACTGAAGAGAAGAGTGTCTCTCTGCCCTCGACCACCGTCTTTAATGCACATCCGAGTGAGGCTGTTGTACAACACAGAGAAAAAGGTTTGACAGCTTCCAAACTAGTTCAGATCCACTGTTGATCACGCCTTGGTGAAGGACATTTTAAACGGGACTTGAATGAGTCACTTTGTAAATGACAGAAGAACAGAGCCCATCAATTATCAAGTGAAGAGGGACCTTTGTTCCCTCCTCTTTGCTTTATCATCATCTGTCATCATCTCCCCATCGTCATAAAATGAGCTTTTCTATTATCCTGGAGATCGCTCTCTTCAGTCTCTTCAACACATTCTTGAATTATTATTCCTTCTTTTTCTTTATCTCCTTTTTCTTTCTGTAATTGTTTCTTTCGTCGAGCTCAACTGAGCATCTGTCGATTCCCGACGCTCAGCGCTCCGTCTCTCCAGCGTCTCTCCAGCGAAGTCCAGTAGTGTTAGAGAGGACATTACTCATCGACACAGGAAGGTCTAATTATCTCCCTGCAGGCTCTCTACTCATTATTGTCTCCCTAACAATGAAGTGCACAGTGTACCTTGTGTGCCGATACACTAATTCAGGGAAGTGCCGTACATAATTCCTGCTTGAGCTGTCAAACTGATAATAATCCTGATCACTGAAATTCAGGCAGGTTTGTGGCCCCGAGTACATTTCCCTGGACACGTCAAGTGCCGGGTCATTTCTCCAAAGCAAACATTGTAATTGCAGCATAACGTCCATAGTTTGTCGAGCTGTCCTCTTGTCATCGGTTAACAACAATCAAGGCCGTCATACACAATAGCTGTGCAGCTGTAACAAAACTGAGGTTTGGGTGAAGAGGTTCTACTGTTTACATTCTGAGAGGAGGGAGGAGAGGGATGCACCGAGTGCCGCATCCTACGCACCAGCACACACGGTGGAGAGCTGCTGTATGTGGCTGGTGTTATTCTGGGTTGGCACTGGCTTTGGTCTCCTGGAGGCATCAACGACCGCTGGGTTTACCTCCAAAGCTCTTCTCTGTTTATCTGAAACAGCCCGTGTGCAATACGGGCCCGCTTTCTCCACGTGAACAGCGGCGCAAGCAGAGGTCCCATTAATCAGGCACAATCACGCCCATGAACAAGCAGAAAAGGCTTTGTGACTTTTGAAGTAACCAGAATAAAAAGACTAAAAATGTTAAATATATAGTCAGGTAAGGACAGATTTGTATTTTTCTTTCTTTGAAAACAGAACATATACACAGCAGCTTGTTTGTGTTTTTGAGAGGAGAGCCAATCTCTTTTATCCTGCACATCTCGCCTCCTGATTTTTAATTCTCACTAGTAACTATGGTCTCTTTACAATTAATGATTCTTTCATTTTGCAGAAAAGAGAATCTCCGCCTCTGTATAAGAATTAATTCTGAAGTTCAACAGCAGCTAATACGAGGCTTCGTGGTCTAACTGCGGCCGTGTTCAGACATGAAGTTGTGAAACTTTCTTGAGAAATTAGGTTTCTGAAAATCTGCTGCCTGGATAGAGCACACAAGAGGCAGGACATAACCTATAAATTCTGATATGGAAATAACACAGTCTAACACAGTCTGTGGATGTTATCCCCCATCCCCGACAGTCAAATCTCTTTAGAAAGCTGCTGTGATTGACAAGAGAAACATCTTCACCCAGCGATAACCCTTTAGGTGCACATATGTGCTCGTCAATGCTTCTTAAGCCTTGAAAATGTGATCCTATCCTTCCGATTCCTTAACATTTTTCCACCTACTTTTGATCGCTTGAAAGCGCTGTGACTGATTTTTCTCTCAGGCTTTAAGCTGTGTCGATCGATTCTGAGCGTTAACCCGGCTGCCTGGTGTCGAGAGCACATCAAAAGACTGCAGGTTAGTTGTGTGAAAGTCAGCCCGAAGCCCCCGCTGGCTGTCAGAGAGGCAGTGGGAGCTCCACGAGGAATCCACAGCTGAGGAACAATAATGAGCCTCTAAATGCACTAAATTTGTCTTGTGTTTTAAGAATTCCCCCGACTCTCATCATAACATCATATTTCACGTGATTGGTTTCTCACATAAACAGCAGAGACACAGATGTTTAGAAGTTTCTCTGACATCAGAGAGCTGGGTCATGGAAAATGTGTCTTATATGGAGGATCACCAGAATCACGTTTGTTGCGCTGCTCCGAGCGGCTCAGTGATTCCTGGTCAGCAGGTTCAGCTTCTCCACCGCCTCTTCACCGAAAGCATCCAGTGTTTTCTTGCTGTATGGGGGGGGGGGGGTGGAGGCAGGGGTTTGGGGAGGTGGTGGAGTCATTTTGCACTCATCACTATCAAAACGGCTCCCAGTGTTGCCATGGTAACAGCCAGCCCTCCGCACTGGCAGCGTATTCCTGGTGGAACCCGGTGGTTTCTGTTCAACCGCGATTGATTTTTCCGATCGAGTGTGTGCGTGGGTCTCGGCTCGTGTTTGTTTGCTCACAAGAAGTTTGCGGATGTTAAGTGCGGAGCGAGCGGCCGCGGGGCAAAGAGAGTAGGCAAACGGACCGGAGAGATAAGGAGAGAGCGGGAAAAGGTTTATGGCTTTAAGGTTATCATCACTCAGACAGTGAGGAGGAAACCACATCCCTCATCCACGGCTGTCACTATTTAATCTAGCAAAAAAGCATCCAGAGCGGAAATCTATCCACTATGTGTCATTAGCTAAATGGCTGTTCACTCTCTATCTGCCAACAGAGACACAAAAGACCGAGAGACGGGCAGAGACAGAGAGAAAGACGACGAGGCGGATGAATGTTAATGTTCCCGATGGATTGCAATTCTCCGAGGATTGAGACTCAAGGTTTCATTCGTCGAGTTCAAAAAAGTTGCAGGAGGCGAAAACAACTTCACACACACACCCAATGGTTGCCTGTCAGTGTGAGAGAAAAAAGACGAGAGGCACAAAGCTCGAGCAATTCCCTTCACTGTCTATCAACAGCTTTCTGTAAAAACCAACACAGAATATATAGTACCATCAGCAGCTCATACATCATAAACACTGTTGAACCTCTGCCAGCCGGCCACAGACAATTAGATCCCCTCATTCAAGAGACACTGTTTATATTTCAAATGGGTATTTGACTTCCGTCTGCCTGCTGCTCTTTCCTTTTCCTTTTCCACTCCATTTAGTCGCTGTGTAAAGTGCCAGGGGGCAGATCCGTCAAGAGTCATTTGAGGTAGAAAATGTTTGACAGAGATGCACAACAAATCCTGTAGAGAGATGTGCACATTCTTCAACAAAACAGAACTATTCACGTTGGAGTGGGCGATGTGTGCAGGGAGGAAAATGAGATCTGACCTTGATATTGGAAACAGGAGAGAAGTGAGGAGAGTAACAGGTGCAACAAAAGCTGTTTCAGACATGCACTCCGGAGCATATCCTCACATTCTGACTGTCTCCAGAGGGTTGCCAACACGGGCAGGAGATTCCCAGGTCAGACTCGTTCACAGCTCAGAAATCTCTGGAGCATTGATGTGGGCGGTGGCGTGCGGGAGGCAGGAGATAACGTGTGAATTCCAGCACATGCTCTCAACCCCCGAAAACTCTCGTATCTCGTGGTATTTCTACGTTGATCTCTTCTTAGGCATCTTCATCACATATGGCAACACGAGATATGCGTGGTGTTTTTGTGTCTTAAAGTTTTGCGTGGGTTGCTTGTTAGAATCCTCATCAATGTGCCCACTCTCCAGGGTTATTCTCACATGGGCTCATTCAGACATTCTCCAGAGGTTTTACTCAGGGCGCTGGCAGGAGAAACTCTGGAGCCTCACACTCAGACAATTGCGTTCCCAGGTGAAACCCCCTCCGGATAATTCCAGTGCATGTTTGAATAAAGTAATACATTGTCGTAAAGAAGTGCATAAAAAGAGAGAAGCTGCTTCCTCATTCACTTTATGGACTCTATTGCACCAATAAAGTGAACAATCACAAAGTAGAACCAGGAGAATGGACAACCCTCCACTTGATCTCCATTATCCTCCCATCCTAACCTTCTGAGGGCCCACTGTCAATCATCAATCTCACCTGTGTTGTCCTCAATTCCCCTCCTCTCTCTCTCTCTCTCTCTCTCTCTCTCTCTCTCTCTCTCCTTACTTGATATATCGGAAAGCTCTCGAGTGTCAGATCTTCACGTGTAATTCAAGGCCACTAGTGAAAGAAGTAATACATATACTATGCGATAAAAAAACAGTGGAAAAACAGAGCGATAATAAAAACCGCATGGATTCAAACACTTAACTGCACACGCTGAGTGGTTTTGAGTGGTTTTCCTAAAGGCTTCAATAGATCCAAAAAAATCTGTGGGGAGAGTGTTCCACTTGGAGCCAGAACTTCCAAAAAGCACAAGCAACTTACGTTTTTAATTGGACACGTGAGTCGTAGGACCTGCAGGATAAAAACACTTCTGCTGTGATGTTATTTAAATGAGATGTCGATGATGGCACAGAGCAAATGTAAGTCTTTTGATTGTAGTGACTGTCGAAGCTTCGGAGTCTGTTGGTCAATATTTCCAGGAGACATGAGCCACTGTGTTGAGTGTGTCTGTGTTGAGTGTGTGTGTGTGTGTGTGTGTGTGTGTGTGTGTGTGTGTGTGTGTGTGTGTGTGTGTGTGTGTGTGTGTGTGTGTGTGCATGTGTGTGTGTGTGTGTGTGTGGACATGAGCTTCCTGCTGCATCATGCTTCTGTTTGCCAGACTGACTTGGGAATAGCAGGATTATGTCATAATTGGTTTTCCAGCTTCACTCTGCATTGAGGATGAAGAGACTGAGGTAAAGAGGGGATGGGGTCGCTCTGGTCTCTACATATCCCACAGTTTGCTGTTATATATTCACGCTGGCTACGTTTCTATGAAATATGGAGGAGTGCGTTCTACCCCCCCTCCCCCCCCTCCCCCCTCCATCCCCTCGCTCAGCTCGCTCTCTGCGCGCTGGAGCAACTTGCTGCAAGGTTGGAGGCATTTTACGCACGCACGCCAGCTGAGCTACCCGCACACTCACACACACGCACACACACACACACTCACACACACGCACACACACACACACACACACACACACACACACACACACACACACACACACACACACACACACACACACACACACACACACACACACACACGCTCCTTTATGTCCACGATGGTTCACAGAGCAACAGGTTGCCAGTTATTTGTCTTTGGAAAAGTTCGTAGCATGTAGAAAAGCCTGATTGTGCACAAAGCACGTCCACACACACACACACACACACGCACGCACACACACACGCACACACACACACACACACACACACACACACACACACACAGCACACCTCAGTGTTGTGTACATTTGGGAGTGGGCCACCCTCTTACCTGACGATGATGTACATGATCAGCACGTTCCCCACCAGCCCCACCACACACACGATGGAGTACAGAGCCGTGATCACGATGGCGATGATCACCGGGTTGGCGTCGTCGCCCCCCCTGCGCTCGCCGCCGCCGCATCCCACCTCCGCGAAGCTCGCGGTGTTGTTGTTGATGTTGTTGTTGTTGTTGTTTACCCCGGTGAAGTTCCCGCACAAGCCGCCGCTGCTGTTGAAGAGCCCGGGGAGTTGGCTCCGGTAATCCGCGCCGGTGCCGTTACCTGCGCCCTCCATGGCTGGTTCCTGGAGCCCGGTGAGGATGCTTGTGGTGCCCGGTGAGGAGGCAGGTCCTGCCCGGTGAGGCTGCAGGTCCTGCCCGGTGAGGATGCAGGTGGTCCCCGGTGAGGCTCCGGTGATGCCCGGTGAGGATGCAGGTGGTCCCCGGTGAGGATGCAGGTGGTCCCTGGTGATGCACGGTGAGGATGCAGGTGGTCCCCGGTGAGGAAGCTGCTGGTCCCCGGTGGTCTCCGGTGAGGCTCCGGTGAGGATGCAGATGGTCCCCGGTGGTCCCCGGTGAGGATGCAGGTTCTGCCCGGTGAGGAAGCTGCTGGTGAACGTGACACTTCACCGTGTGTAAGAATGTGGCAGCGCGTGCTGGGTACGACAGCCTGCGCGAGACTCGGTGAACTGAAGGAGCGCGCGGCACAGCGAGTCCGCACGGGACAGGAGGACGCGTGCTAATGAGTTAGTTCACTTCCTCACGTCCTTCCCTGGTTCCTTCCTCTTCGGCTCCCTCCCTTCTGTCGTTCACTTTCTGTCAATGTGCTCTTTTCCTCCTTTTATCCCTTTCTTTTTCACCCCCTCCCCCTCTCATCTCATCTCATCTCATCCCTTTCTTCATCCCAACCTTCCCTCTTTTTTTCTTTCCTTCCTTCCTTCCCTCCTTCCTGTCTCTTCCTTCTCTTCTTCCCTTTTCTTACTTTGGTATTTTCCTTATTTTATTCCTCCATCCTTTCCTTTGCACCCACCCTATATATTTCCTTCATTCTATCCATCCTTCCTTCCTGTCTCTTCTTTCTATTCTACCCTTTCTCTTAATTTGCTCTTTTCCTATTATTATCCCTCCGTCCTTCCTTGTTCCCCCTGTTTCTTTCACTTTTTCCTCCTTAATTTCTTCTATCTCCCTTTTCCTTCCACCCTTTCATCAGCACCTTCCTTCCTTCAATCATTCATTCCCTCCTTCCTTTACTGTCCTTCGTCCATTCCTTCTGTCCTTCCTGTCATTCTCGGTTTTTCATTGCTTTATTTCTTCATCCCCTTTTTTCTCTCTTCAAATCTTTGCTTTTGCTCCACTTTATTTGTTCCTCTCCTCTTCCTTCCATCATCCCCTCCTCTTCCTTCCCTTGTAAACTTCCACCCTCCTCACTTGTTCATTGTTTTAATTGTTAACATCATTTTTCTTCCATCATTCCTTCTGCCCCTGCTCTTCTTTTCCTTTTCAACCTTCTGTTGTTATGTGTTTTATATCCATTTCTCCTTTCCCTCTGTCTTCGCAACATTTTCTCTCCCTCCTTTGCTCATTTAATTCCCCTCATTCTTATGGTCCTTCAAGGGTTAATGCCCTGGTTTAGCTTATAACCATTATAACCGAATGGAAAAAAACCAATATAGTGATAGTAGAGGTGAATGTGAAACCTGTTGGCAAAGACAACATGCTAGCAGCAGCAGGAGTCAAGCCTCACCCAGACAAGAGGAAAGTACAGAATGGTTAAGAGGAGTATGGGGATTATCTGTCAAGCTGTCCATGCATGTACAGAACATGTAACGCTTTAAAGAGTCTGATTCATGTTTTCTGAGCTGTATTGTAATGAGCGAAGCAGAGTGGGGGAATGCAGCGTAGCGTAATCCAATAGGAATTGATTTTAATCAAGATAATGTCCCTGCTTGTCTCATTACAGTCTCACAGAGGCACGGATTGGGCAAAGATCATATACTAAACGTGCCAGGGGCCTGATTGGAGCAGAACTTAACACCGACATTTTTGCCGCTCAAAGTCAACACCATAAAATTGTTTAAATGTTTTACTGTCGCTTAAATCAACAAAACCAACAGAATAAAATAAAGTCATCTAATGACATTATGGGAGAATACAGAGCTGTTCCCGAGGAGAGAGACTTTTATCCCTTTTAATCTTTAGAGACGTCAACCCCAAGGTTTCTTAGAGTTCGGTCGTGACATAACTTACGTTCCTCCACTGTTTGTTTTTCATATTAAAACTAACAGAGCCCTTCAGTCCTGATCTGATCATATCAGAGTTTGATATTTTACTGAGCAGATTAACTTCTGTGGCTAAAAATGTTTCCCTTGAACGTCTAACTCGAAGAAGGTCAACTTCCCCGCTCGGCTGTGTTTTGTGCCGATAGACATATGATTCATAAGGTGTTATTGCATCGAGAGGCACCACAGTCTCCATTAACATGAGCAGGGCACAGATGGGCATCAGCGTTTCAAGGAGAAGTTTGTTTTCATCACATTTATCCTGATACAAGAGGGAATTTCACACTGAAACGACTGTAAATGATGAACTCACTTTGTTTGTCTAAGTCACACGCTCATGTGAGCCGTTGCTGATGGTTTTAGATGAATCCACTGATTGGGGTCAGGAAAGAACGCGGCTGCCGTTATATGTGAGCAAGCATTGTTCATCTACTTGGTGATATTTGTGATATTATGTAGGTTAAAGCAACTTCTAGGAGCTAACACACCTACAGTGTTACGGCAACTAGAATATATATTTCGAGGGTTTTTAACTCAGGCTTTTTGTTCTTTACGTTTAGAGATGAATAATAACATCTCACAGTTTTCTCATTTTCAACAATGTTTCCTGGAGAACCTGTAAACCAGAACTAAATTTACTTTTAGAGTGGGAAGTATCAGAGAAACTCTTGTTGTGAATATCATGAGTTGACTTGATAAAGGTCAGTGTGACAGAACCTGCAGGTCCTTTCTGCTGTGCAAAGAGTGCCTTGGTTTATTTCCCTTTATGCACTAAAATGAATCACAGCAGAGCTAAAAGGCCCCTGTGGGATTCTTTTATAAATATATTGTAAAAATGCCTTTCTGTGTTTAAAAAATAGTGTTTCTTTTTTTCAATATCTGTTTTTTTTAAAACGAGAATGAAAGGCTATTTGGAATAATAAAATGGAATAGTAAAAAGTAAGACAAATTAAAATGAGTTGGTTATTTGAAAATTGTGAGGAAATCAAAATAAAACCTGCAGACAATATATGATGACAAATAAAACCTACATTAAACATTGTGAAGAAAGGAGGAATGTAAGGAATAAGGAATGTGGTAATGACTTTTCAGCCTTTTCTAATCCTGATGGCCTCAGATACTTGACTTGAGTTCTGACTTAAACTCCCTGCTCATTTCCCACAGAGACACTTGACAAGAGAAGCAACTGACGCTGGACGTGTTGGGGACAGTTACACGTGTGGTAATACCTTCTTTACTCCTCTCAAGTGTTTCCAGCACATGAGCGGCATCTCGGGTGAAGCGGTTGGAGGCAGGGGCTTCATCCTGTTGCCATGGTGAGGGTGATCATTGCATTTCACAGAGGAAACACCTTCCCAGCCTCCACAGGCGGTTGTTAACCCGCAGTCACAGCATATTGGATGCGTTTCCTTCGGCGCCGATGAGCATAAAATTCCCAGCACCTTCACCTGCCTGCGCAACTAGAATACACACACGAGGCGAGGAGTCAAAATGATTGTTCTGTTGTTGAAAGTAAGTCTGTTTGTCTTAAAAGCTGTAAAGAGGGAACACGAAGACAACTTTAGAGGCTGTGGGGACGTACAAGTGCAAACACCTCTATAGTGTAAAAAAAGAGACACAAGGTCAAAGTACTAGGTGTGGGGCTAAAGGTCATGTCCTCACAATTGGCCCTCATAACTGTAGATACACACACACACACACACACACAGACTCACACTCACAAACAAACAACGGGCGCTGTGATTTCAAGTCATAATTTCTGTGTAGATGTCATCAGGCCGCGACTCTAGTCTTACATGTCTAGTTTGGGCTCAATTGGACAATATATGTCCGAGATACAGAACCACGTGTTTTGATGGCGTTTAATCAAACTTCGACGCCACAGTCACACAGCCTTAAAACCATATGAAGATCTTCGGGGGGGGGGGGGGGGGGGCTGTTGATACACACATGTTGTTTGAGTGAGATAGAACCATGAACACTGAAGTAACAGCATTTCGTGTTTCACGGCGAGTTGAATAACTTTGACGCCACGCCACGGTCACACTGTGTGACGAAAAATCAATCCCTAAATCTGTTTTTATCTCCATCTTGTTGTGATGACACTCATCTGAATTTTAAGTTGATCTGATGAAAGCCCTGGGACAAGTATGTCAAAGTAAAAATGGTGAATATTGTCAAAATGGCCACTAAATCCAAAATGGCGGGCTTCCTGTTGCGTTTTTCATAATGCTCCTTGAGGCTTTTTTTCATGATTAGTCACGATACACCCGTGTCCCGATTTTGGTGAAAATCAGTTTTGTGGAAACCTAGGGGCTGGGTTCCAGGGGGTGCTGTTGAGCCATTTTGCCAGGCCCATTTCCAAATACTCCAAAAAACGTACATTTTCACCACTCTCTAATTTTCTGCAAAGTTTGCTAAGAAGTTCAGGATGTTAAAGCCCTCAAAAATCCAATTCAGAATAGTCACAATAATAATCCTTACAGTTTCAATAGGGCCTCTCACCATTCGGTGCTCGGGCCCTAATAAACTGATATAAAAACGTTTTTGTTTGTAAGGTTTTGGTTTTTGTAAACCAACAACGCACCTCAGTGCATTTATGTGAATTTTTCATCTGGTTATGGAAACACTGGAAATTTGTTGAAAAAAGCACTTGACTTAAAACGCCCACTGAAGCTTCTGCTCCACTGAAGAGATAGAAAGTAGCAGCAGGTACAATCTTCAGATGTTGATGGGCTGATGATGGAGACCAATGATGCTAAAATAAATAAAGAATTATATAAAGATAATATAAAGATTCAATATTTCTATTGTCATTTTTGTTAGAGGGTAACGACTTACACTCTTTTTATTCTGTTGCTGTGTTCACATCTTATTTTGCCGCCTCTCCACAAACTCAGCTTTAATTTGCACTGGATTCAAATGGAAACTTGCTGTTGCAGAAAAAAATTGGGTCAAACAACATGTGAACGATTCACTCGCTCCACCTCACCTGAAGGCGTTGGTGGTGGTGGTGGAGGCAGTGATGGACTGGCGACCTGTCCATGATGCACCTCCGCCTCCCAGCGTCTCCAGCTCCCCTGGGACCATCGAAGGATAAGCGGTGGGTGGATGATAATAGATGAATGGGTGGATTTGTATGCACCACATGATCAGAGTCAACACTCACTTGGATATTAGAGATATTGACTCAGCCAGGACCTGCAGCTGTAGAAGCAGGACCTCACCCGGTTAGACCTGTTAGAGCGAAGTGAACCTTGACTCACCAAAGCTTTGACTGGCTTTGACTCTAATGGTTCTGTCGTGGATCCTCTTCCTCACACACTCATATCTATTTATACAACACAAACATGTATTCAGTCCTGCGGGCTGCACCTATTTGTGTTTGACGGGAAGTTAATGGAGCCATCGTCAAAACATCAGTCACGGGGATGTGCACCGTGCATGTGATTCTATCTCCTGCAAGAGGTTTTCTGTGTGCAGAGCAAAGGCTCATATCCAATCATCTAAAAATCATCAGAACTGATGCTTGAATGGTGGAGGATTTTCCTTTTGTGTCATAAAAGAGTGTGGGGATTTTAATAATGCTATAACTCACCTTCCGCCACTTTATATAACCACAGAGAGCAATTTCATCACTGTGATGTTCAACTCAAGCATCGTTTTAGCACTGGAAAATAAAAAGATAGAGTCATACAAACGATGTATAATTTACCTCAATAAAATGCTCTCAGCAGACCAGAATGTGAGCAGTGGACGACTCTGCTAAAACTGAATGAAACATTTATTCACATTTTCTTCTGCTGATTTTCTGTAATTTCGGAATAGATTTGAATGGCTGCTTGACTGCTGGCGGCAGCACAGAGAGTTCCCAATAAACGTGCAGCTGCAGTCAACTGGAGCAGGAAAACGTTTCACAAAAAGTGCAGAGTTTACAATAATGTCCCAACTTTGTCATCTTGTTTCCAGTTTTATTCGATCAAAATTAAGTCTGTAAGTCTGAAGTGCACAAAACTGCAAAAGCAGAAATGTTAAGTGAGAAAAGAATATGACAGTAAGGAAATATATAAAGGAAAAGGGGAATAACATTTTTACTGATATACTCTCATTACAGAGCATTAGGTTTTTTAACTTCCTACTTGTCTGCTTGGTTTCTTTTTTCTGAAGACTCTGAAGATGCACCATCTTTTCAAAGTCTTGATACTTGATAAATAATTTGGTGCTGATGAGCCAAAGAATAAAGTATTTTGTTATCTGTGAAACTTTAAAAAAGTATAACCTAACAAGATACTTCACATTTCTCATTTGAGCGCAGGCAACAGGCCGATCTTCTGAAACTCCACCTCTGAAGCTTCATCATTAAAAGCTTTTATTGACATAATTAACTTTTTTCTAAGAATGAAATGGTTGTCGGTTAAAAGCATGCTGGCTGTTTAATGTTTAAATAATATTTATACATATAAAGGGGGTTTCCATTCATCCATCCGTCTCTACCACCTATCCTTGTGAGGCCGTGGGTCCTGCAGCAAATCCCAGCTGACATTGGACGACTTAAACTTAAACTTGAAACACTAATTTCCTTCTTTGCAGTGAAGCCTTCATGACGGATGGTCGTGTCTACGAGCTGAGCTGCGAAAGTTGTCTGTCTGTGTCTCTTCCCCTCGGGCTGCTCTCGATCCGCCATCCTCTCCTTCCGCAGATTTATGGATTGTGGCTTTGATGGAATAAATTACACTTCTCACAGAGAGGGTGACAAAACTTTCTGACATTGATAGCCTCTGATGACAGTGTGTGAGTGTGTGTGTGTGTGTGTGTGTGTGTGTGTGTGTGTGTGTGTGTGTGTGTGTGTGTGTGTGTGTGTGTGTGTGTGTGTGTGTGTGTGTGTGTGTGTGTGAAGAGCATTATAAGTGAGACTTTGATAAAGGGATGAGAAGGATAAGAGGAGGGGATATATCGAATGATAAATGATGGTTTTTAGTTTGATATATTACCTAAATGGCTTCTAGAAAAAAAAGACTCAGTGGTTAAGATGTTACATTTTCTGCTCTGTGATTATTTGTTAAGATTTGTGACTTCAAAAGAAACTTCAATGGAATTTTGAAAAATAAAAGCACTCAAAACTAGATAAAAGTGAAATGATTGATTTAGGCTTCATTTTCCATGCGGCTGAATTATTTCTTTTAGTCTTTAAAAGGTAACACATCAAACAAAAAGAAATTTACTGAAGTACTGAAGGAAACAAAATCAATGGTTCAGTACTCAAGTTATAAAAGCTGTGCCCCGCCTTCCTGCATTTGGTTGCATTTGAGGACAGATTTGATCACAGCGGCTCCGCTTTGCTGTTTCCATTTCGAAGGCTCCTTCAAATGCAGCCCACATCCCCGAGCTCAATGGGTGGATCCTTGTTGGGCCAACATATCCCAGGGGTCATTGCGCTTCTGTGACAAACTGTTTTACAAAGAGATAATGGCGGCCGCAAGCTACGAGACCAAATCGTCTGATTCTTACTCTTTTCAGGTATTAGGCTTGAGCTCAGGCCAACAGCAGAAGCTTTATCCTTGGCAGAGATTAACCTTCTCCAAGCTCCTTCTGTGGACAACCAGTGGACTTCATGTGGCCGATATGTGTCCTCACAGTTAAAAGAACGTGACCACATGCGTCACACACAACCTCCAAATGTGTTCGAACTGTTCGGATCTCAGCTGCTTCTTCAATGCCAGATTTGAGAGCTGTACAGAGCCTTTTATCATCTGTCAGTGCTTTGTTTTGAGTTTGCTTCTGTGATGGTGAACTCACTTTGCTCTCAACGACCCTGCAGTGTAATCAAACATTTGAGAACAGCAGATTTAGTTGTTAAGTGTGTTTTACTAGAAGAAATAGAGAAATAAACTTGCACTAAACCTCTTATCTCTACTGAGACAGGATGGACTCAATAAACTTAATAATGTTCTGATTCTGCTGAACCTTCAAGTTGTTGCACCTAGTGTATATGTTTGGTAAAACTCAAGGTCACATCTCTCCCGTCTCAAAACAACCGGCTGCAACACAAAGGCTGCGAACAGTAAAACTGGCTGCAGTGATTTAAAGCTTCCCCTGTAAATTAAACTATTTAAAAACTGTTGTGGGATCATTGTCACCTTGAAGATGCTTCTTGTGAGTTATGGTTTTTCTTTTCATTTAACTGCACGAGTCATTGCCCTAAAGCTGTCTCACTTCGATGTAATGAGTCCCCTGATGAAGCTTGTTTCCTTTCATTTAGTTTTAGTAACTCATTCCTGTGTCTTCCTTTGGTGTAATTCTGGTGAGCAGTTTATTTTATTCTCCTATAAAACTGTGCAGTTTTTTAATGCTTCAAGCCAGTGGGCGGCACTTGAAGAATTAAGTTGGCGGTCGTTACCTTAAACAAGTGCAAACAGTCAAAACTACATTAAAAATTGAAGCAATTCGAAACAACTGAGAGGAAATTAACTTTTCAAGACTCTTTCGTCCACATCTGTTGCTTTAAAAGAGACACAGAGAAAATCCTAAGTGTAAACCAGCTGTTTCTGTTGTTTTTTGCACACATTGGAGGCTGAGGTGTGAAAAATTAAGTTCAGGTAGCTTTATTAACATTGTTTTATTCCTCAAACCTGTCTTTAATCTGGAACAAGCCCTCCGATCGTACCTCGTGACCTTGTGTCCCCACAGCAACGTTTCAGTTACATTTAAATTGTCACTATGGATTTAAAGCCTCTCTAAAGTGACAATTTTTATGGTGATTGATCTGTTTAAATCAGTTCGGATATCACTGTCACCTTCAACAACAATAGTGATTGAGTTCTAAGTGCCGGACGAGCATCGTCAGCTCCATCGCTGGCTCGGAGCCCACCTCCCTCCGCCTTCCCAATTAATCCTCCTTTGTGCAACAACACAGCAATCAATTCTCAGCTCTGCTCGTTGTGAACTTCACATGTTCCCCCGTGTTCACAAAACAATAAGAAGAAAGAAACTGCACAACAGGCAAGTCTGAGTTTAAGCTTCAGGGAACTCACAGCAGTACGATTGAATAATTTAAAGACACATTTCTGGAACACAGACCAAAAACAAATCAGAAATACAGATGTGAAAAATGTTCCGACTGAACTTCTCTTCAGAATGTTTCCTGGTCAATACGCGGCACAGGTTGTTCTCAGCTCTGAGGCAGGTCTCACTTACCGAACCCCTCTGGATATTAGAGTAGAGTCGATATAGGACTGTGTGTGCTCGCACAAGAACAACCGGAAAAGCTATTAGAGGCTGGATTTCTTAAGGGCAAACACAGAAGTATTTATTAGAAAGTATTCTGAAAACGTAGCCGCGAAATCTAATATTGAAATGAATTTGTAATAAATATGTAATCTGTAATAGCAACTTTTAAATAAAAACTTTAATTCCCAGGCAAATATACTGTTTTGCAATTTCAATTTATCAGTTGCTTGAAGTCTGTGTGAAGTGAAGAAAATCTTAATGTTAATAGTTTGGTCTATCATAAGCAGTGGATAATCAATTTAATACTCACTGGTTAATTAGAGTGCAAATTATTTACAAAAGAATCCAACCCTAAGGGTTATCTAACCCTAACCCAAACGGCTTTGTACGACTTCTCCATTATTTGATTAGAAGATGACACAACTCATATTTGATGCTTACCTGTTGCCATATTAATAACAACAAACACAGCTCATTTTGCGCTTAGGAATCAAAGCTGTTCATATAGAGCATTGACTGTAAACAAAGATGGTTGACGTATCTCCACTTCCTCCCACTGTCCAGAAACAAAACTATGAGGGCGTCTCTCATGACCTCTTCATGGGTCTTATTTGTATTCATGCCATCGCTGCAGGGGAGCGCTACCTTGCTTCTCAGTATTCTCTCCATCACTTCTGCCCCCTGACTCTCATCTTTTCAGTGAGGTGAAACCAAAAGGGGAAAGTGGTGGTGGTGGTCTGGGTGAGTTCCATTTACTGGTCGAGGAGACACTGAAAGGCAAATGTCAGGAGACTGTTCCCAGTTAGAGAGCAGCCATCATCACTGCATTAGATGGGAATCAAACCATCACAAAACATCTCTGAAGATATATAAAATGGTTAAACTAAGTCCCGGCATCAAGATGAAGCTCATAAAAACCATCAAGGTCACAGACAGATACTGGAAAACCCCTTATAAGCTGAATAATACTTAAGTCTATAGATGTAAACACTTTATGTGGTCAACAAAAATGGAAAGGCAACGTGTAAAATAGCCAATCTATTCATCCATTTTCTATACCGCTCGTCCTTGAGGGTCGCTGGGGAGCTTCAGCCAATCCCAGGTGACATTGGGGCGAAAGGCGGAGAACGCCCTGGACAGGTCACCAGCAAATCACAGGGTCGACAACGTGCAACACATTCAGATCAGATATCATAAATTACACAAGCAAGACGACTGTAACAGACGTTCGCTTTTGAATGTATATTTGAAAGTAATAAAGACAAGGTTAAACAAAGCTCATAACATAACCTATTGGATATAAATCTCAATAAATATGATCACCTCATTGTTGTTATCATCTCCAGCTTCACATGTTAGTTTAGTGTCAGGGACCTTTCCTCTCTTACACACACACGCTTTCAAACCTGGCTCGCCACATCCTGTAAGTCATTAGTTTTCAGTTTTAATGCATGATTTAATTAATAACCTTAAGGAGAGTCTGCGTCTTCCTCCAGTGTGTCCGCAGACGGGCAAGGACGCTGGTAACTGATTCAAATAACGTATTATGAAGTCATCATTTCATTTGTGTTCATTATATCTCATTATGTGTAATTCAGTTTGATGTTGGAGTTGCCATCAGACACTGGTGGACCACAGCATCCCACAGACACCAGAAGGACTTCATTATTCAGCACAGTGGTCAGTCCGGACCAAACAAGGTTTTGTCAGAGAAAATCTAAATCCTCAATGAACCATTGAGTCACAGTCGGATCTGTTCATATTCTCAGCTTCTCCAAAGGGATTTTTTGCTTAATCATCTATTGTCTCACAGATCTAAAAAAAAATTCAACATGCCTAGGCCTAAATTAAAAAAACAGCTAAAATTCAACATCTTGAAAAAGCCATTGACACTTGTTTCACTTGAGGTAAATTGCCATTGGCCAACTGGCACATCCATCTGGACCAATGAGATAATTGGACAGAGTGGCTGGCAGGTAGCTTGGCATCATCTGTCCGCTCAGTGATGGGATTATGATCGACCACAACATTGTGCTTGTTTTAAAAAACCTTCCAAATAAAACCCAAGCAGATGGTAAAATAAATTGGAGGAGGTGGGGTTTATAGTGTGGGAAGGTACATTTGTTGGTTTTGGTTTTAATGGTTTGTACAAGTCCTTAGTTTTTCTTTTGTTCTGTTTGTTTTTCTTTTGTTTCAATTAGAGAAAGTTTAAAGTTTTAACTTTAGGATTTCCCCACGGCCACAACTTGTTTGTTCACCTCAGATTTTGTGCAGATAAACCACATGAGATATATCATGTTGAAATTTTGAAGGTGGGTACATTGTTGTTACTTTTGCACAATATTTCAGTATCAGCATAAAATGTGGCGCTCAGTTATATTTTTACAAATTTCCTTTTATTGTCAATATTATTAAAATGTCTGCGATGAAAAAGTGATGCTCTTGTGGCTGCATGTAAACAACTCCCTGCAGCTTCCATAGTTGAGTGAAATATGTTAATGATCATGCAAGTGAAATTACATTTTCAAAAATCACATATTGGTGTAATGTTAAGTGTCCATATAACCTCAGCTACATACAGCAGAAGAGATGAAATGAGCTTATATAGATTGTATATTTTCCATCTTCCCACAGGTTACACTGAGCACAAAGAGATGAATCAGGGCATCAACATTATATTCCACTTATTGTGTGATTGCCACTTTGCACGTCCCACTTAATCGAGCGATGGATGGAAACACTGAATTTCCTGTTTAGAAATTGTTTGCCGGGACATCAAGTGTCGTGGTTGATTCGTTTCTGACAATGAACGCTTGACAATCACACATCTTCTCCAGGAATTTACGTTTTCTAGCCCATTGTGTTTACATTGACGTTCTTTTGAGTTTCATGGTCACTTCATGTCCTCAATAAGCACTCCCCTTCCCTTCATCCTTGCATCTGCAAATTCAATTTCCTCCTGAATAATGCCTCTGTATCTTTCCTGTTACGAAGGTCAAAGAATGATAATCAGCCCTCCTTCCCTTCGACACGCTGTTTATACGTTTCTCATGTGAAGCCAATGTGACACACACATTTTGAATCAGTTGTGGTAAATTACAATCACATCTTCTTCCCTTCCAAAAACAGGAGAGCACTACTGTTGAGCATAAACACACAGGTGAGCTGAAAGCCTCTGAGCGGAGGAGATAAGAGGAAATCTACCGTCGGGTGACGCACAAAATCCACTGTGATTATGTCGATGAAGGTCGGAACTTGTATTTATAGTCTCACCCAGAAAACAATAGATTTATCTTCCATTAAATAATTATGTGATCCAGGTATGTGGCTGCTGTTGAAGCTTTCAAATGAGTTTTATTGTATCAAACTGAACACACACAGGAAAAAAAAACTTTCACAGTGGTGTCCAGCTGAGTTACCGCTAGGGAAAATGTATGTTGTTGTACGTTTCTGCTTAATGAAAATTGTTGTCTCCACCCACAAGATTTTCACCTAAGACCTGCAGGAATAAAGACCTGGTCGTTGTTGTTGTTGTCAACGTCAATAGATGTTCAAAAAACCATGTCATTTAAATGGACAGAGAATAAATGTGGATTTTAAGTGATATCGGCCCTGCATTTAGAGGGTTGTGCTTGTGAGTCACTACACTTTAAAGGAAACTGGGCAGTGGATTTGACGTGCTTATGGAAAACAAGCTGTCAGTTCTTAACGCTGAAGTGTTTCTACCTGCAAATCTTACCTCTATGTTGCTTATTACCTCTGCCAAGGAGGACACTGAGCTAAACGAGGTATTCAATAGATTCATATCAGAAGGCTGTCGTGACAAAGAGTTGTTCAAGGCCAGTGGGGATACATGTAATTAAATTATGGATAAAAAGGAAGATTTCTCATTTGTATCTAACCTTTTTGACTTTATCTGCCTTTGTCATGATTCTTGAACAATGAGAGACTGATTATTTGGTCCAGTTTTTCCAGTTTACAGACATTTACCTTGTTGCATTTGTGTTTGTATTTGTGTTCTGTTTGGTCGTTCAACTCTGGTCTCTATTTCCTGTTTTATTTTGCTCCCTTTGTGTCTTTTGCTTTATTTCCTGCCCTTGTGATCGTCTGCACATGTTCCTCATGTGTTTCACCGGTGTCTCATTATCTCTGGTGTTCAAAGTCTGTGTTTCTCTTTGTCTATGTTCACCTTGTTCCATATTTATTCGTTTATTGATTATTTGAAACACCTTCGCCTGCCACTGCATTGATCTCGGCCTGAATTTTGTCATCTGCATTTGGGTCCTTTGTTGAAACTTGGGACAACTTTTTTCGTTCACCATGTTTTTGTAATATTGCTATTTGCACCATGACACCAAAACTGATGTTAAACTATCGAGTCCATCCATCACAGAATCGTTCCTTCTGGATCTGTTTGGGGCTCACAAGCTGCAGAAAGGCACAGAACTGTGGTGAGGAGAGCTTCCATTGATTTTGGTTTAGGGGCAATGTTAGGTAATTCATGAGCTCTCCGCTAAACGAGGAGAGGCTCCCACTGGTCACGTGATCACTCACCCACAGCAACAAGATTTAACCCCACGTGATGAAATTGAGTTTAAAGTACGTAAATGTGCTTTTGAGCTTTCATTGTTTTGTTTTTTTACTTGGTTTGTGAAACTTGAGTCTTCATGTCATTTCTTGTGGGAGTTGTCAGACCTGATCTCACTGGAGCAGGTGGTAGATGTTCTCTTAATGAGCAGGGATCCATCATGTGAGAGTGGAAACAACCGAGAGGCTGTTATCAACCAGCCGGGTTGGTTCATAATTTGTTTTCAGCGGTAAATCGAATCCAGGTTTTATCTATTTCAGGAAATTATCATAACTATAACGATCTGATGATTTGTTTGAAGTTTGTCACGCAGATAATTTCCCTCTTTATGTTTCCACGTAACGTATTTGAAAGAGTAATTGTTTTTATTGTGAAAAGTGGATTATAAATTAGGTTTATCATTGCTATTGGAGATTTGCTGTTTCTTCACACTTTAAAGGAGACGTATTATTATCATAATCAGGTTCATCAATTGAATTTGTGTTATTATTTTTACATGCTCTATAATGTTCATTGTTGCAGCTCCCTTTCCCGTGAAAATGGGGCCTTTTAACTTTGCTGAACTTTAACTTACACAATAAAAACAAAAAAAAACTGAAAATGCAATAAATAAAACATATGTCTTTAATTATAAAACTGTCTCATATATATATTTTTCCCTGTTTCTGTCAGATTTAATGTGCCTGTCTAGTGAGAACTGGTTCCACTGAACGTGTTGACTTAATAACCCTGCTAATGCATATATATATAAATCTATAAATTGCATATTGCATCTCAAAATACATTTGCTTACTCTGGCAAACCACATGTCCTTTAAATTGCTATTGACAGGATTTGATAATCTGATATCCCTGTGCTCCTTTTTTCACCGTGTAATATTTTACTGAACTTTTCCAAAGTATAAATATACCAGTCACAATAGGGCACAATCAGTCAACATCACAACTGGACAGAATGCATTGTGCAAACGGGTCAACACATTGTGATCGATGCAGGGGAGAAAAGGCTTGTACAAGTACATTTCTCCATTAACCCCTCATGGAGTTGGAGTCAGGCGCAGTTTGGCAGATCTCTGTGGAATCAACACTAACAGTGATGGAGTATGACCTGCAACTTGGCTAACATATAATTGTCATGGCAACAGCATCATTACGTGTCCAGCACCAGCAATAGCATTGAAAGCCTATTGTAGTTCGCAGCGGTCGATCCTGACTCACCCTGTCGCGCGGGTCAGAGGCGAAGCTGTTCTTTTATCAGGCGGTTTGATCCTCTTTGATTGTTTTGTGTTTTCTCCTTGCATGTTTTCAGCATTCTGTAAATTTAACAGAAGTTTTGACCACAGTCAGTTTACATGACAAAAGTGTGACTATAAACAACACGGATACCAATTCGACCTGGACACCAGCTCCATATAATCACGTTTCTTCACAAGGTTCGAACACAGCCACAGCTTTTGCATCAAGGCACAGAAAAATGAATTTCTCTTGCCCTTGCACCACACAAGCTTGTTTTTCCACCTCCAGGACAAGGTTTCCTTTTTGTCCATGCAGCTCAAGAGCCTAAAACATAATTTACCGTTCTCCAGAGAGGATTATAATGAGGCGTCTGCTTTTTACCTTCACTTCACATCCATGCACTGTCACCAATTACGCCGGGTTAACTTCCTGTGCTTCTGGTACCGGTGCAGCGTAGCTGTGCGCACAGATGCACCTAGCATATGAATCAGTCTGATTATACAGACAATGACTAATGTCACACAGTGAATTTCCTTTTTGCATGTGTCAATTTGTGATGAAAAAAAACCCTGGGCAGATGATAGTGACGGAGAAAGGCTTTTGTTAAGCCCTGAAGCAATTTACTATGATGGTGAATTTCCAGGAAGTGTGTAACAATAGGACTAGGAGTATTGTTCTTAGAGGAGTATTACAAAGAGGACTTCCTCTCCGTTTACAGGCGTCGCCATCTTGTGTCTATCGTTTTTTTTAGCCAGAATCTGCACAGTGATCGTGGTTTGGAGTAGAGCGCAGCTCGGGCTGCAATTTCCCATCAAAACCAGTCTGAGCCTAAGAGAAACTATTTATCTTCTGGTTTTTATGTTTCCAAACGCAACACAGACCAAATGTTCTCCTGATACCGGGCACATGCAGTGTTAAAATCATTTAAATAGCCCGGCTAATGTGACCTAACCCGACCTGACCCTGAATATTGGCTCCTGACGGGCTCATGTTACCTGAAAAATTAACACTTGAACACTTAAAATGATTGAGTTTGGGACCAAGCTGTTTAATGTGTACTTTCACCTTGTAATTTGGCCCATGTCCTATCTGCTACCATGGAGGAGGCAGGGTTTATGACCTATACCTCAGCCAGCCACTAGTCGATACAGATGATTTTTGGGAACTGTCATGTCGTCCATCTTTCTCTACAGTCTGCGGTTAGAAGCCCAGCAGTTAATTTTGTCTGATCAGATTTGCGCTCGTGTTTTGACTTATTATTGGACCAAAGCTGGAGATTTCACAAGCTTCACCAACTGCACGGCTGTGAATCCATTTTTTACAAGTCGCAGTGGGAGAAGTCCAGGTGTCAATAACACAGTAGGATGAATGATGGTCTGGTTGAATGAGTGCTGGCTCACTGTCAGACTCTCACCGACAACGACACACAACAGAGGCTTCATTAATGTTAATATCGCTCACATCTGCTTCTCCCGCTGCTGCACAAAGACCTATTTTATACTGAATTTAATAAAACCCCAGTGTGCTGTTGTTGATTATCGTCCCACAGGACAACTCAGGATGGGAATGAGTCCCATGTGTTGTGCGGCCTGTTTGTATTAAGCATGTTAACCTTTACAATTACTGTCACAATTAATTAATTCACTCATTCATTGTCTACCTGACTTTTGCCATTTGCACTAAGTGTCTTGACATTTCAGACCGGGACACTCCCGCCGGCAGTGACCCCGGCACGTCTCACCCCTGCAGTCCCATTTCAGTTTGGATGGATGATCCTCACATATTTAAATTTATTTGTGCACCTCTTTTCATTCAAATATTGTTTTTTTTAATAAAAGCAATAGAAGCCATTATACACTCACTCCCATCCACACACCAACCATAACTGAGAAAACTGTGTCATAAATTTGAATTACTTACACCTGCTTTACTCAGAGCAAATCATCCTGAAACTACCTTTCAAGTATACCTCTACTTTTCGAAAGCATCTCTATAACGGATTTAAGATTCTATGAAGAGTTTGAGACCTTGATTTTCATCTGCTATTGAGCAACATTTTAATTTCAGAAATATTTGTGATGTTTTAGAATTCATCACTTTTTTTTAATTTATTCTCCGTTTCATATGTATTTCTTATTTTCAAATTTTAAGCATGTACTTGGTCAACTGCACTGTGTAGTTACTTGTGACATTATCACAAATCTGACTGTAAGGAAATTATTCTTTCCATTATGTGAAATTATGTTGAGTAATAACCAATAATTTTTCCAAACAGTTTGATTGTTATGATTATAGATAATGAGTGATTCTTAGGAATAAAATATATATATATATATATATATACCGTTTTCTCTTTCAGCCTCAACAGAAGCTGCAGAGACCTTCTACTGGATTCTCTTGAAGGACTCGTGTGGAAATGTAGCACATGTAAGCAAAGACAGGTCATGACATTTTACATCCTCTTCTAGTATTCAAAGTAACTCCTCTCCTCTCTCTTTTCTATGTGATATATAATGATAATACAGTTTACCGGTCAGTTAACTGAAAACCCTCCACAGAGTGAAGTGCAGATTTTAGAAGTCAACAACATCTCTTTAGAATTTGGTTGTTGTGTATCCATGGAAACAACACGCTGCAATCTCCTGAGCAGTTTCCTTCTTCTATATATGAGTCTGATTCTTGGCGATAGTTTTTGGAACATGTGCATTAAGGGACACCTTCACACCTTTGTCCCGTGGCTGATTGGACGAGACACTGAGGAGAGTTTGAAACTGTCTGATAGAAATCCTGGTTTGTGTTTCCGCCAGAAGTCAATTTAATTTTCTCACGCTTCTTAGTCTCGCTCTTATTTCTTTCTATCTTCCGTTCCTTTTGGTGGTTCGCCTTGCTGCCTGGAGTCAGGGAAGATGGCCTTTTGTCATTCTGTTATCACCCACAATGCACTGCTGCTCTTTCTTTGTTACATTGTTCACATTTGATCCAGTTACGCATTGTAATTTCGCGAGTGCTCTACAGAATTGTGTATGACGAACGTACATCCTGTCGTCATCATCTATGTGGGCTTCATCTAAAGATACATTTATAAGTTTGTAGATGGACGAGTTAAGAAGATGTCTTTGCATTTGAATTGAGAAAATGAAGGAACTGCTTCACTTCAAATTCTAATTTAACTTCCTGCAATTGGTTCAAAAGACCAAACTATCCCAAAAAGTGTTTTTTTTACTGCTCAAATGAGCGAACCGTGAATCAGTTTGATCCAGACAGAAAACCTTTCACACCTTTCACACCTTTTATTTTGGTTCAGGCTGAACACAAACGTCTAGATCACACAAAATCCCTGTAAAAATGCTCTAACAGGCTAAGAAAGTACCTAATTTTCCAACCCCTGTCTTGAAATAAATGAGAGGACTTACTAATTCTTTCCTCAATGACGAGTCAACTTGTCGACTTCACTGCTCTGCTTTAAGCTCGACCTCGATCGGACTGTGACCCACGAGGCCTGCGTCCACATGCAGCTGATTTTGCACCGGAAGCAGTCACGACTCTATTTTCAGTGCAATTCTTTTTATTGTGGCTAGGTTACAAAATCACAGTGAGGCGCTGTACCAACAGTTGAGCCGTTGTCAACCGAGCGCAGCAGGAAAAGAAGCATTTATGTGGAAAACATAAGGAGCCAGTGTAAGAGCAGCTGTCAGGGGACACAGGCCCCAACAGCACGGAGACTTCAGGGAGGAGAACAGATGAGGAGCCTGCAGGCTCTGTGCAGTAAAACAGTGCAATGCTTTTCAACACTCCAAGTCAGAGACCGAAGCATCAGCTACAGTTGTCAGGTGGAAAAAGAACACGGTGAGAGAGAGGGGTGAGCGAAAGAAGAGAGAGAGAGAGAGAGAGAGAGAGAGAGAGAGAGAGAGAGAGAGAGAGAGAGAGAGAGAGAGAGAGAGAGAGAGAGAGAGAGAGAGAGAGAGAGAGAGAGAGAGAGAGAGAGAGAGAGAGAGAGAGAGAGAGAGAGAGAGAGAGAGAGAGAGAGAGAGAGGGAATAATAGAAACATGAGAAAGACAGATGTTTCTGTGAGTCCTAACAGAGATTTACTGGCACATATACTGCAGTGGTTTCTCAACACAGACAAACAGCAACCCTGTGGATATGACAGTACACACACACGAGCACTCACACACACACACACAAGCACTCACACACACACACACACACACGCACACACACAGACACACTAACTGTGTTCCAGGAAAACAGCTTAAGGGAGTCTTCTCTAATCACCTATGCAGCCAAGCCGAAGAGATGTAGGTAATAAACCCCAACGGATGCTGACTCATTTTATTCAAGAGCGT
This sequence comes from Limanda limanda, assembly GCF_963576545.1. Lineage (NCBI taxonomy): Eukaryota > Metazoa > Chordata > Actinopteri > Pleuronectiformes > Pleuronectidae > Limanda > Limanda limanda. Next base: position 6,415,288 of record NC_083650.1, on the reverse strand, counting down.
ACACACACACACACACACACACACACACACACACACACACACACACACACACACACACACACACACACACACACACACATGAACACCAGACACACACATACACACAGATAAACAATATTAAACACCTCTGGTCTTGTCTCTTGCTTCCGCTATTGCTGATCTTTAATCACCCCGTATTTTGCCTGCTCACAAAACAATGCAGCTGAGGATGTGCAGGTGGTTTTCATCTTTGTCCGTTTGTAAATTGATCTGTGACTACACTTCCTCCTGTGAAGCTCCAAGATCCCTGAAACAAACGGCAGCAATAAGGTGCTTCTTTAGAATATTCATGTCAGACGTCACACTTCACCCCACTGGATAGATAAGTGAAATTAAGGGAGATTTGTGCAAATCAGACGTGATAAAAAAACTGATTCCTGTTTCAGTGAAGCAGTAGATGTTATATTTTCAAAAAAGGAATGAACAAAAAACATTTGGCCGTCATTTCAGAGGGCAACTGGCAGCTTGCACCGTTGATATTTGTCACAATTTAAGTTGAAAAGGCCAAAAAAAGGTTGAAAAAGTAGATTTGGTGTGAGATGGAAACACATCCGAGCACTGATCCGCAGCCTGGCCTGATGCTGTGAATTTAAAACACAACTGTGAAGGTCACATCTCCCAGTGTGTGAGTCCTCTTGATGCCTCATCACATGAAGGGAATCTGGATGTGCTCCACCATTCACAAGGACGGATGCTGTTTTTTTCATTTGACATGAGGACTCAAAATAATCTAATTCTCATTACCTCGGTATTGTGCTCTGTACTTTTCTTTCTCGAACAATTTCATCCAGGTCAGATTGCTCATCGCGTCTCCTTGCTCGGCTGCTTCATGTGACATTTAGAGAGGGACGTCTTCTGTGTTTTTCGAAGATTACAGATAGTTGAGGTCACAGTAACATTTTCGTAACAATGCTTGCTGGCCGATAGAAGCGGAAAATGGCTCGACAACTGTGGGTTGCATTGCAAATTTTGTCCAAACATTCCTGATCCCCAGGGGCCGGTTTTTCAAAAGTAATCTGATCGGATTACGGCTATCGGATTGGATCAAATCTTGAAATTGGGTATTTCAAAAGAAAAAAAGGATTCAGAATTTGGATTGGATCACGTAATCTAATCTTGTTGTTGATCCGGATCAAACCTTGAGTTTGGGTTTTTCAAAACTTTTTGGTAGGATTGGGATCATTGTGATCCCAAAAATCAGGATTAAACTGATCCCAGCAGGAGGGTGGATTCATGGTGGATATCAGTAATAAAACTAGGTAACTAAAATTGGTTACTTAAATAATACAACATTTATATCATACATTTTACAGTATTTATATTTATTCATCAATTTCACTTGAATTGTTCAACAGGAAGTACATAAAGTAGGTAGGCAACAAAAGACCACGCTGAAGCCAAGAACAGCCAAACAGGCAACAACCCATATAAGAGGGGTGAATACACAGACATAGTCCTTGATATTATTGGAGGTGAAAAGTCGGAAGCTCTGCATGAGATCCAAGATGTTGCAGAGGATGGTGAGCCTTCTTCAGAAACATTTATTCTTAATCTCAGCCCTGTAATCGAGGGAGAAGGTCAATCACAGGTGGAGCCAGAAGGCCTAGTTCCCACAGGACCCCCAGAGAGAGGCTCAAAGCACCCAAAGAAAGATGACGCCTATAAGGTACTTCTGCAAAAAGAGAGTGAAAGGGCAGAAGTACAGATCCATCTAGCAGAGGAACAGCTTATTATTGCCCGACGAAGCAGATGATGATGATGAAGAAGAAGGAGAACTCATAAGAAGAACTACTCATAACAAGAACTAAGAAGTAATTTATTTTGTTAAGTATTGGACATTTAAGCCTTGTTTTATCCAGTTCAATTCAATAAATCTTTGTTTGAAACCTGTTAAAAACATCCATAATGTATTTGTGAGTAAAGTATGTATTTATTTATTTATTTGTTGTAGGTCTCAGATGAGTGGACTGCCTGTTTCCAAGAAATGGACAATGGAGGGGGATGTTTATATTGTTTGTTTGCTGTTCCGTTCAGTCCTGTTTTCTGTTCAAATAAAGCATATTGGAGTGACCCCACACTATTCTACCTGTTGTTCTTTACATAGCTACATTGTGATAGTCCCATTTAGACCACAGGTAATCCAGATTTGGTAATCCTGAAAAGTTTGAATCCGGATCAGAGTAATCCAATCCCACATTGCTTTGAAAAACCAGCATAAAAATAAAATGGATTACGTGATCCTGGATAGCAGAAAAAGAGATTTCCTAATCTGGATCAGTTTGATCCAGACTAAAACTTTTGAAAAACCGGCTCTAGAGGATGAATCCTGCTGCTGCCGGTGGCCCCCTGAGGTCCAAATATAAGGTTTTGATTGAAACGTCTCAACAATGATTTGAAGGATCAAGGCATTCTCCTTCTTCTTGAGATTGAGCTCTCCTAACTCTGGTTATCCCCTGACTCATCTTGTGCCACAACCAGGTCAAGATTGATTTCATACAATGCCCAAATGAAAAAATACCTGCAGAGCTAATCCCTTTCCCACCAGCCTCAGCTGTTGTTAATGTTTCTGAAGGGGTTTGGATGAATTATGACTATTATGAATTTGAGAGCAAAGTTTTACTCTTTTATTGAAAGTCAAAGTTTCAATTATGTTGTATAACATGTCTATATGTGTTTCTGTCGGTTTCGATTTTAGGAGCATTTTAAGACCATAATAAATTAATTGAAAACCCATGTCCAGCTAAACAGAGAGGAAGGAATATCCGAGTCCCAGAATAACTCCCACTTCTCCATAATTGAAGATAAGGTGAAGTCGGCGTGTAGAGGATAATCCTCCAGACACCAGGTTATCAGTTCCATGTTCGTTTCGTTTGTAGTTTTAGTTTTCTAATATCTATGAGACCTGCAATACACAAAGAAAATGATGCATCCCACCTTAATATTTTTTTAGAAATGCAATGGAAGCAGGTTTCAAGCCATAAAATTAAGCTATTTTATACTTTTTAAGACTCTTTATTAAATAAATCCACAAGCAACAATAAATTGCTTTTAATTTTGAGTTTAACAAGTGTTTGTCTGAACTCACTTTTAAACCCGCTGAATCTTGACTTCACTCTAGAGCTCAATGCAATCACAGCATTGATGCAACAGCAACTCAAACTGAAATCCAGCTCTAAACTCCAGGTTAAATGTGTTTGGTGCTAACATAATGTGATATTGATGGACCAGTTACCAAGTGAACACTTCAATCTGTCAGTGATTGTTTGCCACAGAAACTGCCCTTTGTTTGTTGCTGCTGGAGTGTTTCTTTTTTTATCTTCTCCAATTATGCTGTTACCTGTTTCTCTGCCGCTGGAAAACAAGATTCATATTGTTTCTTAGAGGTATATTTTCATTGTTATCATTTAATATCTCAATGTGTCTCATGGAGAATTGTCTAAATATGACATATTTTGGTCACAGGCCACAAGAAAGTGATGAAACCAACAAATCCAGATATTGTTTATGCCGAGGCTCTGACTTATTATCCAGGATTTCAGAAAGTGTCGGTCTGATTTATGGCTGTGCAGCCGGCAGAGGAGGAAACCGATCTTTCAAGCATTAGTTCAGATTTACCGGAGCACAACAAGGCTCTTCTTATCAAATAACACCACAAAATAATGCATTACTTTGGACACGAGTTGACAACACGTATCAAAACATCAACATATCAAAAGAAAGATGAAAAAGAAACGACTGGTATGTGTGTTTATGTAAAAGCATCACGGTACAAGACGCCTCCCTGAGTTACTGAGGATATACATCAAGTAATGTTCAGACAAATATTTGCATTAATATTTCACCAGGAAGTTCAGTCATTTTTTCTTCCCCTGTGAACGGAGATGCTACGGAGTCGAGAGGTTCAGGTTGAGATACATTATGTCTGTAACACGCTCTGGCTGCCATTAAAAATGTGTGTAGTGATTAATAAAGTGTAAGATCTGTCATTATGAATAATCCATCAATGGTGCAGTTAATTAAGTCGTTAATAAATGGTTAACGGCTTTTCCAGCTAAAAGTTTTATCATTAGCTATAATAGGACTAAATGATTATAATTAAAGAAAAACTTATCAAGTTCACATATCAAAGCCACACTTTATTTCTTCTTACACCACAAATTTATTTAATCTTCTAAATTCAATTTTTTTAAGAGGATTGATGCATCGCATTTAGGTTGCCAGGCAACCAGCAGAAACGCTACTTTATAAAGCACAATTTCAAAGGCCTTTGCTTACTAAACGTGTTCTGTGGTGCAATTCATTTTCACTTAGAATTTTAAATAATATTTTTTAAACCTGTATCCAGTCAACATCAGCAAGGGAAATATAGCTGAGCGATGCTTGGGTGGGGTGGGGGGGGGGGGGGGGGGGGGCTTTTATTTTTGGGTGTTTATCTTCTCATCTACATCAGAAGAAGGTATGAGACCCTGATATTTTAAGGAAGCAACAGAGAGAACTTTTATCTGCCCTTTTTTTTGCTGTACATAGAAAAACAGCTGTGTCCTCATAGCAAGAAAAAACAAAACACTTAGCATCTTCAACCCTCTCTGTGTGTTTCTCCTCAGCTCCTCAGAAGGAGAAGAAAAACGCCACCTGCCTTTGATCATGAAGAAAATCATTCCATCCTTGTGTTTTGTTCTCTGAATGCTGAGCAGCCTTGTGCTTTAACAGCTTCTTCAGAGCAGCGAGCTGTGAGACCAGTACACTGGAGTATCCATGACAAACACCACAGCCCAGTCGCAGCAGTGTGAAAGGTCTGATATGTGGACGTGCTTGTGATTGATTGGACCTGTGGGGGCTGCTGTGCTGGATTGTTAGGCCTGATCTCCTGGTTTCAAACTTCCTCTGCAGAAGCGGTTTCCCATGTGGAGAACTTAATTAGATTGTAAGGATTGTGAAGAGGCTGCTGCAGCGAACACAGAAGTGGTCTCGACGGCAGCTATCTACACGGTCCCGCCTCGGCTCAGCCTCCCGGTGGAATCCCACTCTGTCACGCCGCTGACAGCCGTCGCCATGAGAGGTTTCTCTCGGCTGCCTCTCCCTGTGTCCCGTCCTCCCTCGCTCTGAGATGAGTGGGCAGACGGGGACGATCATCCCTTCAGTTTTAATTAGTCTTTTCAGAGAGGGGAGTCTGTTCACGGAGACGTGCTCTGAGGTAACAGTCGAGAAGAGGCGATACATGCAAACATGTTGGAGCCAAGGATTTGCCCAGCTTAGTCCCCTCCAAAGTAATCGATGGCTTGTATCGTTTTATTAAAAATAATGAAGCAAGAGGAATAGATTTTCGGTTTCCTGAAAGGAAAAATTAATTATTTAGTGTTACGATCACTAACCCCTCCTTCTCCACTAACAGGGTCATATATTCTGCCTGTACAAACAAATTGTATTGATCACAACTGGTACATTGTACCAATGATGTACCAAGTAATTGAGTCCCAGCAGAAATAAAATCACAGCAATGAATTTTCTTCCATCGATGACTAACTGACATTCTCATTTTTCCATAAATCCCTGAAGGGGAGGTTGAGCGAAAAGGTTGATGGTTTGATCTTGAGTTCTTTGGTCTGCCTGTAGAAATGGGCAAGATACAGAACATCAAACATAAGAAAATATCTGATAAAGATGAAGGGATCAGCAAAGACAATTTCAATGAAGGTGTTATTGCCAGTAATGGTAGAATATGTGAGTTGGCATATTTCATTATATCAACAAGTCTTATTGTAATCATAGTCCACGGTCAGCTGCCACCACGATCACGATCCACGATGTGGCTGCAGCAGCGCTCCTGGATCTACAGCGATAAAGCCCAAGGACTCGGGGGAAGGTGTGTGTTACTTGGTGAATGTCATGTGGTGCAAAGTGCTTTTGAATGATTGATCAGAGAAGAAAACATTTGTGGAGTGTTTACCGTTTATGCAGAGTTTTACTCAGACTTCAGAGGGTTCAGTCTTAAAATGAAACGATTTAATCCCAACTGAAAACTGCCCAGCGAACGTAAAACTCATTTGTGCATGTGGAGGTCTGATTGTTCATGTATGTCCGTGTACAGTGAGGAGAGTCTTAACTCTGTGTGTCCTGATTTTACATTTCTTTGGTTTTCACACCAAAGAAATGTTCACACAACACCTGAATCATGGTTCATGTCTTTATGACATTGTTTTAATTGGTGTAGTTCGCGTGTTCAGCTACATAATTTAATCTGCAGGATAGGAATCCAACCCAGCACCTCGGGTTGTTATGAATCTGAGTTCTTATTAACCTGTTGAAGAGCAGGTTGTTAGTTTCAGAGGTTTCCAGTGAGGGCGAGGGGACCTGAGGGCAAGAAGGGGGGGAAGGTACGGGACAAAGACGGATGAAGAAACGAGCCTGGGAGGAAGAGAAAAGGTAACGGACAGGAAGAGAGGAAGGAGAGAGGTTGTATACCCTGCAGTTGATGAGACAGCCACAAGTGTCGCCATGGAAACCAGCACAGTTATGAGTCATGGGTTGTAACATTGGGGTGAAGGTAGGAAGAGAAAATGATTATCAACGGCAACATAAAACAAGTCAGGAGGAAATGACTGTCGTTAAAATCCACAGCACAGGATTTAATTCCTGCGTTTTCTTGCTTCTGCTTCTGTTCAGATCAAATCTCACCAAGTGAGGCATGAATTAGTTCTACTGTTTTTTATCTTTATTTGATCGAGTCTAATTAAGAGTGAGTTGGAAAAGAATGAACACAGTTCTCACAGACTATGCAGACAGAAAACCACAGCTCCTTTTAAGGCCTTGTCCAAACTAATGCAGGATTTTATTTAGAATGGATATTTATTTAAAGTTTTCCGTTCACACGAACTTTGTGCAGGAAAATATCTTCGTCCAGATGAGAACACAAACATTAATAGGAACACTCAAGCATGCCAGGCCAGTAGATGGCGATACAATCTATGTCAACGATTCGTAGAAATACCAGAGAAGAGCTCGAGCTGTTAAAATCTCTTAGATAAATATTGGTAAAGAAGCAACTATGACTTTTTACATTTCCCAAAGTTTCCAGAAGCAGTGAAATGAGCATGAAAAAATGCTGAAGGGTGGAATTTTGTCGTTACCTCTGAACGTGAGATTTCTGTGAAATGTTTGAAAGGTCAGACAGGTCATCTCTTGAGTACATCTGCACGTTTGAAGGCGCTTCAGAAGGAAAGCACCTTTCTTTTACTTTAACCAAAACTGAAATAGCTATAAATCACCATATCTGTCATTTTGCATGCGGGGAGTTTAAAGAGAGAAATGTTTAACTCAAACAATTATTTTCCAAATTCGGTCATCAGTAGCGAGCAGATGGAAACCCTCACTCACTCTGGAAATCTGCTGGTGAATATTTCCCTGTGTCTCTTGGCAAACTCAATGATTGATGAATTCAGCACGGCTCCGCAATGATGATGATGAATTATTTAATTTAATTTTAGGGAGGTTTGACGTAGAGCTAGAGAGAGAGAGAGAGAGAGAGAGAGAGAGAGAGAGAGAGAGAGAGAGAGAGAGAGAGAGAGAAATAGAGATACTGTTCGTGCATATGTGTGTGTTTGTTTGGCTGATGCTGTGAAGAAGACATGTTTTGACATTTCACTGACAAACGATGAGAGTTGACAGATTATCCTGCTGCTTTGCGGACGTCAACCGAAAACTCTCCTATGATGGATACGCAAACTTTTCCTAGAGGACAATTATCTAATTCTGTCTTTGACATTTGACAACATGATAAGTATCGTACTTCAGGTCATTGTGTCATACCCTGGTCGGCTAGGATGCACAACATTTTAAAGTCTTCAATTAACCTAAAACCAATCCACATGTCATTGGACTTTGGGAGGAAGGCACCAGGATTCAAATCAAGAACCTTAGTGCCCTGAGGCATTTGTGCTAACCACTGCACCACCATACCATCCTTATATAGCATGTTGATTAGTGAAATCTTGAACATTTATTATATGACCGTGACAAACAGTTCAACCCAATACCAATCTCCTCCTCATGTTTCATTATCATCAGCAGCCCCTTGTGTCTCTGAATGAATCACTTGCCTGTTGTGTTGTGAAGTTATGTGAATAGAAAGAATCAATTTGTTTCAGGCAGATTGGACACGACTTAGATTTTGCTCTAATGCTTGTTTTGGCTAAAAGCAGGAGGGAATACGGATGATGCTTAACTGATGTTCTAACTGTTATATTTATAATACTGAAATGTGGCCATGGCCCAAACCCAGTCCTGCGTTTTTAAGAGAGTAATAGGGAGCAGTGATATATTCTCGTGACTTCCTGCCATTAATAATGCTTTTGAAAATTATAAGTTATTCTAATGGCTCGGCTTGAATCGACCTCTGGGATCTAATTTCTCGGAACAGGGGAGCTTCCTATTGTTTGTGACAGAAAGAGGAAAAATGACTCTTCATCATCCATTTATGATTCTGAATCTGGACGTAAGTTACAGCACAGTCCATTTAAATAAACATTATATTAATTCACAGAATTATTACATGTGCCGTAGAATATTGGTCAAAATATAATTCCAAGATCAAAAATACACAGTGAAGTGTAATATCACAGCATGTCTTGCCAGGTGAACAGTAACTGAAATATAAAGATTTTAACGTGAAACTAACATAAGTCCGATATGTAATGCAGTTGCATAATAGTCCACCATTGTTCCTGTGGCCTGGTGCGCTCACGACAAATCAACTTCGACAGTCGGGCCTCAGGACAGCAGCACGAAGCAGATTCAGAGGGAGGCGCTGGTGAAATCATGTGAAAGGGCCATTTCAGAGCTGTCACGCCGTCTCACTGCGATAAGATCCCTACCAGGTAACAATTTAGAGTTCGAACCCCGGCTGGAGCCATTATTGCTTTTCCCCAGCTCCCATTTATCTGTGTTAAAGACAGAAATGGTATAAACCGATAAGAAATTGCTTTTCCATGTTTTGTAAGACAGACAATGGGGCTCAGAAATCGCAAAACTAATTTTGCAGTGCGCTAGGCAAGGTGTAAACTGGATGTGAACCCAAAGTGTCCCATGTATTGTAAACGGTCATTATGGTCCAAATAGCACAAAACTAAGTTAAAGCAGAGACTGGGGAAATCACAGGCAAAGCTGATATGAAACTGACAATTAAAAGGCAAATGAAATTAAACGCCTCTTAACCTTGAATAAAAATCATGGATTTCTCTGAACATTGTTAGAAACACTTTACATAATGTACAAGTGAACAGAATCAGCAGAATAACACTCATTTAATTTGTGTACTTCATCATCTGAATCAACTCAATTGCCCTTTTATCTAATTTTTATTCATTTTGGAGAGTCGTAATTAGCCGAGTAAATTCATAGCTTTTCCAAAAGTGGCTGAGTGCAAGCAGGCAGATCAAAGCACATAGTTGAGGTTTCCGGGTGCGATGGATTTGCTCAACCCTGTAAGGTTCTTGTACATGTGCAGGCGTCCCTCGTGATTTCACCTTGAGACCTTCAGAAAAGCAGACAGGTGCCGTCAGTTTGACCTCAGGTTCCAACTGCCAAGCCACACACACACACACACACACACACACACACACACACACACACACACACAAACACACACACATACAGCAGTCCCTTAGTTCCAGAAAACCCCCAGAAGGCCGTCTTAGCTTGGTTTGATTAACGACACAAACCCAATGACCAGTGAGTGGAAGATAAACCCACAGACACATTCTGGAGCAAAGACATCAGGGTTTTGTAGATAAAGTTCTGACTGAAGGGATAAACATCTTTCTTTGCATTGCTCGTGGGCCTTGAGATAACAATGTCGGTCTGTCTGTTGATCGACCGCTGCAGTCCAGACTGAAATATCGTATCGTCCACTTGATGTACTGCCCCAAATATTTCTAAATGTTGCTTGGAAGGTTTCCTGATTGTGAATTCTCATGACTTTGGTGATCCCCACACTTTTCTTCCAGCGATCATGACGTCTGTGATTTTGAACGAATTGTCTTGACAACTAATGGATATATTGCATGTTTGAGAAAAACAATTTTGGTGTGTAATTGGACTTTTTGGTTTGGGCCATGTCCCATCTTCTAACATGGAGGAGGTAGGGTTCATGATCCATTGCGCAACCAGCCACCAGGGGGAAATCAAGACGCTTTGGCTACACTTTTGGGCAGCCGTAATGTTGTTCATCTTTATATACAGTCTATGGGGCTAATTGCTACTAAGACATCGTAGTATTGCGGGACTGGACAAACCAGGGTAGATACTGTATCTCTGCTACAAAACACATACTGTCGATAATTGTAGTATTATTTGCATGCTGTTTTCCTCATTTACTGTCTTCAATTACAACCCATTGCAGGTGCAGAATATATAGACTCAGATGCACAGAAATGTTTACTTACGCTCCATGTTTATTCCTCACACACACACTTGTATTGTCCCAGGGACTCCCTGCTTCGTGGTTGAGAGCCACGATGGAGCAGAGTCTTCCTTTTTGTATTGCTCTCGACCTTTTCACATGCAAATGAGCGCAATCCTCCCCACAAAGAAAACCACAGCCTCTTCAGAACCCATTACTGTGCCAACAGTGTCAAAGAGCATAAACATGCACATGCAGGATTTTCTCTCATGACCTTTTCATCATCCTCGCTTTGAAGAGTCCCAGATACTCACGTCTAAATATTGAATGTGTCAGATGCAAAGATGGAGTATGACCTGACAGTAAATCAATACATTAAATATCCCCCTTCAAGTGTAATTTCCAACCACCGCTCACTTCTGTCCTTTTAGTTTTCATAGGAAGTTGCCAACTGAAATTATTTGTAAAGCATCAAAGAGCATCATCACACACCCTGACCTGCTGCTGATGGGAAGACATTATATAACCAAACGCCACTCCTCGTCCCTGTAGCTGTGACAATGATATTTTTATGTTTATTTCACTTCAAGTTAAGTAGTAGATTTACACACATTAAGACTATTGCAACAGAACGGCTGTGTGAGTCCGTGTGTATGTGTATGTGTGGTCCAGGTATTAGTACTGTGTGGGGACCTAAAGTCACGTCAGAGGGACTTGTGTTGCTCATGGGCACAAACATTAAGTCATTGAGTTTTAATTTTAAGGTGAAGACTTGATTTAAGGTTGGGTTTAGGTTAAGCTTAAGTTTAAGTTTAGGGTAAAATAAGAAGTAACTTTGGTAAGTTTAGAGAAAGTCTCCAGGAAATCAATGTAAGTCAATGCAATGTCCTCTGATGTCATGCAGACGCAACTGTGTATGTGTGTGTGTGTGTGTGTGTGTGTTGTGTGTGTGTGTGTGGAGGGGGGGGGTGAGGGAGGGAGAGAGAGAGAGAGAGAGAGAGAGAGAGAGAGAGAGAGAGAGAGAGAGAGAGAGAGAGAGAGAGAGAGAGAGAGAGAGAGAGAGAGAGAGAGAGAGAGCAGAGTTTTGGTGCCCCCCTGTGTTAATACTGGGAACACATTTGATTGCTTCATCACTGTAAAAACAAACGGACTCTAATAAACAAGCTCATCCTCAACTACTTATTGTGCAACATTCATGTAGAAAGAGGCTGGAATTTATTTTTAAACATTTTGTCATCATGCAACATACAGATGTTGCATTTTCATATTCAAAATATCATATTTAGCAGAATCGCAGCTGCTATATATAGAACAAATGTTCCCGAGTAATGCAACATATTTAATCATTATAATCATCATCATTATAATATCAATTAAACAATGGTAATACAAATGCCTGCTCTTTTGTGAGTCACGAGGCGTTTGTGTGAGTTTGTAGAATCATTGTTATCTCTGTAAGTTTACTTCTATGTACAGATTGAGAATTTCAGTGTTTTTGGATGAATATTTTTTGGAGGATGTGTGTGCATGTGTGTGCATTAGTGTGCATTAGTGTGTGTGTGTGTGTGTGTGTGTGTGCGTGTGTGTGTGTGTGCGTGTCTGTGAATTAGTGTGTGTTTGCATGTGTTAGTATGTGTGTGCATTAGTGTGTGTGTGTGTGTGTCCTCCGCGGTGCATCTCGCCGAGCTGCAGCCACAGAGCAGCGGCGGCAGCGCGCCTGCGCAGTGCATCCAGGGGCTCGGCGGCGTTCGGTGCTGAAGTGGGGCGGATGGCAGGAAAAACGGCGGCGATGGACTCTTCTCCGCGGGATTCCCGTGTGCGATGCCGCTGACCGGACACCGGGACGTCGCGCGTTCGCTCCCGTCGCCCTCGGACACTGACAGCCCGGCGCGAAGCGGTAAGATGCTGGTTCTTCTGCGCTAATGCTCCACACGGAGATGCTAGCTGACGTTAGCACGATGCTAGCTGCTGCCTCCTCCTCCTCCTCTCCCTGCGAGAGATAGCGGATCTGTGGGCTAACGCTAGCACCGAGAAAGTGGGTGGTGTTTGATTCCTGGAGGAAGACAGAATTAAAAAATTAATTCGGTTTGACAGTCAGCCCGTGCTGCCCTGTGCTCACCCTCCCTCCCGCCCCTCCACTCCGGTGGTGTCACCTGGAGGGGGGGTCTCCCCTCCCCGGCCGGGACTCGGACCTGCAGCCGCTGGGCTCGCTGGTGGTCCGGACCGCTGCAGGAGGAACCGTGCACCCAGTAGCTCCCAGTAGCACCCAGTACCAGCAGCTAGCCAGCAGAGCTAGTTCCCCCGGGAGCAGGGTCCGGTGACTCCTTCTTCCCCGGAGACACCCAGGGGCCTTCGGGCAGCGGCAGCGGATCCTTGCGCTGCGACAGCTTCCTCCAACTTCCTCTCTTTGCACTTCACCGTGACCGGTCTCGAACCCTCTTTTCCTCTGGTGTCACCCGCACTCACGTCCCCGTCCCCCCGGGTGGGTTGGGTCAGAGGAGTCCAGGTCGTGTGGCCGCTGACATCCGGGCTGACTTCCTGATTCGGCTGCGTTCAGAGAAGCTCAGTAGAAAAGCAGCTGTCTCGTCAGATTCATTTGTCATCCCGCAAATGTGTCAGGCTGTAAAAGTCATGCAGTAACGACACAGGTTGTTTTTACTCTTCATGTAACAGTAATACATTCCATGTGTTTTCTCATGCTGTTGTTCCCAGCAGCTCGCCACAGCTCCTCTGTGTCCCAGTGTCTTGAGCTTCCTCATGGAATCCACCACTGACTCCATGCTACTGGGATCTGTGTTGTTCATGGCTTTGACTTCACGTCTTATAGGATTGTTCTCATGCTGCAGAATGAGTCTGATGTTGTTTGGTCCATAAACATTTACACAGTGTTGTACAGGCCGGAGCGACTGATAAGGATAATCAGTCGTTTTTTGGAGGCCGATGCCAATATAAGGGAGCAAAAACATAAAAAGTACCAGAAATACAATTAAGGGTTGATATTTTACAGTTTAACTACAAGGAAATACAACCAAAGTACAACAGAAAGTATTTTCTTACGTAAAAATGTTCACAAAAACATATATTTACTGTGTTGTTTAGTCTTTGAAATAAAAGTGTTGGTACCAGCAAACACAAGCTCTGACACCCATATGTCTGTGAAAGGCTCATATTATCAGCTGATAGATCAATCACTGTTCACAGCACTGTTCTGAAAATGTTGAAACTCTAGTTGTAGTATCTTCAACATTTAAATGATCCCATAAGACATAAAGAGTTATAACCCATTCGTTCTGATCGTAACTGCAAGAGCTTCTTTGGTAGAGTGTCGACTCAGCTGCATTGTCCTCCATTGTAATCACCAGTAGCATCATCATGATGATATGATTGTCTGTTGATGGAGAACCGTCCAAAGTGTTTTCTGGCTCAATCTAAAGATAACGATTTGTTTTCATTGTTGATAAATCCGTTGATTGTTGCCTTTTATTTGTGATGAGTGACCAACAGCTCATTTTTCAGTGATATGAAACAGAAAAGTTTGGGTGTGGGAACTGTGTCTTTAACGATTACCTGATTTCCCATTTGACAGATGGATTAGTGAAGTATTCATTTCATCTTCATACAGGCAATGTAAGAATGCTGCCTCTTCCCCCATCCCCCCCCAAAAAAAACACTTTCATAATTCACTTCTCCTTTTCGGAGGCCTGTTACCAAAGTTACTTTGCTGCTGTCGTCCTCCTGGGCGAAGGCAGCCGAGCATTTCCCCAGTACAACACAAAAACATATAACAAATGCCGACAGATACAGTCTGAAAAATGATATCCGCTCCAAAAACACAGTATATGTGGAAACTATGGATTATATGTAATATAATGTGACAAGATAGAGTATGTGGTGTATTGAAAACCAGGTTCTACTCTCAGGTTCTACGTTTAGCATTATGTAAGCGTTGGCTATGTTTCCACTCTATTATGACTTTATATGGCACTTTTATCTTTTTGGACTTTCACTGTAAAACCTGTGTTTTTTTGCTTTGTGTCTTTTTCAGATGCTGTACTTTAATTGCTCCCTCTACTCCCAAGTCCATAAATGACCCTTTCACCGACATCCGAGGAAGCCTAGGAGGCGACGTCGAGCGAAAAAACTAACGTAGGCGGGTGAAATAAGGAAACAAGGAGAGGAAGTTCTCCCGCTTCGCCTCAGCTTTCGTGTCCGTGGCCGTCGGTCAGGGATGGTGAGACCACTAACTTCTCTTCTCTGTGGTGAAAAGAACCTCCTTGCTCTGCCCCAAACCTGCAGCGAGCCAATCGGCCGGTGTGTCGGCCGAACCGACGCCCAGACAGACCGGCCTGCCATCGTCCAGCAACCTATTACCTCACGCCATGATTGCTCTGTCTGACCTGTTTTTAGAACCTCAGTAATTCATGGTAAGTTTGACCTCTGTCTGGTTTAATTCTAACCGATAACAGTGTCCGAAGGGAAGGAAACATACTATCTCCAAGTTTGTTGTGAAAGTAACTGACTCACGTAGAAGTAGAATATGTTCTATAAAGAGATGGTATATGTTTTCCTCAATGAGGTGCAAATATAATTTAAAAAATAATTTCATATAATAAAACGCCGCGCATCTAAACCATCTCAGTAAAAACATTAACTTGTGTCTTAAGGATAATGTATCTGTTCCTGTATAATTGTAGTAAAGCCATTATTGCTTAGTTGCACTCTGCTGATTGTTGTCACATTTTATAAAAGTGAAAAGAAGTCAGCGATTTGGAGAACCAACTCGTAATATTATCAAAATAAGGTTTCAGTATTAAAGAACAAAGTCGTAATTTTACGAGAATAAAATCATTTTAGGCTCACTGTCATTTTAAAGTTGGAATATCAGAAGATAAGCCTGTCGTCTGCAAAAAGCATCTCATTAATTTACTCTTAAGTATGTGGCGCTAACAATCTGTTGTAACATTCAAAATTCCAAAAACTTTTGAAAAGATTGTTTTTCACCTAAAAAGTAAATATGATAAAAAAGTATGAATAAGTAACACATTTTCAGTGGTAATTCCAGGAAAATCTGCTAGAGAAGGGTTTACATAATTTTCTGTTTCTTTGTCCACTTTGACTTTCTAAGTTTAATAAATAGAATCAAATCAGAGCGGTGGATATTTGTACCACAGTGGGTTTATCTTCTATTTAGGTGCATCCTATTCGCTGGGATCATCCTGGCACTCGGTTGATCTTCATCGAATGCCGATGATCAGAAGTGATAAGTCCGGCTCACAGCTGCAAACCCGCAGTATGTGAAGCCTCACAGTAAAGACATCAGAGCTTTATGTGTTGAAGGGTTTAACACTAGAGAACCACAGTGTGTTCTCATTGTGCACATCTTATGAATTATTTATACTCCGTCCAAAATAAACAAAAATGATACATTATGGCTCTGTGATATTTATATAACATATTACGGACACTTTAAGGAGTATATTCGCTCAAGTTACTCCAGTTCTTCCACCATTTTCACTACCTTGGGAAAATTACAGAATGCCAGAAGCACTGTCCTCTCTCTGATTTTAGTTGTGCAGTAGCAGACACACGTTTCCTTTGTGCTGTAAAAGTTGCATATTTGAAAGGCTGTTTTCAAATAAGACATGAACTCCGGAGAATGTCGGCACACTGGGCTCCAGATTTAGAGTTTGCCTTGCACTGCTGCACAATTCAGCAGGAGATTCTACCGTGAGGCGCATTCACAGCAATGCAAATCCTCCAGAGCCTTTAGAAGAGGGGTGGCACGGCATGAAGCGGAAGAATGTGACATATTTATTTCCATTGCGGAGATCACGTGTTCTTGTTTACATCATATAGAAGTCGGCCTTTATAGTCAAAAGCTCTCGATTCTCGTCTTTCCACGTTTTGTGATGAATCCTCCGGAGAAGCCCCTGCTGTATTCTCACATGGGCTCATTCGCCAGTATCCGGAATTTGCACTAGGAGGCCAACAGGAGAAACTCTGTAGAATGTCTGGAGCGTCCGATTCGGCCATTTGCGTTCTCTCACACAGCCCCTCCGCAGAATGTCAGGAGATTATGCGGAGTTCAGTGCGCGTCTGAAATCAGCTAAAGTGAGTTTAGGGAACCAGTCTAAATGCAGATGGTGTCATCATTCTTCGGGGATTGCTTTGTGGAAAGGACATTTACTTTAACAGACTCTTACGGCTCTTCCATCAGGGAATAACCTGTTGCTGACTGAATGATACGGTGTGCTGCATTTTGGTAGTTAAAATGTTTGCCTCATAACGAAATTTACATTATATCAAAACTAATAAAAGTAGAAAAAGATTATGGGAAAACTCGCTGCTCATATTACAGATCCTATCTCTCTCTATTGTACCTTCCCACTCATCTCATTGCATTTGTATTTCCACTCCGTATTTGCATGATTTGGTCAATGCGGCGTCCCTCTCTGCGTTTGGAACAAAGCCGGACCCTCGCCGTCGTTTGCATCTCGCTCCCTGTTCTTTCCACTGACGCTGAATAACTGATGGCCACTCCACCGGTCGGGCAAAAACATTTGCATATCACGCAGGTCGTCTGTCAGCCTCACCTGCGATGTATCATCATAGCAGTAAAATTGTCTGTATGCAGAGCAGAGGCAGCCAGAGAGACGAGAGCCGGCTCATCTGTCGGTTGTGAAGCGCAGTCACTCGGATTTCTTTTGAGTGTTTAATGAGGAGTTTAATTTGAACCATGATGTTGCAGGTTAGTAAAGTGTTTCATTATCTGTGCCTTTTTGATTCCTCGGCTTCAAGACTGGAGTTAATTAGTTCTTTTTTTTCACAGAGAATCCCTCAGCGAAAATGAGAGTATCTGCCAAGTGTTGATTGGAGGAGCTGATTGAGCAGACCAACATGACATCCTCTTCTCAGCCAATCTTTGTCGTGTTCAAGAATGTAACTGTTGGCTTTTGGACTCACTGGGAGAAAGCTGCTAGTCTAGTTCTCAAAATGTTAGAGGGATCCCCTCATGTATGTCCCTTGGAATAATTTGACATAGCCTATTTTTATTTCACCTTTTTTTACACCACATAAACAGGTCAATGCATTGTTTTTAAATGTGGGTAAACCTGGTAAATTGACTTTTATCTTAATGGTTTTTCCCTGGTGAGTCATGTTCGACATCAGAAACTGACGCTGTTGCCCGTTGTTCCCAAGATATAATAATCAAAACGGTTTTGGCAATTTTACCGAATGTCGTGTTAATGTTCAGTGAGCATCACGACGTCTCACAGGATGAGTTGCAGCGTCGGCATCAAGGCTTTCAAAATAATGAAGACATTATCACATTCACCCGGCGTTCAGTCTCCATCACTGCCTCACACGCGGTGACACAAGTTAACATTTTATCGGAATTCTTTCTTAGCTATCAACTAAACAGAAATGGATTTTTCGCTGTAAATCGCTCAGTCAACTAACTTTTAATTTTACCAGCAACTTCTTTCATTTAACTATTGAGTTAGTGTGTGTGAATTTGCGTATTTATTGCACACGCATCAATCCTAAACGTGATGTGTAGACTCCGTTGCTCTGTGTCCACTGAAATGTATGTGTAGTGTCTGTCAAAGCCGAGTGAAACACTTGGCTCAATGCCAGCGAGCGTACGAGGGACGGAATCCTCTCTTCTGCTCAAGTGCTCTCACTCTCTCTCACACACACACTTCTTGTATTTTCACTCTCTAATAAGATATATAGGCTGTTATACTGGAAACTGCATTGGCAGCAAAGCTCTCTGTTGTATTATTGTTAATGTGGAGTGTATTTAACTGTGTTTATTCTCCACCTGTATCTGCTGTGAAGCCCCGAAGTGTGAGCGGAGTGGAGATGAGAAAAAGGCAGGCGGCTCACATCGAGGCCCCCCCGCAGGCCCCTGGACAGCCCCGACCCAACACCTGCTGTCTCTGCTGGTGCGGCTGCTGCAAGTGTCTCTGGTAAGAAAACATCATACTGTACAATACTATTCAGTACTATACCATACTAATATGTGCCAGACTATAGTGTACAATATTATGCAAAAATACACTGTATTATACTAGTATGTACTATACTGTACTATACCAGACTATAGCATACTATCCTGAACTACCACATACAATACTACACTGTACTGTGCAACATTATAATGCACTACACTTTGCTATACAACTGCTATACTGTGTTATACTATATCATATCATAAGATTCTCTACCACAGTATTCTATAATGCACTGTACTCTCCTATACTACGCTATACTTTACCATGCTATACTATATACTATGCTGCGCTATGCTTACTAAATATACCAGACTAAATATATGATATACTATAATTCATGAGTCTATACTATATAACTCAGCAATACTATACTGCGCTATGCTATACTATACTATACACTCCATGGGCTCGATCTATACAGTGTAACCGTAGAGTGCAAGTGCGTTTCAGGCTGTGTCCAGATCCATTGCAGCTTTGTGAGTGACTGTTGCCTTAAGGGTAGATTTGCCAGGTAGTAAGCAGATTGTGTGTGTGTGACAGTCAGATTGTTCTGCTATTTTGATAATGCATCTTAAATATAACGGTGGAAAACGAATCGATTGACCTCCGATCAGGTGTCTGTTGCTAATTTGGGGATATTTTGTTGCCTTGATGAAATATCACATTTAGTATTAAGTTCAATTGGTAATTGTTAATAACTGTGTTTTAACTGTATAACCACTCAATGAAACCACCCAAGAGCTATATATTAACAGTTTTCAAAGTTGACTTACTGTGTTTTATACAGAAAATTACAAAAAGAAACCTTGAGAACAGTCCAAAGGTGTATGAAAAGACCCATTTGCGACCCAAAAACAATTCTGTCCCAAGCTTTTATCCATAACAAGGATTGATCACTATATCTGGTTTCCACTCTAATGTGGAACCCACGTTCTGTAGTTAAAGGGTCCTGCTGTACTGTACGTCATCAACTCTAAGGGACACGAGCCCTGTGATATCCATCTAAAGTTGCATTTGATGAGGTATAATGCATTGGCTCAGTTTCTTGTAAACAAAGATTTCTGTCTGGAAGGCGCACAGGACTCAACTCAGTGTCTTAAGTTCAATTACGATGGACTCACACTTAAACATCGGTGGCTTCAATCGATGCACGGCTCATTCACTTTGAATGGGGTGACGTCAGGCATTGCTGAGTTGCATTATTCATCAAGATGTCTGTATTATTTAGGAAATTTACAAGATCTGACATTGTTAAAGAAAGTTAATCGATTCCAATCTGACCCGTACTAAACTCTTCCACTAAGTTTGGTGGAAATCCAACCAGTGTAATGAGTAAATTCAGATGAAAACATAACCTCCTTGAAGGAGGTAATTCTCATTAGTTCCAGCTTTAATTCTGACCTTTCACTACGATCTCCAACTAGAGCGCTCAACCAGCACACTAATACATTATGTCAGTGGTTGAATACTAGGAGATCGCGCAGTAGGTCAGAGGCTCACACACAGACCCGCTGCGCCATGTTGTCCCTGAGCAAGGCACTGAAACCAGCAACGGCTGCTACAGCTGCCTCACTGTGGCCCAACCTCGCCCGGAGAGAGGAGTGAATGAAACATTGTGTTCAGGCAGTGAATGGTGAATGTGCTGCTTCTTTCACACCACTTCATCTGAAGTGGTGGCAGCTTGCGGACCGGGGCCCTTGGTGAGTGCTCTGTGACTCCGCTGTGTGTTTTTCAATCAATTGCTGGTGTCGGAGCCTCCGGAACGCGCCTGGAAAAAGCGTCTTCGGTCCCCTGTATGTTTATTTATTTTAGAGTGACGGCTGGGGGGGGGGACATGTTGCACAGCTGGAACCTTTGTACGAGTTACATGTAAATCACTGCATGCACTCTGTGTCACTTTCCTTTTTTTAACCATCATGCCCAGTGCAGTGGTAGAGATCTGTGAGAGTGTGTGAATCGCAGGAGATCTCATCTGCTGCTGTGGTGAAGTTGTAGAGACTGAGGGTGAGTGTGTGTGAGAGTGTTACACACTCCAGCTCCTCCTCAGCCACCCTCACACAGGCCCCTTATCTGGTTGGGGTGCCTTCTATTTCCATCCACCGATCACATGCAAAACAGCTGTGAAGAACAGCCTGTATATTTAGCTGTATTGTGAGGGCGCCTGGGGGCTGTGGCTAGCTTAGCCCATTACTGCTGCACAATGGGGACTTTGACAAGAGACAGCAAGAGGAAGGAAAGATCCTCCACGGTGGGACTAAAATAGACAGCTCAGTGTGTGTTGCATTGTGGACTCAGCAAGTGTGACTGAGCTGCGATAGACAGAGAGGCTACCGTGTGTGTTTCCAGAGTTTACATAAAGACCTTCACTGAAGCTTTATTGTTTCGCAGACTTTGAATATGCAGCAACATTTACTGTAGATTATTTTTTGTCGGTTCAAAGATCACGCTGGAGCTTCCGAGTGCAGTTAACTGAGAGCTAGAACTTTACAGAGGCTTCCATCGTTGATTAATGTGCCTGTAATGTGGCTGTTCTATATTAACTTGGTAACAAAGGATGGAGATGACAGTTATGTGCTGGCAGACAGTGAACAACTCTCCAGTCTTTTATTTAATTGAAATCATGTCTTGTCTTTAATCCAGGAATGAGGACAGGCTGGAGAGGAGTGAGCGACAGACCTGCACCAAGATGGACAGTATCGAAGCTGAAGATGATCAGTAAGTCCAGTCTTGTGTGTTTTGCGAGTATTGTTGTGTTTGTGTTCCTCTTGTCGGTCTCACACACACTTGCGTGTCTTCGTCTTCAGATGCCCCAGTCTGGAGGAGCTGCTGTCGTGGGCCCGGAGCTTCGAGATGATGCTGCGCTCCTTGGAGGGCCGGGAGGTCTTCCAGGAGTTCCTGCGCTCGGAGTACAGTGAGGACAACCTGCTCTTCTGGTTGGCCTGTGAGGAGCTGAAGAAGGAGACCAATCCCACCGTGGTGGACGAGAAGGCCAGGATTATCTACGAAGACTACGTGTCCATATTATCGCCCAAAGAGGTAGCGACTGAATATGTGTTAATTCTACAGAAGTGAAGCGTCCTCCGTTTTATGTGAAGTTAGTGACATTATATTGATAAGTCATTGATGAACTGAATTTGTTTTTCTCCTCTCAGGTGAGTCTGGACTCCCGGGTCAGAGAAGGAATAAACCAGAGTCTGGCTGAGCCCAGCAACCTGATCTACGAGGAGGCCCAGCTCCAGATCTACACCCTGATGCACCGCGACTCCTTTCCCCGTTTCCTCAACTCCTCCGTTTACAGAGACCTCCTGGCCAACAGGAGGCGCACCTGCCTCGACCCCTAGACCCCCTTCACTCCTCCCTCATTGCCATCGTACACCAACGAGACTACTACTTAAACTTCAAATACTACTATGGTGCCAGAAATCGGGTTTGGAAAAAATCTCTCCCTTTTTTGATTGAAAAGACTGAATGACGTCCAAGATAGCTGGTTGTGTTTTTTTTTTTTTTATTTATATTTTTTAAGCAATTTATATCCAGTTCCTCACTGGAGCCAGGTCGGCCTTTGCTGGTTGGTTACTGGTCAATTCAAGATCTTTAATGCTTGCCAGTGATTGTTTCGCTCGCAGTTTGTGCTGTTTGTTTCGGTAGACGGTGGCCGACCCACGTGGGTTGAAACGTGGCCGACCCGTTGGCCAGCCGTCGCTCACCTGTGGACGAGGACTCCTCGGGCGGCGGGGACAGAAAAAGAGAGAGAGAGATGAAAAAAAAGGACAAGCCAACTGTTCCTGTACTGTAATATTTAGAACTCATGCTTTCTACCCGCACTTCTAAAGTTCTCTCTCTTTACTCATTCTCTTTCATGTTTTTATTGTGTTCTTTCTAACTCTGTCCCATTCCTCAGACATGTTTTGATTTTGACTTGTTTTTGATTTTTTTTCTGTACTATCCAAACATGACACCTAGTTGTTGGTGGGAGCTGGAGAGTGAGTTTTCTGCCCATTTAACCAGTAGAAGCACTGGCTCTGCATGTGACTCTCTCTCTCGACAGTAGCTTGACCATGTAAGCCGCGGACTGCAACTGTTTTTGAATATTGAGATGTATTAAGACGGGGACCTGTCTCTGTCTGGTTGTTTTTGTTCAGTGAAGGGAAGTACACTTCTGCCCATGTTAGGCTTACTGCCGTTTCGTTGATGAGGAGATTTAATGGCTTCTGCGGCAGAGGCAGCGGCAAAAGCACCTACCCACCCATCCATCCATCCAACTATCCATCCATCCATCCACCCATCGATCCATCTGTGCATCCATCCATTTATCCGTCCGTCCAGGCACTTTCCTTCTTTAGGATTCTTTAACTGGGAGAAGTAAGGGCTAGAATTGTGGTTGGGCAGCTACATGTGTTATTACTACTCATGAACTTTAGACAAAAAAAAAAATCTCTTCACTGAGAAAATCACAATGCCTTTTACATGTGAGGAAAAAGGCAGCACAAGCGCTGCTGGAGTTTTGCTGGAAAGCAACCACAGTTTGTCCAACGATCCCTACCTCCCATCCTGTTTTCCCCTCCCCCCCCTTCCTCCCTCCAACTCAGACCATCACAGCCTGACAAGCACAGGTACCCAATGTGGGGGTGGGAAACCCCCCCAGCACTGGATAACATAAACAGACCCCCACATTGACTCCAAAAAGTCATTTGCATTTTGAAACATCACGAGCAGAAGAGAAGGGTTTTACTCTCTAGTGTTTCACCTGGATTTGAGTATTTTTGAGAAGATGCAGCACCGATGTGAAGGGTCCTCGGGCCCCGACCTTGTCTGTAAGGCTCTTGCTTCAGAAGCTGGTGGTAATATGATAGTCGTCGAAGTTGAACGTCCAATATCTCAGAGCAGATACGAGAACCAGGTGCCAAACATGATGTCAAAGATGCTGTGAGGAGATATCAGGTGTGACAGGCTGTTCGGGTCGCGCGTCCGATTGTCCAGCACATGGAGTGAATGGTTCTCCTTCAGTTAGCTGCTGCCCATTTAAGACACTTCTGATTTGTTTGTTTTTTACCAGAGCTAATGAAAATGCTAACATGCCAGCCTGTCTTGTCTTCAGAAGGCTAACTAGGTGTCAGCATGCTGTAGGCAAGCAGTTAGCATGCTTGTGCCATGCTAATCGTCCATCTCACTGCCAGCCCTCACACACACACTCCGGTTTGTCACTTCTAATCCGACTTTGACAGCATGCGATGATAACAGCTAATGTGTGTGTGTGTGTGTATGGAAAAGTAACACACTTAACAGGAAAAATAAAATAGAAAAAAAAACTTTAAGGGGGTCTTGCCAAATGTCCCATTAACATTTTAATTCTACAAAAGGACATTTCGTTTTTTGACGATGTGAACATTTGAACATGAACTTTGTTTCTGGCCTGTGGACGTGCAGTAGAAAGTGCATGAGTGCAGTGTATGCTATTTTTTCAAATTAACTGGGGCCTCCAAGTGTTTTCTTCACGCCACGCGATGGATAACCGTCTCGGTTCAGTGGTTAGTGCAGTCTTAATAAAGTGTCAATTGAACAGTGCCACTCCTCACTGATAAATGTAGGCATCCATGTTGCCACCACCTGTAACTACCTGAAGTTCACGTGCCAAGTTTGATCTAAATTCAATTCAACAGTCGACAACAGGATGTCGATTGAAGACGGTTGAAGTGCAATTGGATGTTTAGTAGTTTTAACGATGATAGATTATTGTCTATTTGAAGCTGTGTCCTATTATGTTAGATTGGTTTTGAATCATCTAATAAATTTCTACCATTAACACCTTTTTCTGTATCCTGATACTGGGAAAAGCTTTAATTCCACCGATGGAGAATTCAAACATGTTTCTGCCTTTAGTAAGCAGAAACAGATAACTCACTTTAAAAGTTTAGAGTCAATGGAATTATGGGAATTTGAGTTTTCCTCTATTTATTCACACACTCATATTAATGATGAAACTGCCATTTCAAAACCAAGCTAACATATTTACAAAATAAAAAAAGTGTCAAATTGACACTGTAAAGTCCAGAAGTCTAAACCAATAATCACGTAACAGTTTTTGCGATGTTCTTTATTGAAAATATTAAATATTTAACCTTGGGCAATACTCACATTTCACTCTTCATTAATATCCACAAGGGCTCGATTGAAACTGCTTAGCTGCTTTACTGAAGAGCCGTGCATGCATGCGCCCAGTTGATCGGAAGCAGAGGAAGACAGACTCGATAACCAATTCTGAATCCAAAAGGATCATATTCTACATTTAGTCCCTGGAGCAAGTTTTAGTTTCCAGGAAACATGAACATCTTAGATGATTTGTAATTTGGATATCCGAGTTAGTAGAAAACGCTCTCGCAGGCAGATTTCTCCTGAGCACAGTTCAGCTTTGTTTTCTTGTCGCTGAGTCTATACAGTGATTCACATGAGAATGTTCCACCAAGAACCAGATAATGAACTCATGGTGCAATTAAACCAAGTTTACATTTATAAATTGTGAGATGTGTGTACCTTAATAAAATACTCATAACAGCGGGGAGGTCAGTGTCCATCAGAGCGGTCAGCAGATCTCAGGCGAATGGACATGTCCACGAGAACCGGGAGAGTCTTTAGAGGGAGGACGGACGCAGCAGGAAACCCAGCGTCCCTGCTCACGTCCGTCCCTCTTAATTTATTGTGACTTTTACACGGTCGGGGATGGGGGGGGGAAGAGGTCCACGGTTGTTTATTTTTAATAACTGAATTTCAAATGTGGATTTTACAAGCAATGATGATGATGTGAAGTGATGTGTCATCGCTGGGTTTCAGAGTTTTGTCTTTAAATTTCCACGGGTTCCAATCGAGTGGGTTTTTTTGGAGACGTGGTTTTTGTTGACTTCAAAAAAATAAGATTGAGAGCTGAAGTGTCCTGATGGGATGGAAGAGGTTGGCGAAGCTTTGGCCTTACTGACACGTTTTTATTTTTTTCCTTTGTATAAAAAAACAACAAACGTCTCTGTAGGCTTTTCACTACCTCTCATGTTGGTTAATTTATTTCACATCTAGTTGTCAATGTACAAGTTGTTTTTACATCTACTTGAAGCCTAACACTGTAAACAAAAATGTGCACAGAAAAATGACTATGTATATGACCAGAGGGGTTCAAGAGGGCGTGGCCTAGTCAACGTTATTTTTTTTTTGGTTTGTATGTATGTTTGTTTTCAATTGTTTGAGCTGAAATAGATTTTGCATCTCTATAAAGTATTCAGGAATCCACTGTCTAAGGGCTAATCCCATTTTTGCCTATGCAAATCTGTTACTGTGGTTGGGCTGGGGGGGGTTGGGGGGGGGCGAGCTACCGCACCATCACCTGTTTTAGATGGACCATGGTTTACATTGCCCGTTGCTGATATTCTTCAATCTTACTCAGCAAAAATGTACGCTTATTTTTGTTTCTATATAAATATTCTATAAATATAAATATATATATAAAACAAGTAATATACAGAGAAAATAGTATATGCCTTCGTGATGATAAAGAAAAAAAAAAAAGAAACCTTGCTGAATACAAATAAATGTGTTGTCTGACATTATGTGGCTGTGTGCTGGAGTCTTGGTGAGATGATGTAGATGAGTGAAAAGTCGACGAGTAGCTGATCCTGTGCAGTGTCTCCTCACTGAGCGGTGAAAGACTTTATTTATTCAAGGAGCAAACACTTCATGACTGTCTGTGACAAACGTTGTTATCCAGCCCCAGCCTGTGGTCTCAATAAGGTGTCCGGGTCACCTAGTACTTTGTCCATGTCATTTCTCACTGTAACATTTTGGTCATTTAAAAAGCAAGACGATGTAACTTCTGCTAAAGGAAGCTGGTGACCGGGAACGAACCAGACCGGCTGTAAAGCTAAAACCATCGAGTAACGACAAAGGCGGCGTTTGACTATTTTACCGCTCGTGATTTTCCTCTGTAAGAATTATGGACTCTGTTGTTTCTTCATGCAAAAGTTACATGGTCTTACTTTGAAGGGCTGAGTCGAGCAAACCTGGAAACAAGCAGAGATATTATTGGTATCTGCCTTTGAGATGTGCACTGTCCATAGTTACCTTTTATAACAAGTTATTCATTAATAAAATTAAAAGAAATTCCACTTACCATGAAATAATTAACCTTTTTTGTTTATTTTTCCATGGTTATCTTTTTGACACTGCACAGCTGTTGTGAACTTTAAATAAGAAACGAACGGAAACATGTCATCAGCAAACTGCAGCAGCTTTGTTCCCTGTTCTTCTTCTTCTTGTGTGTGTAGCCACGTCCAGACTATCACTGTGTGAATTCAGTAGCGTTGATGCCCAACACATCAGCAGAAGGGGGTTTTTCATGTTTTATTTGTATTAAATATTCCATAAATGCCAAATGTAAGAAGAGTCAAAAAGTTGCTAGAGGACCGTTCATTCAGCTATTTTTTTATTCATTATTTTTACAGAAAACTTAGCTCCTGAACTGAAATAGAAGCAAGTATACGAGAATTGACGTTGTACATATTTTTCCCACAATCCCTCACAGCGTATATATATATATATCGTGGACAAGGGCAGACGGGTTTATCCACTGATGTTGGTTTGAAGCTCGACCTGAGTTTGTGTGTTGGATCGATGCCTCTTTAAGCTTCACATCAGACCTCAATTTCTCTTTCTGTCTCGCAGTGTGTCTCACTTTCTCTCTCTCTTTCTCTCGGGCTCTCACTTCCTCCGTCTGGAACATCACACTCGCGACACTGTTAATTTAAGTCGGAGCAGAGACGCCCCCACTTTACAGCAAAAATCGCACTGATGTTCGATCCTACGTGAAAACCGACGCCCTCGCACCGTCTCTCTTTCGTACCTCTACCGGAGGTGTTTGTGCTACTTTGGGAAAGAGGTCATGTTTGTGCAGGTACTGGTTGAAGTTGGCTTTCAACAGTTTTTTAGGCAATCACCTTTCTCTTTATTGATTTCGATGCCTAAGCCTCTTTGGTTGTGTCACGCCTTTGTAGATAGATCACGAGTCATTGAGAGATGAACCGCAGGTGAAAATAAAAATAAATTTTACTGTCACTTTAGGCAACAAAAAAAAAGGTGACATTCTTTTCTATTCAGCATGCTTTTTGCTAAATAAATGAAATAATTCAGTTATTTGCTATAAACGATACTGTATG
The DNA here is from genome assembly GCF_963576545.1 of Limanda limanda. Lineage (NCBI taxonomy): Eukaryota > Metazoa > Chordata > Actinopteri > Pleuronectiformes > Pleuronectidae > Limanda > Limanda limanda. Next base: position 6,387,641 of record NC_083650.1, on the reverse strand, counting down.
AGTATGTATTCAAGTACTGCAGTATGCAGACTATTAAAAATATAAGAAACTCTTTTGAGAGGTTCATATTTTTCTTCTAGTACGTTTCACTAATATTGAAGTTTCTGGGTACTTCTTGTTTTGAGTGTCTCATGTTTTATCAGAAGGACTGAAGGACCCTCTTTGTATTTACAAATGCAGATGGTTGGTTATTTCCACATGCATGAATTGCAGAGCAACTTTTATCAGGACAGTTCTAGTGCAGTGAAATTTTTTCTTTAAGGATTTTGTCAAGCTCAGCTTTTCACTATTTTTCACTAGCTGCTAAACAAACTTGATGGACGAGGGCTGAGAAACCGACTTTTATTTCCATCAAGGCAGGTTTAATTTCCCCCTAGTGGCCACTTATGGTCCAAAGGCGTCGTTGGGGGACATTGACTCCTCTCGTAGAACCTTATGTTGAAATATAAGGCAGATGTGACTTCTAAGTGTTCACGTTTAAGACGCTGAGAATAAAAAACATCAGCTGAGCCAGGAAGAGCGAAACTCCTGTGCGACTTCCTCCAACATCTCAGAGCCCAGAGTCTCGAGACCTGCAGGGCCGAGCTGCCCACCAGGATCTGAACGCTTTTAATCCTGACTTTGAATTTTATCAAACAAAACGGATTGTCGGCCCTTGTGTCCAAACCTCCCGCGGATGCAGGAATTCTCTAAATTGTAGCATTGAAATGACTTTTTATTATCTCATCAGTCCGACCTTGATGAAACGCCATCCCGTGTTGTAGCGTAGCACAGAGGGGGGGCTCGTCTCATCTGGCCTCGTCTTACAGGGCTGTGAATTCTGTACTTCAAGAGCCGATACAAAGTTAACACCACTGAGCCAATGGGAAATTGTGCGTTTTGTGAGAAACATTTAGTTATATTGGCAATTCTCTGCATGAGAGCACGAAACAGATGTGACTTATCGTTTTCCCTGAGGACAGTAGAATTCAAGATTACAGAAATGATTGTGTAGTTTTAGAAAATGTGAACTAGTTTTGGTGGATAAAGTTACACAAAGCTGTGTGATACTGTGGTTTGGATGAGGAGGAGAAGAGTTTGACGTTTTGGAAAACATGTACATTCACTTTTGTTCGATGCCGCTCTCATATCTGTACTCTATGAAGCTAGGACCAGCAAGCTCAGGCTAGCTATCCTAGCATAGTCCAACTTTAAATACCACTTATGAAATCCTGTTAAATGCATATACAAATAAAAACGTGTTAAACAATGTAAAAGCAACAAATTGGTGTTTTTGATGTGGGATCCGTACGTATTTGCCACAGGAAAAAGAAGGTAATGTTTACCTGACAGTGATCAATGCAACTGTCGGTGGATGTAATGTGCCAAAAATGATAATCAATGTGAAAGGGGTCAGAGGAATTGTTGGAATATAAGATCACATGTTCTAAAAATGTTCCTCGTGAAACACATTTTGTTATTTGTCATGTCACGTTGTTGCTGTCTTACGTTTATGTGATTTCTCTGAATCACTATGTTAAAAAATAATCAACTTCACAGACCTTTGTAAACGTACATTGAACATTTTGCATTGTCACTGATGTGGACTCAGATCCAACTGTGTAACGAAATAAGCTGTTAACTGTTTTTTATACTGTTTTAATTTATTTCAACAAAAGGTTTCATTTTACTTCGATTTGATCTCAAAAGACACAAATATGTTTTAATTCCACGTCAACAGCGAATTCAATTGTTCTACATCTTGTTCTCCGGCTCAGTCTCTGTCTTTGTTTACACGATGACATCCTGCATTACGAGAAAACTCCAAACTACGGGGACTGCCCTTGAATATCTGTAATTTAAATAGTGCTGCTAGAGAAAGAAATCTAAATGTAACAACTTACAATAAATAATTAATAGATTTTTGCCAAATGTTGATTGTGTCTTTCTTTTGACTGGAGGGTTGGGAGATTAATGAAGGTTTTCCACGTTTCCTCAGTGTTTTTATCAACGAACAATTTACTAATGACCTTGATCACCAGGTAATTCATAGTCATTCATGATTCCCTGATAATTATTTTGATGATCACCTTACTTTTCTCTAAATCAAGGAAAAATTGAGATACTAACTTGATTCATTGGTGAAATATTTAGTACAAACCTCACACCTTCTTTTAAAATGGACAAATCTATATTCATATGTAAAAGGAGCATACATTTGCCTTTTTTCCAGTAAAAACAAATGACAGGAAGGAATCGTACCGCCGCACATGTGCACAGGTGAGGTGACCAGAGGTAGAAAGAGGCGGCATCATTTAAAAACATCTTTAATTCATCAACAGGAGCCAAGATCATGTTTTCAGACTTGTTTACATTCAGACAACAGGGTGAGAACCACATGCTGAGGACAGGAGAGGAGGCAGGTTTGTGTGCATGGGTGCTCTCTAATACAATCCTCTGTGTGTGTGTGTGTGTGTAACTTTTAATACAGTCCTCTCTGTATACGAGCACAAGCTTGGGCACTCGTGTGTGTGTGTCTGTGTGTGTTCTCTTTCTCTCTCCCTCAGACAGTCTATTGATCCGTTGCCTCCGGAGCTGTTGAGGCAGATGCAGAATCTTCCTGGGTCTCGTCCAATCCCTGGCCGCAGCCTCGGTCACCTGACTGCGTGCTCTCTTTCACTGGGACGGCGGCGTTGGAAAAGCTCAAGTCTATACTCTCGTACTGTTCTGACGTCCACTGAGAAAGATGGAGAGACAGAGAGAGAGAGAGAGAGAGGAGAAATAAGAGACACATTAGAGTGAGAATCTATCTATATCCTAAACTGTTGTTTACACCATTTTGCATCCCAAAACATATAAAAAGGACTTGTGATGCAAAATGGATGAACGCATCTAAACCAATGACTGTCTATAAAGCTGGAGGACATGACAGCTTCCAAAAGTGACGTAAAAACATCTGGAGCTCCCCCTTGTGGCTGGCTGCAATGTTGGTCATAAACCCAGCGTCATCCATGTTAACATACGGGACATGGAAAGGTCAACAAACCCAGGTACGAGAAAACAGGCTCCATATAAACACTCAGTGACCAAAGTAGCTGCAGCGATGGACTTGGAAAAGACAGTGTACAACGTTCTATGCAATATTTAAATGTAGGACCACTCTCCATGAGGAGGGGCTGTGTGTGAAGAGGCTGTTTATACCTGTGTGGCCCGGCTGCTGGACCTGTGCGAGGGCCCGAGGGCGATGTTGACGCTGGACGAGGACTGCGTGTCAGTGGTGTTGCCGCCTTCAGCAGCAGAAAGTCCGGAGATCACCAGGCCGCTGGAGAAACTCTGCTTCCCGAACAGCAGGCTGAGGGTGGACGAAGACGAGGAGACCTGGAGGAAGAATAGACAATGATTCTGTGAAATGATGGTTTGTGTTTGCTATCAGCTATGAAAATGTTTCCTGGATGATTGTTTTATATAATAATCATGACAGAAACAGCGATTCTCTTCGCTCTTAGTTGTCACTGTTGAAGTCTAAGTCCCATGTGTTGTTGTGTATCAGCCATCAGAGTGTGAAGTTCATACCTGGCTGGAGCGCTGCTGATGCTGCGCCGCCTGGAGCTGCGAGCTGATCCCCCCCGCTCCTGAGAGACGAGGGACCTGATCGGAGAGAGAGGGGTCATCGTATTGCTTTATTCTTCCAGTAAAGACACTTAACATTGTGTGTGTGTGTGTGTCTACCTGGGAGAATATAGAGGCTATGGAAGTGTTGAAGGACAGCTGACTGTTGGACAGACGTTGGACGAGCCCGTGGGTGGAGCCTGAGTCCAGGATGGGCCCTGATTGGCTAGTGACAGGGGGACGTTGACTCTGAGGCTGAACTGACCGACTGCGGTACTCCCTCCTGGCTGCAGACACACACACACAAAAAAGAAAGAACATTATCCGACTTGTTCTTTAATTGAATATAGAAGTTGTCAAATGTCAGTTAAAACTATGTCTATCACAGGGTTGAACCAGGGCCGGATCTAGACAGGCATGTATGAGGGGGCAGCCACAAATCTTGAGGGGGCATTGTGCTTTATTATATTATTATTATTATAAATTGGGATTTAGTTTGAGGGGGCACAACATTTATTTGAGGGGGCCAGGCCCCCTCTTGCCCCTGCCTAGACCCGGCCCTGGGTTGAACACGTGTGTACCTGTGTTTTGGTGTCTGTGGCTGTGTGTCGTCCTGGCCCGGTGCTGGTAGAGGCTCAGGCTGTTGGAGGTGACGGAGGAGGGGCGGTTTTGGCTCAGCGAGGAAGAGCCGCCGGCGCCGCAGTCCACATCCTCCATGTTCACGCCGCTGTTGCAGCTGGTCAGGTTGTCCTTACGCACCCTGCAGAACACACACACACACACACAAACACACACACACAGAGCTCTGATTTATTTATTCATATCCACATCAGTGCTAGGGACACAAACTGGCAAAGGGCCATGAAAAATAGAGCAGGCCTTAAGAATTCCAGCTGGTTAACCACACGTACACACACACACACACACACACACACACACACACACACACATATATACACACATACACACACACATAGAGGGAGAGAGGTGTTACATAACTTCAGGAGCATGTGTGACACACACTTGAGCACTCTTCCTCCTAAATTAGTTAAATGTGCCCCGGCTGAGGTCTCCTTGGCTCCTTGGCTCCTTGGCTACTTAGTGAAATTAAGACAACACCTTTAACTAAAGGCCGACGAAACAGGATTAACAATCTAATCTAATCTGCAAGAAAAACTCAGCAGCTAAGAAGCTTAAGTGGGAGCCACACCGTCACATACACACATTAGCTCACCTGCAGAGGTTAATGCAGAGCCTATACACTAAGTGATGGTGTAATGTGTAACGGAGGAATTGAAAAACAAAAGGGAGGAAGTCTGCAGCAGTGGAAAGTGAAAGGTTTGGCCGCGTTCCCACGCCGCACCCCCGCCGCCCTTGTATCTGTATTTAAAACTACATTAACTAGGCCGAGACGTCTCTCAGCAGCACCAACTTCCAGCAGGTCGATGTGTGTAAGTCCACAGAGAAGCACTCACTCAAGAGGCAGCCGGAGCTCGTCCAGGGTGATTTACACAAAATACCAGGAAAGACGGCTCAGAAAATAGAAAGGTCGCTTCATCAGCTTGACTTTTCCCTCCTTTTGTGCAGTTATCTGATACAGAACTAGAGGAGCACATAACTCCACCAAGGCCCAACAGTCCCAGTAAATCTTACATGTTTTTCCCCAAAGATCTCAGTAGTGTGTCTTTGGATATTGACAAAAATGTGGAAAAACAACCACATCTCACAATGAAAGAATTCCTGGATCCACTCACTAAATCATATCAGTACCAAAATTAAATGTCTTCTCCCCTCACCCATAAAACATCTTTCCACCAAGTTTCATGGAAATCCATCCATTAGTTTTTCTGTAATGCTGCTAACTGACAGACATACAAATGCAATGAAACATACAGTAACCTCCCTCACAGAGATAATACAAATTTGTTACTCTGGTTTAGACCAAAGCTTTAGAAACATATGGATTAAATAGATTCTCACCATTCCAGTAATCCTTTTTTATTTAATCCCTTAACTGCAGATAAATCTAGTGGATTTCTTATGAAATCCTCTAGATTTCATAATCTAGTGGATTATGAATCTAGATTCATTTGAGGGACATAAGAAAAACCAGGACACTGCGGAACAACCCTGAGCAGAAGCTGAGTTCTGGGTGATTCTAATAGGAGCATGTGAGTGTTTTACTTTAAGAGTGCGCTCTAAATAAATCAAACTCTTACCCAAGCATTCTGGGAACTGAACTCATGACCTTTCGGTTACTCTCCGTCTTTTTACCCAACAGACTGAACCAGATTGTTTTTTTTTAAACGTGAGAGAGTGTTGGTTTTAGTTTTTCTATATTTATCATATGACGAATGTTTAGTTAAGTTTATAAAAAGAGAGATTTAAGCAGGAAGTAAAAACTGACCGTAACCATTTAGAGCAGAGCCAGGAACGAATGGCATCCAGACTCAACGCCCCCCCTCCGATGCTGCGCAGCGTACGGTGTGTTCCTGCGTACGATGTCGTCAGTGGTGACACATACCTAAAGAAATATAAATATATATGTCAGACAAAAGGAAAGGGACAAGAGGGGGAACAAGGCGCTTCCCATATCTGTGACTGACGCCTACATGGGATATCCCAGCGGCTGGTCGCAGGAGGAGTTGACCATGTTCCTCAGCGCCTGCTTCGAGTTCTGTATGCTGCCGCGCTCCGGGTTCCGGTTCCGCAGAAACACCAGCTCCTGCTGCTGACCCGCCCACAGACCTCGCACACACTCCTTATTGATCTGCAGAGAGAAGAAGAGAGGAGATCATTCAGACGCTGGTACAAGAGGAACCGCTCAGAGACTCTCTCTTTTTTAAGGACATTTTTGTTTTTATCATTCTCGCCTGGTCTCTGCTACAGCTTGTGATGCGGCATGAAAATCACAATTCTGTGAAAGCCATGTGAATTGGAATTTATAGGAGGTGATAAATCCCCTGGAGCTGAACAGCACTTCATCATGTGCTCGGCTTCAGAAAGCATCGGAGCTTGACTTCAGGAGTGTGTTCAGGTTTAATTGATTATTCAAGTTTGATTTATTAATGATAAAAACTGTGCCCACTTCTAAACACAAGCGTTAGTTCCGTTGCTGAACTGTGTCAAAAGTGCACATTAGAACTCAGCCATACAGGAAGAAGAGTGATTGTGAACCAAGTTGTCCAGGTATCAATAGACAGGAGGTTTATAAGGTTCTATGTGCACCTGTGACGACTGTCTGAGTTAAACCTCATGACTGGTCTTCCCTCCTTGTGTCCACCCTCTCCGCTTCCTCCCCGCCGCCCTTTTACCTTGATGACCTTGAAGCTGAGGTGGCGTTTGTACAGCATGATGATCTTGTACTCGTCCGTGCCGTCATCGATCATGTGCCTCAGCGTGAGCAGCGTGTCGCGGCTGGACAGCACCGCCTTGCGCCAGGCGGGGTCGCTCTCGTGGCAGATGACCAGGCTGCTGCGGTAGTTTGTGATGGCTTCGTACAAGATGGACACCTCCTCGGTCTCCTCCAGGCAGGTGAAGTGATCCTGGAGGGGGAAGAAGGACATTAGAAAAAGTTTGAATAATAACTTTAAATAATACAAGACTATAGAGTAGAATTAGGAGCCATTCAGGAAACCACAGTGAACTTTACCTGATGCAGTTTGAGGCTCATTCTGACGGCGGGAGCCACGACCTTCTGCAGGAGGTCTAGGTCGGCGAAAACCCACTCATCCTTCGTGGCGATGCGGAAGTCGCCTTTAAACAGGGTGTTGAACCCGTACAGGAAGGACTCCAGACTTTGAGGTGAAAGGAATGAGAGAGAGAGAGAGAGAGAGAGAGAGAGAGAGAGAGAGAGAGAGAGAGAGAGAGAGAGAGAGAGAGAGAGAGAGATGTTATGAAACTAAACCGTTTTCTTTTTTGTAACATTAACACAAAGGCAGGAAGCAATTTAAGTGCAGTGATAGTATCTGACTTTATGTTATGGGTGTTAAAAGATTGAGATGTTGACGCCCCCTTCTGGTGATATATCTAACTGCACCAAGGTATCTACTGTATTTCGGCTGAACTCACTCATGTTTCTTTTACATTTATATAGATTTTTCCTTTAACTGCTAATGCTCTGTGTTATATTTTTCATGTTTGATGAATCCGTGAATCCCTGAAGCACGAAAATCTCAAATTTGTCTCAGGGAGGTTTTTTCAATGAAAGTCTTGGATTAAAAGAACCATTAAAAAAAAATGATTGTTGCACAATAAGCTTAATATATACAATTAAAAATCAGAACTGGAAGCTGGAAATACAAGAAATCTAAAACATGCAATTTACCATTCACCTGAAACTATCCCACTGTCTCTTTGCTCATATTCATTAACCCATAGTGAGTAACGTGACCTTAGCTATAAGAATTGTTGTAATTTAAGGGGACTGTTGAAGGTTGGTTCTCTACTGAGTGACACTCTAGTTCAAAATATCTTCGGAGCGTTGTGGGGTGATCTTCCCTCACAGCTCAGTTCAGAGGAGGATCACAGGTGATCTATTGATCCAGGATGTGTGTGTCTCTACCTGTTGGACATGTTGTGTGATGCGGTGCCGAGGGATCTCCTCCCCAGGACGGAGAGAGCGTACGACAGCGTCACCAGAGGAGAGTCTTCATCGCAGTCCACCGGCTGGACACAAACACAGAGACACACAAAAGAAACGTGAAGATAAGTACAGATTCTGCTCATTGGGTCATTTTGATGAGCTTTTTTCAGGATTTTGCCATTACAAACAGCATTAAAATCCCATGATGAAGTCCCGTACCGTCTCCATCTTCCCGGCACAGTACTGGATCCACTCCAGGTAGACGTTGCAGAAGCTGGCGCGTGTCACCCCCTGCAGGCAGTGCACGTAGTCTTCATCGATCTTCACGCTGAAGACCTGAGGGTCCCGCTCTATGTGGTGCCACTTGGTGTAGGACTGCAGCGCCTCCTGGATGCTGGCGTCCTTCAGCCACGTGGAGAGTTTGGGGGAGTGGACCAGGTAGTAGATGATACTCTGAGAGGAGGAGGAGGGAACATCAGATAAACGTCAAATGCAGCTGCAGTTTAATAGTCTGAGCCTGGATTCAGTAGTGGAAAGCTGCCATTTCTAATTATGATTAATGCACAAGATATTTATTTATCTGCCAATGAAGCGGTTTAACCTTTTGGGAGGCGAGTATTTAAGAGTGTGTTCAGACAAGTGGCACTGGAGAGAGGGCAACTGGATACGTCTGAAGTTGATGCATAATTTAAGCTGCACAAGGTTCTCCCGACGCCAGGGATAAAATCTGAGCTTTAACACTAAACACAGCTGATCAAAACAAGGACAGTGCGGTTTGAAAACACAAAGGTAGCAGCTCTGTGAGGGGTACTGGTTTATATGTCGATTGGCACTTCAGTATTTTCAAGACATTACACCAGAAGCTGAACATTTGAACCTGCTGGTGGCGCTATAGTCATATGGGTATCACTGTATGTCACACGTCATTTGGTTTTCATCATCTGGGGACCATGAATGTCTCAAATTAGATGACAAGCCTGCAGTAGTTTTTGAGATATTTCAGATGAAACTGAAGAACTGATCGACAGCTAAAGAAAAAGTAATTTAAAGCTCTTGTACAGAATTTCTTAAATCAAATCTTGGAGCTGTAGCTTGATTACTTCATCTTGGCTAAAGAAAGTGGTTGAATTTCAACTTCTTTCATGGCGTGAGCAAATTTTCCTGGTAGTAGTATTAGTGTATTTCCTGTTCTGCCACTAACGTGAGTCCAGCTTGGAATCATAGACTGTTTGTAAGCATGTGCCTGTGTTTCAGTTTGAGGTACCTTCAGGTAGTAGGTGATGAGCAGCTTTCGGAGGTCGTACACCTGCAGCATGGTGGCGGCGTTGTTCTCGCTGATGCTGTAACCCTCCAGCAGGTACTTGGTGGCCATCACCTCCCAGGCCAGCCAGCGCAGGTTGAAGGCAGCGTTACATGACAGCATGTGAGGCAGGTGGCCTGGCTCGCAGCAGCAGCACGCGTCGTCCTCCTCCACGCCCTCCGTGATGGCCTCCACCTCCCGCTGCTGGCAGTAGGTACCTGGGATGGCGAGAGATGGAGGTAATGAAGTTTATTTTGTCGTCAGTTCATAGAGGGAGGGCGGAAATGTAAGATGTAGGAAGTGTAGTGGAGTCAAACTGTACCTCTGAACTCCAGACCCCTCAGCTGGAAAGTGACCAAGCCGTTGCCGATCTCGATCAGGTGGACCAGGGCGTTGAGGTAGTCCGACGCCAGAATGAAACAGTCTCCGGCGCTGTAGTTGCCCCATCGGCCCAACATGAGGTCACCGCAAAGTGACTCCTGCAGCGAGCGAGTCAGATACTCATAAAATATGGAGTTCAGATTGTTGTCATCGCAGCCTGCAGGAGAGGGACATGGGGGGGAGTGAACGGTCAGACAGATGATGATGAGGATGTGGACAAATCGTATGCTCATTATAAACTACTAAAAGTTAATTTGAACCTTTTCTGCTAAAAACACGGATAAATTCAAAATACTGAAAAAATAAATGCTACTTGTAGTTGATTTAATTTTACAAAGAGAACAAACCTGTCTCTTTATCCACTTGGGACACTAGTCTGCTGTTGGAGTTGTCGATACGCTTTGTGCTGCAAGAAATTGGGAAACAAAGAAACATTCAGACTGTTGAGCCTTAGCAGGATCTTGTCAGAGTCTTTCTCATGTGAAATAGGTTAAATAAAATGACAATCGCCCAAACTGGCTTCAATGCATTGCCCCTATGTCCATTTTGCTATTTAACCCAAAAGAAAAAGTCCTTATAAATATGTTATGGTGCATCTTGTTCAGAGGATCCTAACAGATCACACTGGTCGTAAATGAACAGCCACACAGAGATCAGGAAATATTTTAAGATGAAGATCCTGAATAAAACATCTGCTTTTCTGCACCACAGTGCTTTCAATCTAATAATTAAATTAGATTAGTTTAAATAGCAACATGGTCTAAATATAATCACTGGAGTCTGCACGATACAGCTGCAGACTGAAGTATTTTTGGACTGAAGTGCACACAGTCTCTCACATCAATAAGTAAGAGGGAACAGAGGGAACAGAGGGGTTAGGAAGAGTAGAGACAGAGAGAGAGAGAGAGAGAGAGAGAGAGAGAGAGAGAGAGAGAGAGAGAGAGAGGAGTGTTGTCTGTTTCTGCTTATCCGCCTAACTCAGCTCAAACCGATGAGACTGATTCATCACTAAGTCAATAAACAACAAATCTATATACTAACGTTGATTGTTAAATTTGTGTATTTTAAGAAAGTCCAGAATTCAGTCACAAGGTGTTAAATATTGATTTTGATGCCAAACATCAAGCAAAAGGTTTATTTTTAAATCCATCTGTTTGGTGAGGAGGTAATAACTAAATTTAAGTAGCCGTTCACTTTTAATCTGTCACGCGAGGAGGCGAAGAAAAAACGTTCACATTAAGTTCGACTTCAGTGAACTTTTACCCGTGATATTCACATTACATAGAAGATCTAACTGGCCTAATAATTACACTTGTTGCTATGGTGAACTTGATTATTTTTTTTTACAGGATATGTTGACGGGTCGACCTGTTCTGCAGGTTTTTCTTCAGTCTAGACAAACTTCCCTGTTTCGGCCTTACTTGTAGTTTCGCTCCCAGAACTTGATTGGCCGAGGATATGAGGAAATGAAGATGGCGCTGCCCAGGAAAGGAGCCAGGGGGGTGTAGAAGATGGTGGTGAGCAGCGTCTGGAGCAGCAGCATGGCGGAGTCTGAACACACACACGCCAGTCAAGGAGAGAAAAGCAGGTACTGACACACTCACACACACAAACACACACTCCCACATATTAGATCAGGATACGAGGCACTGCAAATGGCTGAGCGAAGGCATGGAAAGCGCTGCCCCAGGCGATCTGCCAGGGAGCGATGTAAACCAGGATGAAGTGGAGCTTCAGCAACAGCTCACGCATCTGGAGACAAACACAAATACTCAGTCAGTATTACAGGAAGACTGAAACATGTGATGTCGGTCTCTGGTAAGCTGCTTTCAGACGGCACTGGATGCAAGATATCCTCCTGAAATTATCTGGAAGCGATCTATGGAGTTTCTCCTGCCAGCTCCTGGGTGACAACTCTGGATAATGTCAGTTAAAAGAGCAACAACATCTTGAACAGATGAAGAAGAGAAGCTGAAGGCGAAGACGTCAAGGTGGAAAGACAACGAGATGGAAAGAGATTTTTGTCGTATAAAAAAACAGTGTGAACACGTCTGACACAGACTTTCTCCGGCTGCCTTCTTCATATGGGAACAGGCAAAGTGCGGAGGATTTCTGGAGCCAATTGTGCAGACATTTAGCAAAACGGCATATAAGATCTATTTATTCCACTAAGTATGTGAGTAGCAAATACAAACAAATCACAAAAGTGACTTCAGTTAAAACACATACATTAAAACAGCACATATCTACGCAGTAACCTTGGTTTTTGTTAAAAATTTTAAGTCTAATGCTGGAGCTCAAACCTTGATGCATCCCTGAGGTTATTTTCTCAGACCTGATAAATCTCCAGCTGTGTGTGTCTCTGCATGTGTCCACAGTCTCTTTCTCACCTTGTGGAAAACGATGGACATGATGAAGAAGTCCAGCAGGAAGCTCTCGGAGGCGTGCGGGCAGTCGAAGTGGAAGAAGACGAGCGTGAAGAGCAGAGTGAGGAACTGGAAGCTGGGGTCGCAGAAGGACGAGCGCAGGAGTTTGAGTCCGGCCACCGTCGTCAGGAGAACGTCACAGCTGGAGGTAAGAGATCAGAGGACAGGTTCAGCTGCTGGTTCACCACACTCACTGTGACGATGCTGAGTGTTTGTGTCTGCACGCGTCCACTCACTGGATTCCCAGCTTCTTGCGGTGACTGAGGGCGAAGCAGTCGTTGGTGAGGGCGCTCAGCACGATGGCCGGGTACACCACGTACTTCTCAAAGCACAGGAGCCCCACGTAAAGCCGCTCGAACCACATCAACACGGCATCCTCTGCAGCACAAGAGAGAAGAAAGACAATACATAGGTTAGTTTACGTTTTAACTCCATCAGAGCAGTTATTGCTTGACTATGCAAAAAACGCAAAACTTATTTCCAGAAAACCGGGTGGAGGGACGGGACCTGGGTCTGAGAAGAGCCCAGGGATAATTTAGCGCAGATCCACAATGTCTGAATGAGCCCAAGTGAGAAAACCACAGGACATCATCCGGAGAGTTAATCCCAAATGAGACATACACGTCGTTCAACAAGACGACAAGATTCACGAGATGGTCACGCCTGTGTCAATGTGCTATAAACAAGAACATGTGATCACAGCAGTGGAATTTATATGTTACCCAACAGTGTGGACACGTTCAGGAGTTATACCAATGGTCATACTGACCTCTGGGTTCAAACTGGTGGTACTCCTTCGTCTTGAGGACCGGGTGGGAGATCCACAGCCAAGGATGATGCTTCCTCAGCTGGGGGATGAGGTAGTGGGTGACGAAGCCCACCGTCCCCGCCAGAGCGTAAAGCACGATGGTCACAAAGGGCTGGACACAAGAAGGTGTGTTAGTAAAGAGTCAAAGGCAGCGTAAAGAGAGAGAGGACGGACGGTATTCTCACCTTGAGAGACAGAAACACAGTGCTGGCAGTTATGGCGAAGGTGAGGATGTAGGCAACGGAGCACACGACCACGTCCGACAGCAGAATCTCCTTCTGCAGAGCACACGAGGGAGGAAGAGCTGCGATCATTAATAATCCACTCTCAATGAAAACTCATTTTGTTTGTCAGACTCATTTAGGTGTGTGATTATTTTTTGTTTAATCCGTCTGAGCCTTCAAAGACGCAGCAGCTTGAGAAGAGTTAGCAGTTTCAGATTACACATTAATACTGTAAGAGGCGGCGGGGGGATCTGTTTTCTCCGAAGCATAATTCTCTGTAATCGTTCACATTGATCGACAGCAAACACCAGCTTAAGTCTGAGCAGCTCAGGTGCACAGTGTGAGTGTAGGTTCAGATTTTACAGGGATAATTACTGTGAAGCAACATGAGCAGATATGGTTATACCCCAGACACGTCCCCTGATGAAACACATACTGGTTTGATCCCTTTATATTGATCCGTTGTTACCATAGAGTTCTGCAGCTTCTCCGGCAGTGGGTCTTTGATGTCGGTAGACTCCTCCTCCTCTTCCTCACTCTCCACCAGAGCTGGCATCACCTTCGACTTGATCAGAGATCTGCAATTAAAAAAATAAGAGTTTAATCTATGGAAAAAAATGACTTTTTAAAAACCTTTAGCAACAAAAAGCAAAGAATTAAAAAAGTTAGAAAAATGTATGAACTCATTTCCTTCCAAGAAAAACAAGTTGAATTTAGCAACATGTTAGCATAACATTTCACATGATTTAAGAAACAAGTGGTTTGACTTCTTGTCTTGACTTTTAAAATCATCGTTATATTTTAATAATTAAACAATATCACAAGAAAGTATGAAAGTATCATCAATACATTGAAAATCTGCCTTAATTTCCCTATGAGAATGAATTCATCTCTAATCTTCTGCGCAGGACTAGTATGAAGTGAAAGGTCATGCAAACACACAAACAAACAAACAAATAAACAAGCACACAAACACACAAACACACAAACACACACACACACTTACATTAGTACGGAGGGGTCGCTGCTCTGGCGGCTGAGGTGATAGGAGAAGACGACCAAAAGGCCACAGAAAGCAGAGAACAGAGCTGGAGTGTGCTGCTCATCCCAAGGCTCCTGTAACCACACACACACACACACACACACACACACACACACACACACACACACACACACACAAACACACACGCTAACATTTTAAAACTACTTCTTTTACACCACCCTATTTTACAAGCTTCTTCGTCCACAATCTTCTATTGATGGATGAACAATAACACATCCCTGACTGCACACCATTTATAACTGTGAGTCCTCTTTTATTCCTGTAACCAGGAGGACGAGGGACATGAACACAGATTCACTGCACAGCTCTGAAAACAATTAAAAAGAGGAAAAGGGCCTTTTCTTGTTTCTTTTCTTCTTCTGTAGCTTTTGTTCATTTCTACCTTTAGTGCTCCGAAGCAGAAGCCGTAGAGCAGAGACAGAGCGATCAGACTGCGCAGGATGCTGTAGATCGAAGAGATGAGACTCGTAGCAGCTGAGACACACAAATCAGAGTGAGGATGAAAATACCTGCAGTCGTGTTACACAATGAGAAACAGAGCAGAGACATGTGCTGTGGTGATGACACTGAGAAGAGTCACGTTAAAGGACCTGATCACTTCTCAGGAAGATTTTTTTAAAGATTGTGTGGCAAAATAATAACCTATTTTTCACATTTTCACGGATTTGTCCATTAAAATGTTTATTGGCGTGTAGGTGTGCAAGGCTCAGTTGAAGAAAGATGGAGTCACATATTTCTCCAAACAATCAGGATCAAATGACGCAGATTAAACACACACTTCAAACCAGAGCCACGGATGCCAACAGTAAAATCAGGGTTGTGGATTCCGGAGGGTGATTAGAAAAAGTTTTACGAACCCGTCCCTCCAAAGAAATGCATGTCAATCTGCTCCAGCAGGTAGATGGTGAAGGTGTTGATCTGAGGGAAGAGGCCGACCAGGAAGGTGATTGGGAAGCAGTAGGTAAAACCTGTTCAGTGCATAAAAGAAAAGACATTTCCATAAAGGACACTTAGTAATAAAAAAAATGAATAATATACAGCACCAAATAAGAGAGGAGCTGTGCAGCAGCAGCTGCAGGGCTGCCTGGTGTCCTCCTCCCTACCCACTAGCAGGTCTCGTAAGAAGCGCAGTGCGTCATGGCACACGATGGTGACCCCGTACAGGCTGGACACAGGCAGGTCCTTCCTCCTCAGCAACTGCTCCAGCAGCCAGATCAGAGCACAGAAAATACAGAAGTAGGCCGCTCGGCTGTAGGCCACCAACTGGTTGTGGCCCTGGGGAGACACACACACACACACACAAACAAATGGACACACACAAATTAGGATGATAGGACAGTCAGTCTGATTGCCAGCTCAGGCATTTGAGACAACAAACACTGACACAAATGTGGGAAATATTAGGATAATTGCATCAATCAAAACACTGATTCATATGGACAAGTGAACTCTGACATGACCACATGCATCAGTGAAGAGTAACAGGAGTCACAACTTGAAACAGACCAAACAGGATGGAATGGAAATATGTAATATTTCTTTTAAGTTTAATAAACAAACTCACATGTGTTGGTGAAGCTGCGTCTGGTTGAACACTCTGCAGAACAAAAGAGCCAAAGTTAAGGACCTGGCAGGTCTGAGGTCAGTTTTTCATTAGGTCACAGTGGCCCAGTTACAGTCGAGCTCACATATCTTTCAGTTGTGTTTCCATTCACTGTTGTCTGTACCTGTCTGTATCATTTATATTTACCTTCAGTAAGGAATACTGGCAGCTGGCGATGACCAGGCAAAACTGGAAGACCCAGAAGTCTTTGAAGCAGCCGTCGTTGAGAAGCACGAAACCGAGGAAGGAAACCAGGAAGGCCATGAAGATGGCGACGAGATTCTCTAGAACATCCTGGTTTCTAGACAAAAATATAGATATGAAGTTATTGTTCTGTAGTTGATTAAACTGAAAAGAAAAAAGACAGATTGATCAATAGGGAAATAACACACACCCAAATTGAGGTGCTACCAATGGAGTGGATGTTGCAATAATATGTTCAGAAGGCTTTTTCAACTGCTTTTAATTGAAATAGATAATAAAACCTCAGTGAGTGTGGGTCACAACGTTTGTTTTGGATACAAGAGAATACAAACCACAACGGGTGTTTGTGTGTTACCTGTCCAAAAGAGCGACCAGTGTGAGTCTGTCGTATAAAATGTTCATCCACTTCCCAGGAAACAGCTCAAGTTTGTAATAAATCTTCCTGGTCGGTTTCTCCTGAGTGGAAGTCTCTGATGACTCATCCAAAGAGTCCTCTTCCTGCACGCACACACACACACACACACACACACACACACACACACACACACACACACACACACACACACACACACACACACACACACACACACACACAGACACACACAAAGGGACATATTTTATACACACACACATACCCGCATGAATTCAGCTTCACTAATACAGCAAAGAAAGAAAGAGACTGATGTTTTACTGTAGATCTTCATTTTCAAATCTACATTTCTAATGTGAAATAGTTAAAAACACAGTCAGGATCATTATAAGTGCAAACAAACACACACACACATACACACACACACACACACACACACACACACACACACACACACACACACACAGTATGAAGTGGTGCATTAATGATTCAGCACGACTCTTTGTTGGTTCAGCTTTAACAACGGATCCAGCCACATTATACCAACACTGCTGGTCTGTATCCAGCTCTTATCTTACAGACACAGTTTCAAACAGCAGCAAACACTCATATTTATATTCAGAGAATCACAACCAGACACAAACACTCATTCACTTTACCACTTAGTTGATAATTTATATGACTTTCTGGGGACTTTCTGTTTGATCTATTTACTGACTGTTAACTGGCACTTCTTGTTTTCATGTAATTACACTTTTTTATTTTACCAATTGATTAATTTAGTCGTAAGTCTCTTATTAAATTATTTCGTTAAGGGTATCTTGTGGATTATCTCTGAATGTTCTCGTTCATTCCCGTTGCTACACAGTTAGTACAATAGCACAGATTCATCTAGATAAGTGGATATCATGTGAGGCCTTGTGTGAATGCATGGGATACGAACAACGCCATAGAGAAAGCATCGCTCCGCAGAACTACAGGTTGTCAAAATCACAGAGGCCTTCTTTAAATAACAGCTTGTGGGACAACCTTGGACACCATGCATATACATACTGTGCTGCCTTAGAAACCATGCGCTCAGTAAATAATGGATGTTGTTGGTCTGCAGAATAGAGAAGAGAAGATAAAGTGAGAGTAGACCAACACCTGGAAGATCTCAGGGTGCGTCCTCCGTGGCCGGAGCCTGTGTGCAGGGATGATGCGTCTCTGGAAGGGACAGTCGGTGTGAGCTCCCGCCAGGCCGTCCTGGCCCTCCGAGTTAGAGGACGTGGACAGCAGGTCACTGAAGACACACAAACACAGAGGTAACAGGATGAAGTGAGTCGAGAAGATGAAGACAGGGAGGAAAGGAAAGGGAAATAAAGATCTGTACCACATGTTGCCAGTGATGAGCTCGGCTCCCAGCGGCAGGTTGAGGGCTCTCTCTGCGTACAGCTTGCGGGGCCTGTCTCCTGAAACAAGCACAGACACACAAAACTCCTATTTGTATAAGTTATGCGCAATCACTTGTATGTTGGGGGTTTATATAACATGACAGAAAAAAACACCGGCGACGGAACAATGACTGAACAACTGAACAGCTGAACATCTTGGAGCCGTTCCAGAACAATGTATTTTAATCTGCGGGCATTCTGAGCCGTTTCAAAAGGGACGGCATCAGCTGCTGGCACTGCCTCCCACACAAACTGTGTATTTGTGCAAAAGATCAAAATATGATCAGACGATCCGAGCACAATGCCTGGGTTCATTTACAGCACCTCATTGTTCTTTCTCACGACATGTGACTCATCTCGTTTTGTTTGTCTCCTGCAGAAATAAATCACATCACATTCCAGGAACCGAAGGGGAAGTTGTAATGTTGTTACTTTTGCTGCTTACTGTGCACCGTGTGGAAGGTGTAGGCGTCCTCTTTGTTGGTGGCCTCTGGTCTGCAGATGACCTGCAGCATGGAGCTCTCTGACTGAGACGTTTGTGAGGGCAGGGAGTCATAGTCCGGATCCTTCTCTCTGTCTGTCTGTGGACTGGAGACAGTAAACACAATCAGATGAGATCTGTGATGTTGCATGCTCCAATCTGAAAGGTTTTTAAAAGTCCTATAATTCTGATACTTTCACTGGTATAATACCTGTCAGGAGAGACTATTGGGATGCGTTTTTCAGTGGCCAGGCTGGTGGGGGGTTTTGGCCTCTCCGATTTGTTTTCCGTGCTGGTCTCCGCTATCGTATCATTTTGTCTGGAGCTTGAACTAAGATTCTCTGCAAGCAGACCAAGTGGAAATGTTTTTTGAGGATTAAAGCAGAGATTATTCATTCAATCTTCAATTGAAAGTCAACAAGCCACCTTGCTGCCATTACAAGCTTTAATTGATCAAAATTACAGCTGCAGTTCAAACACCAGTGGCATTAACCTGCATTAACCTTTTACAAACCCGGCACACCCATTCTCCACCCAGTTGTTTCCACTGCTGCGGCCTGATGTGACCTCTTGTCATGACTGAGTGGTTTTGCACAGACTGTCTTTGACTGACAGCTCCCTGTCGCCTGTGTGGGGGTTCACCTTTCACACATGTAGAGAGAGGAGCTGGAGGTAAAGGAACAAACCATCTCACTGTGATTCACCTTCCTTCGCAGCCTCCACTTCCTGCTTGTGTTCCAGCGCCTCCTCCTGCTCCTCCTGTGAGCTGGCCCCACACCCCCGGGTGCTGAGGGACCCCAACAGGGAGACAAACTCCAAGAAGTTGGACTCATTGGGAATCTGGCCCTCCTTAGCTTCCAGATCTGACTTGGAACTGGTCATGGTGGTCTGATAGAGACACAAACATTTTTATATATGCATGCACAGATGGACAGAGATAACTAGAAGAAAGGTACAGAAATAGAAGAAGGTAAACTGCCAACATACTGTGTTGTGTGAGCGGTCTGAAAGCAGCACGGCGTCTTTCCCACTGTCCATGCTCAGCCCTCGAATGTGAGTCCTCCCACCGGGCCCGTAGCGGCCCACAGCCGGCGGCAGACGCAAGAACCCTTGTGAATCCACGTTAGCATCCAGAGGGTCCGTGTCATCGCGGTGGGAGTGGACATCGATTCCCGACGAGCTGTTATCATTTGTCAGCTGCGGGCTCGGAAAGCTGTCCGTCGTCACCTGCAGGCTGAGGTGCTCCTGGTCTGGCTCGGGACATTCCAGCGTGGACGACTCAGAGCTGGTTGTCTCCTTGCAAAGGTGGAACTCTTCACTTTGACTCGTCGTCTGCTGCTGTGTCGGAGTGTGGTCGTCCTCTGAGCCTGTGGCTTCCTCTCCCTCTTCCCCCTCCTGCCTCTCTTTCTCGGGGGAGTCAAAAGTGATGACAGGGATCTTGATGTGACATTCTCCTGCATCCTTCTGAGCCTGGAGGACAAACAGAGACATGTGACAAACACTGTCCCTTCGTGTCCCAACGCCTCAGTGAGGTGCCACTGGATCAGTCTTGTCTAACTCATGCTGAGCAGATCCCACAGAGATCACAAAGCTTCTGTGGATATCAAAAAAATATCTGATAGAATTAAGGAGAAGAGAAAATGATGCACAAGACAATACCCAGGGACTGACAAATATAGACAGACAACCATTCACACTCAAATCCACACAGGCAATTACGACACCGGCCAAATCGGGTTTCGAACCAGTAAATGCAACAACATGACTACCCTGACTAAGGAGAAATTTATGGGGTGGTGTGAAAGGTGCTTCATTGAGAACTTTAAGGCGAAAAAGCCCAAACTGCTATTTACCTGTGCGTTCTCCAGAATGCTCTGCTTGACTCTCTCCTCCAGCTGAGCAGCAGTCTGAGCGTCACAGCTCATGGTGATGATGATCTTGACTGTGTCGCTGTCGTCCAGGCGGGTGGAGGTAGGCCCAGGGCCGGAGGTGTCCACCAGCACCACCTCGATCTCATCAGAACAGTACGTCTCCTCCGGTAGCTCATCCTGACAGACACCACAGAGAGGGACAGAGAGTTTTACCACGGATTAGGAGAGTAATCACATTATGTCAGATACGGTCACCATTTTTTGGAAGCATGAGTACATCAAATTAAAATTTAACCAACACATTAGTTTCTACATCGGCTAAATCTACCTGTGCAGGAGTTTCTGGGACGTCGATGAAATCCTCCTGATTGTCCTTGGGAGAGTCCAGTGAGTTATTGTTGTCATCCGAGGGCTCTTTTTGTCCATCGCTCTCCTCCTCGCTCTCTTCTTCACTTCCCTTCGAGGGAGGCAGACCTTCATCAGCTGTTTCCCTCTCCCCAGTCTCTTTATCTTCACTGTCTTTCTCCTCTATTCTCTCTTGCTCCAGCACCTTTTCTGCTGTCCGCTCCTGCTCTGTTCGCTCCCTGTCGCTCTCCTTCAAAGTGCTCTGAACGTCCACTCCTTCTTTTGCAGCTGTGTTTTCAGTCAACTCCTCATCCATTTTCCCCATTGTCCCGCTGGCAGATATAGGCCGCATGTCTTCTCTCTCCGCCCGGGAAGAGGGCCTCTGCTGGGCCTGCAGCAGTGGGGCAGCCTGGTCGGGGTTGGGGCTGGAGAGGTCGTCTGGCGAAGGCTCTGGGCTTGGATGCAGTCCGGCCTCCACTGGCTTCCCCTCTGCCGTACTCTCATCCTGTTCTGAAATGAAATAATAACAGATTTAGACGTGTACGATTATTAATGACATGGCTCTAATCCTAAAAGTCTTGTCTTTGGCTGCGGTGACAACACAAAAAATTCACACTATATTTTGTACAGCAGTATTTGTCGGTAGCAGATAAATATCTTGACATAAAATGATCTATCTCACTAGTATTAAAAACCGATACCAAAATGCACCACAGTGATCATATCCCCTTTTCTAATCAACTGATTGTGCTCTGAATATTCACCCGTGCATTTAGGTCATAGATTTTAGTGGAAGTAGTCAGGGTCTTTTTGGCTGCGTGCTACGAACTGGCTATTGTTGTTCCCAGCATTTATATATATATATATATATATATATATATATATATATATATATATAGTGATGGTGTGTTTACAGAAAAGGAAGTAGTACATCAACAACAGTGCATCAGAGAAGAGGAACTGGGATGAAACCCTGTTTTTACTTCTCACTGATCAGTGTCAGTGTCATTTTAAGCAGTATACGGATATTTTTAGACAGTGATAAAAAATAATTACCTCATGCATTATTCATTTGCAGCATATTTCTGCAGGTCATAAATCCTCCAAACTGTCAAACTGATTTCATAACATCAACAGGAAATGTAAGTGCGTGTGTGAGTCTGAAACTCTATTTTCTGAACACTTGTCTTCAAAAATATAGTCCCAGTGTTATTGCTCTTATGATGGTGGTAAAGTGCTCTGTCTAAAGCCTCTGTCCAAAATCTACCACAGATGTTCAGACTGGCCGAGTGCAAGTGAAACAACAAATAACAACAGACTCGTTTTATGCTTCAGAAGTTAACAACAGTATTAATAATCTGATGGAAATACGCTGATTCATTTATCGGAGGAAACTGACCTGAGTCTGAGTGGTCAATTAGCAGAAATACTGAGCCAGCCACATTAAGAAGCCACAGCATCTTAACTCTGCCGCAGATCTGCACTGTGGTCTGGTTTCATGCCACAGTGAGTTTGCGTATTGCAAATTCTGCTGAGTTTTTCCAGTGAAATTCTTATGTACAGTAGATGCTTTTCCCAGAAAGTCACCCTCTTGGGTTAAGCCACAATAAAAAGTCTAATTTCAAGAATTCAATTTGTGCAAAGAGTGAATTTAGCGGTCTCTCTGAAAGCTGACTATTGGTTAAATATAAGCTAAAATCACAGTCGGTCTATTTTTTGTGAAACCAGCCCCTGGTGACAGAGACGGCCATAGTTTGTGTCCATACTTATCAAGCGTCTATGACACGTGTATCCCTGTATGAAAGCATCTGCATTTGTTATGTCAATCTGCTCATTTATTCAGGTTACTCATCTGAATCTTATTCAAACTGAGAGAAAAATCATTGTCACCTTCCACGGTCTTCACCTCGTCTGACTTTGAACAGTCCTGCGTGGAGGAGAATTCACAAACACCTGGTTAAAATGAGATCATTAGGGTTTTCTGTACTGTATGTTCACAAAGGGGTTAGGGTTAGGGCGTCTGTCACTCACCACACCGATCAGTCCTGGGTCGGTTTCTGTCTGTTTCACCGTCACCTGGATCACCGGACTGGTACGCTTACGAGCCAACATTGTCATGGCAACACTGTCGGGAACAGTGCTGCTCTTCCTGTTGGGCAAAGACAAGAGACGAAAGAAAGAGACAGAATGACGGGCAGTCCACAGAAGTGTACTCATCACATTCTCGATCGCTCGTGTTTGGATGAATAAACAACAGTAAAATACATGTGAGTCTAGATTCAGTGTTTCATCTCTGCACAAGCACTTCAAATAATATAAAGGAATAAATAGAAACAGTTTCTTTTTCAGCGATGGAATTTCCTATTTTGGTCTCCGTGCAGCTCTACTGTGTCAGAGCAGAGTGGCCGACACTGACCTCCCCTCATTAGCCTCCTCATTGACTTTTAAATTAAGTGGCAGGAGACAGTTTCCTTAGATACAGTTGTTTAAGTTTGCAATCAGATCTCAAAGACAGAGAGCACTGAGAAAAATAAGTCATACAAAGGGAGAACGTGGCATTAACATGATAATAAGAGGATGTCAAGTACAGGTTCTATTGTAGTTAGTATTTGAGGTATTATTCTCACGAGCAAAGATCCTAATTTGTTGAAAGTAAAATTCCAGAATTTCTCTGTAATATTGTTAGGATGACCACGCTCACGGCAGTGCACTGTTTACCACCGCCGTGCAATTATTAAAGTGTATGGTGCAATATTCCCCCACCCCATCTCCAGCTCCAGGGAACAAAGTTCTCTTCGTTACAAATATATTCAAATATGTGAAACGTTATCTCGTCTTGACAAGGACGACAGTTTGAGCTTCTTGAGACTGTTCCATGAGTTTCAGGATTACATGTGTGGGGGGGGGTTCACCTGATGCTGGCGGGCAAGCAGGAGTCCGAGGCGTTGCTCTTCTTCTCCTGGGCCTTGCTGAGGTCGGAGAGGCTGCTGCGGACCACCGCCTCGCCCTCGTCGAACATCAGGTGCAGCCGGTAGTTGGCCAACTTGATGAGGACGAAGAAGACGGTGATGGAGGTGCAGTAGATGCTCAGCGCCATGGTGGTGGGAGGCAGGGCCTGCAGCAAGGAAAGAGGAGAGGAGAAGACTTTTATTAAATTCAAATCAAAGTCTGTGTGATTCACTGATTCGAGCTGCATCACTCTGCTCCTGATGGAACTGTCTCTTCTCTAATTGTATGTTAGTGAAATTCTGCAAAAGGCAAAGCTTTCTCACTCACACAGCCACGCTGTTTCTTTGAGTATATTACAGGCTCTGTGAACCACAAGACCTAATTTGATTACTTAGCGGATTAATGAAGTTTATTGATCCCCAGGAGAGGGATGGCCCATAGCAAGGAAAAGGAGGATGAAAGACAGAGCATCTGCATCAGGCTGGTACACACTGGTCTGGATTCAAGTTCACTATATGTATTGTCCTGCTGCACTATTTACACAGTATTTATATTATTTAACCATGAAGAGAATCACAAGGCTTTTGAGCGGAAGAAGGACAACTACGAGGTTCTTGTCAACGACCGCAACAGACAAGGCTGGAAGGCAGGAGGCTGTGGAGGTAGGATGAAGGTAGAAGAACATGAATCTTTCTAGCTGTCACTAGGTTTATACATTTATAGATTTCTTGTGGTTTTACAATTTGCAGAAATGTATTGACTGCCTCTGTGACGTGTTTAAAGTTGCTGGGAGCGCTTTTTTATAACCCGTAGTATCCCCATGTCTGTAATCTACAAAGGAAAATAACTGACAAATCTCAGATACAAGCTCCTAATTATGAGCTTCCATCATAAAATATCGCAATTTATATCATCAAAGCTGGCAGCCAGTTTAGCACCCATTCCAAAGGCTGTGTTATCAGATCACGTCCATTAAGTCCATGACTTTCAGGGATGTACACGGCTGATGTTGCCATGTTTCAATAGGGAGGTGAGACCTTATTATTTTCAGATTTAAGATGAATGTGTTTGACCTGCAACTCCTCCCTTTACTCCTGTCACTTCATGACACAGTGAGCACAGGTTGCACATAGGTCAATGAAGATGTCCCTCAAAAAATGACTTAAACAAGAGGTATTATTCAGAGGGGTGCAGGAAGATACAAATCCAGGAGTGGTTATATTATTTTGACGCACAGATTGTTTTTCCTCAATATCCCCGTGTTTGTATTGACCAATCCCACGTAGAAGCTCCACGATCAGGCCACCGTGTCCTGAAGCGTGGTGTCCGGTGTTGCACCCATTTCAAAGGCCGTGACACGAACACGTTAGTGAGCCACAGTTTCCTCTGCCTCATCCAAGGGAAGCCATGCGTTCCGACACTGCATGAGGAGAGAAGCACTGCGACAGCGCCTTCTCCTCCAGCCTCGCTCCCCCTCAGGATGCCAGCAGACAATGGGGGGGATGGCACACAGAGAGAGAGGAGCAGGGAGCTGCGTGTTCGTCCGAAGCAAGAAAACACCGTCGCATGAGAAAAATAACATCACCTACGCGCACCGTGCGCACCTCACACCCCCTCCGCGGCCTCGGACGTCATGTCCCCCCCCCCCCTGATATGAAGACTCACCAGATGCAGAGACAGGGGCAGCATCAGGAGGAATATCCACAGATAGAGGTGGCACGAGTTGTTGAATTTGTTCTGGTCCGGCTCGTGGTACCAGCCCCCGGTCAGGGATGCCCAGACTCCCTGGCGCAGGGTCTGCACGACCTGGGAGCCCATCTCTGCTGCTCCCCTCTCCTCCTCCTCCTCCTCCTCTCCGCTCAGGCTCAGGCTGGAGGGACGGATGATGATGCTGGTGCTGATGCTGCTGCTCGGCTACAATGAGATGCTCTCCTCTAACGCATGCCACAGTCGCTACGCCTCCATGTTGGGCTGATGCAGCGCGACTCCCGAGCCCTCTCTCTCTCGCCTCATCGGTCTCCCCCGGTGCTGTCTGCCTTCCTCCAGCCCAAAGTGGATCCGTCCATCGCCGCTGCTGCTGCCGCCGCGGTCCTCATCTTGTCCTGCTCGTCTCTCTCCCTCTCCTCCTTCCTGGCTCCCTGCACAGATGCGCAGCTCTGAACGCCTTCCCCTCGCACTCCTCCCCCCCTGTCTTCCCTCACCTCCACCCCCATCCATCCATTCTCTTCTTCTATGTGATTCCCACCTTCAGCGTTCCTCTGCACACACACGTTTGGCAGCAGAATCCAGACATTGTGCACGTAAGACCTGTGTGAAAGTGATGAATATGACAGACGCCTTTCTATTCTATTCTATTAAGTAATGTGCAGAAAGGCCTTTGTCCTTTGTGTTTGAATGTTTTACTGTATTTGAATTTGTTAAGTATTTACTGCAAAACATTGCCACGATAGTCTAGTTTTTTGAAATTAAAGCAGTGCATTAAAGGTTCTGGGTGTAGAATTCAGTGACATCTAGAGGTGAAGTTGCACGTTGCAGCGGAATACCCCTCACCTCCTCCTTCCGTCCCAAACATGACAGAGAACCCGAGGAAACCTTCAGTTGTCCTAAAAACTCAAACAACGTTTAGTTTGTTCTGTCTGGACTACTGTAAAAACATGGACGCCTCCGTAGAGAGGACCCTCTCCCGATGCAAATATAAAGTATTTAAATATCTAAATATAAACAGCCGATTCTATTTAGATGTATGTTTTTATGAATGCAAGAGGCAAGGGTTTTATTTAGGCTTGAATAAAATAGCGATTCTTTTGCACAAATATTATTTTCATTGAGTTTCATTTTGTGCTGAAACTGTCACAGTGAGGTGTAGCAGAGGTTGGATAAGATATGTGATTGAGTAGCTTCCATTTGTGATTTATTAGAGCTGTTCACCTATAAATTATATGTATGAGGATACAACTGATGTGGTAGCTGCACTAGTATGTTAGTATTGCATATATAAAGAGTATTGCCGTAGTAGTGCTAGTATCATAATAATAAGTTACCAAATGCTTTTCAACAAAGAGCATGAAACTCACAAACAATCAATGAAATAATACTTATAACAAAGATGTTCATACACTATACTTTACAATACTAATAAACAAAGTGTTCAGTTAGACACACAAAGGGATGTAAGAACTGGGGTTAATGAAAATGCAAGAGAATTCAAAACCAACACAAATTAGTCCTCCCCACGTAACACTAAGTTTTACTCAACCTGCGTCCCTGAAATTCTAGTATGTGTCCCTTCTGTATTTCCAAAAACACTTTTAGCAATTTAAAAAAAAAACACTGGCATGAAAATGAATTAAACATGGACACTACAGGGGTATATCAGGCAGTCCATGCCCAACATACTATGTTGCCATCTTTCTGCAGCAGGAACCTGAGAAACGAGAATGCATAACACATCAGTATCATCACTTAGGTTTCCATGGCTGTGACCAAACAGCTGCACTCCAGCTGTTGTCCTGAATGAGCTTTGCTAATGAAAGAATACTGCATAGTCACATGCAGTATGCGTTGAGAGCACAGCATCCTGGTTTAAACGTTACTATCAACACATCTCCTTTGGTACTCTGTGTGCAAGCATGAGTGTGTCAGGCTGAAAATTAAAATGAATTACCCATGCAGTGCAATTAATTTTGTATTATTATAATTTGTACTAACATGAGAAAACTTACGTCAAAGTCATATGGATGATGGGTACCCAGTTGTAGTGATGTTGGATACTTGTGTATTCAAAAGAAATGAGATGTTAAAAGACCTACCTCGAACATAAGTAACTGTCAAGTAGATAAACTTCAGGTCTATTAGAAGAATTTAGATAAACCGTTAATATTAGAAGAAGAAAATTTCCTTGTCAAACTTCTCTGTTTCCACCTTAATCGTAATATAGCTTAAAAACCCAAAGCAAAGAATTAAATAATTTCAACATGCATCAGTAGACATTCAATTATCTGAAATAGCTTTAATAAAACATGCACTTGTCAAAGTGTAGGTGTGCTATGTCTTGAAAAACAGCTTCGGATTCCTATCACTTGTGCACTGGAGGCCAAGTATGAATTACGAAATGTGAGAATGGATTTAAAAAAAAGAACTGTACTTGTGTAACAGTGTATTGTATATAGGTGCATCATTGTCAGCTGTATAGCCAGTTACAGTTTTTGAGTGCAATATTGAATTAGCTTGGACCCCTAAAGAATGTTTGTATTAAACTATGAAATTGTCTCAATCTCCTTATTCGCCTTCCTTCAATGTTTCTCCTCCCTCTCCCTCTCTCCCTCTACCTCTCTCAGCAGCAAAATGACAGGCTGGAGGCGGGATCACATCAGATACCATGCAGCGAATCCAGCCAGAGCAGCAATCCAAGTCGCAAACAGAACCTGTCCCGTTGGGTGTCGGAGGTCGGCCATGGCGAGTTGACTGGCATATGCCGTTCCACTCGACGCCGCTCGATGCACAAAAAGAGAAAAACAAACCTTGACAACAATCACCTCACAACAGTTCCTCATAGCAGCATGATGCATACAAAGAGAAGTATAAAAAACTACTCATTTTTGCAGCATAGTAGGGACATTTACTGATCTCACCATCCGTGGCTCCGTGGACAGGCAAGCCAGCATCTAAAGGCTCTTATATACTACTACGTGTCCGTTTCTCGGAGAGGTCTCAGCGGGGGACAAAGAGTCTTTTTGATTTTTACTTCTCCGTCAGTCTACGTCCGGAAAAAATTCACCGCCAAACCCATAGGTGGCGCAACGGAAGACAAGCTCAGAGAAGCCTACCCCATTTGGGAAGAAGAAGTCCACGTGTCTTTGATTACATGTTAGCTTGCGTCCCACACACTGAACCATGGCAACTAACAGAACTAAATAAAGTGACACCCAGCGGGTCAAAATGCTGATGTAATCGTTTCTTAGCGCAGCGGTTCCCCGGTCTTGTTTCCGAACTGTGTTGCTGATTCCACAGCTTGAATCTGCTTGAGGCTACATGTAGCTAGAAGCTACACGGACCTAGCTTCCCCCAGCTTCCACACACAGTCAGCAGGGACTCCCGACACTAACTACTACTATCCAGTGTTTGCTTCTAACCTGACGGTATTATAGAAACAGTGTCATGATAGAAGTGGAATTAAAGTCGTGACGGCGGGTTCTTGCACTGTTACCACCGCAGTTAGCATGGTGGCTAGCCTAGCCCGCTAGCCTAGCCTGCTAGCGCCGTTTTGAAAGCTCGTTATAACCGTATGTGACCGTGCACACATGCCCTCAGTGCTCGAACGAGCCACCGCTCAAGTTTGAGGTCCGGAAATACGGAAATGACGTCATACGGAAATGATGTCGTTCGCGGACCAATCACAGCCAAGAGCGGTCCGTCGGGTCTCCAACATGAAGACGGATAGTAAGAAAAATCAGACGTGTACGAAAAGCTGTCCGAAGCCCTCGGAGAAGGCGTTTCACGACGGATAGGGCGGTGTTATCTGTCCGTAATAGAAAAAACGGAGAGGCATAAATTGGCCTTAAAACATCCTCCTGGATGGGCTCCCTGTGTGAACAGACATGCTGCGGTGACAGACTGCGGTTAGAGTCAAAGATGAATCAAAAAAAGATTAAATTATCAGGTGCACAATTCAGAAAGCACCTCAAAGTAGAGGAGAAGAAAGAACAATATAGAGGTAAGAATCACCCCGATGTGGACATCATTAATGTTTATTTTTGTCTACATGACATGATATGCTATCAGTACAGCTGATTTCAGACTCTTCATATTTTTTGTTATATATTTTTATTGTTTTTTATAGCTTACAATTTTGTCTGCCTGTGTGTGCATCTGTATACAGTCCAAAAGTTATTGTGGATGCATGACAGTTTGCGTGTGTATGTTGGGGGGCGCCAATTTGAAATCTCGCCTTGGGTGCCAACATTGCCAGGGCCGGCCCTGTGTCACACACTCAAACAAACACACACACTCACATTCCTCCAGTGGCTCCTCCCAGCACCGCCCCCACCCCCACAAACACCCGACCCCTCTGACAGCGCCGGTCACGTGTCGCCCAGCCGTCCAATCCGGACGCAGCAGCGGCAGCCCGGCTCGCAGCGGACTCGTCCCGCAGCAGACCATCCTCTGCTGGGTCCGGTCCTCCGAGGCACTGGGGGCTTGTTTTCATTCAGGTGGACGGAATTCAGGTTTTTTTGTATATTCCCATTCCGTGGCGTTGAGATCCAGCATGTCCGCTTGGCTCTGTGAGCTCTCACCCCCCCGGAGGCTCCACACGGCAGCGGCGGACACACACACTTGTTGTAGCCGAGCTGAGGAGCAACTTTCTCGGGCTGTCCGATGCTAAGCTAACCCACTAGCCTCAAGTCTGAAGTTTGTCTTCAGTTAAAAGTTTGCAAACGTTTTACGGGAACTTCCCACTTCGGGATTCGCTTATCGTACGAGTTTTTCCGGGGAGCTTCGACAGAGTGAGCTGCCCCCTCGGAGCCTCTCTGGTCCCGGGGCAGTGCGGGGCAGGTGCACCTCCTCCGGCACCTGCGGTAACTTAGCCCCCTCCGCACCGAGCTAACTTTAGCCTGTTGCTCGCTAGCCTGACGCACATGAACACTTTGTTGTTAAACTCTGCTTCTCTCGTCGCGGACATATTGAGAGTTTGAAGACGTCGTGTGGGGAGTTTCAGTGTCAGTGGTGACACTCGCTGGAAGCTCTCCCGGCTCCCCGCAGCCCCGCTATCCCGGGCTCGACCCTCACTCTTCCCCCGGAGTGGGGACGTGGATGCAGGCTTGAGGACGCGGTCTCCCGCAGGACTTTGGACACTTTGGTGTGACGCTGCGCCGGGACGTCCCCTCTCCTCTCAGCCTCGTACATGTGACAGCATGCGGATTTCAAGAAGAAGTCACCTCTCAACCTTTTAGAGTTTTCAGTTTCATTTTTTTTTTTTTTTTGTTCTAAAAAGCTCTGCACCCTATGGTGCCGCTACGGCCCCCGAGAAATGGATGTCTCGCAGGCCGCTTTCCCAAACGGTGAAGGGCGGCCGGGCGGCGGCGAGGAGACCGGGGAGCATGCCTGGACAGATTCCCCCACGGTCCGGGCCTGGGCTCACTCGGCCCCGCTGTGCCCGACCCGGTCCCTGTGGACGGCCGCGTACGACTACGAGGGAAGCGGCGAGGACGAGCTCAGCCTCCAGCGAGGGGACGTGGTGGAGGTGCTGTCCAAGGATGCAGCGATCTCCGGGGACGAGGGCTGGTGGACCGGGAAAATCAACCACCGGGTCGGGATCTTCCCCTCGAACTATGTCACCTATCAACCCGCTGTTTACCGGCTCCCCGGCGCGAGTGGCTCGGAGGGGACCGAAGAGCAGGTGCCGAGCTCGCCCTTCCAGATCCCATTCAGTGAACTGGTGCTAGAGGAGATTATTGGCGTGGGTGGATTTGGCAAAGTGTACCGGGGCACATGGAACGATCAGGAGGTGGCCGTGAAGGCGGCTCGGCAAGACCCGGACGAGGACATTACCGCCACCTCCTGCAGTGTGAAACAGGAGGCCAAGCTGTTCTCCATGCTGCAGCATCCCAACATTATCAAGCTGGAGGGAGTGTGCCTGGAGGAGCCCAACCTGTGCCTGGTCATGGAGTACGCCCGTGGCGGGACCCTGAACCGGGTGCTGACAGGAAGGCGCATCCCTCCTCACATCCTGGTCAACTGGGCCGTGCAGATCGCACGCGGGATGCACTACCTCCACGAGGAGGCCGTGGTGCCCATAATCCACCGGGACCTGAAGTCCAGCAACAGTAAGCAATGCCTTCCAATGTAGTGTGTGTGTACGAGCTGGAGAAATGCAGATGATCAGCTTGTGGAGAGAGTCCTGATGGGGTTGCACCTGCTGCACATGGTCCTCCTGTAGTTTGTGTTCAGTTCTGCTCTGTTACTCTTTTATTAACTTCATAGCCTCTTTTAATTCAGTCTCATGCATCACAATCCCTCAATTCAAGCTAGCAACTCCACTTGTCAACCCGACTCACATATAGGGATTGTTTATTGCAGTTTTATGGATTGGAAAATATCCGCTTTATTCTTTTAGGTTATTAAGAAAACCGTTGTTTTATTACAGCCTATAAAGAAGCTGCATGAACCTCATAATTCACATATATTTCACAACATCGCAGGCAGAGCAGTGCCCTCCACTCAGGTTGGATTGAGACAGTGTAGTTTGCAGTTGCATGAAGTGGTGGGGGATGCCATCAAGAGGATGTGAAATAAAGTCTGAGTTTGCTCAGCTGGGCTGCCTCCCCCCCTTCCCCCCCTGCTCTCACCCACAAGTCCTTTAACACACACACACACACACACACACACACACACACACACACACACACACACACACACACACACACACACACACACACACACACACACACACCTTCCCAGCCCCTTCTTCGCCCCAAGCTGAAATGTTGTTCAAATAAAGTCAGTGATTTACCAAACACATAATCAAACACACTCTGCCCACACTGTCAGGCCAACCAGAGCCAACACGAGAGGTCATAGGGAGGAAAAGAAGTCAGACAGAAAGCCTATCTGTGAAAGATAATTGAGAAAGAAATGCACTTGAGCATTTTCTATCATTAATGACTGTAGAATAATGCTTTAGTCAGCAGAGAATGTATATTAATGCATAGTTTCACAACTGCTACAGTTGCTTGGGTTTAGCGAAACAAATTGGACTTTTGGAAATGTGCAAGTCTAACTTTTGTGTGTCTCGATAACTCTGCAGAGTCGTGTAGTTGAACTTGGTTTAAGTGTGAAGGCCAACGTTTGCATTAGTTCCCCTGCGGACTGGTGACGGACACAGCAAAGTTCAGTTTCCCTGGACTGAATAATGAATGCACCGGCATCATTGAGAAAAAAATCTTGAGTCATGTACCTAACCCGGGCTACCCCCTTTCCACTTAGGTGTGTTTATGTGTGTAATATGACTCCAAACACCATTTCTCTCTTTGTGAGCAGTCTTATCAACCTGGGGCCATGTGGGGAGCAGCTCTCGCACACCGATGTCTGTTTATGTCCAGCTGTGAGAGTCAATGTGTGAATGTGGAGACAAAACATGTGTAATGTACACAGACCGGACCCTCGGTCACCAGATGAAGACATTTTATTGGATTTGAAAAGGATTTAGGGGGTCCGCTGTGGATTCACCATCAAAAGTCCATTAATTTACACGTTTATGTACAATTACATTTATATACTGCAAACATAACCCTGTATATTTGATTGTAGTTGCAGGTATAAACACTAGGAATGGTCTAAGTATGACCAAAAATCCTCATCTTGTTAATCCTCACAACTAATTTCGCTCAACTTATATTCACAATAAAATAAAATATTTGCAATAGTGGATTAAATATATTTGCTTTCAATAAGTAGTTTTTCCAACAGTGAGCAAATCAGATTAACTCTTAACATTACCACATCATTTTGAATGCAGACAATCCTTCATTGTGTATGGCTAATTTCAAACAAAACTTTAAAGATGATTTATTTACACTCTATGTGTACGATACCCAATTGTTACAACGTGCCCTGAACAGTTTCGAGGAGCCCAACCCTGAAAGTAGTGTCTGATTTAAGATGAAGATTTGTGTTAATTAAAGGGCAGATGGAGTGAAGGGATTTAACTGCTGTTTAGACTGTTTGAGCTAATCGGATGTTTGGTGAACATACACAAACAAACTCCCCCGAACAGACGCGGTGCTGCTAAAACAAGTGGATGTGTTTGTCCTGCCACTTCACTGCGACCAAGAGACAGAATAAGCTTTAAACAAAGAGGGGGTATTCAAACCTGGGAGAGACCCTTCACAATGTGCAAAACTGCCAAGTCTTGCGTGCAAATTTGTTAAATAATCTCTGCCACTGCAACCACTAGGCAGATAACTTGGGCAAAAACACTCCAACATTACTGTTAGTTGTTGGAAGTAGCTCATAGTGTGAGGGTCAGAAGTCTGACCATCTGTGGTCAATATATGGTCTTATCTAAATGAAGAGAGTATGAAAGAAGCTGCATGTGTTTGCTTTGAGCCAGGGCAGTGAGTTCACAAAAGACTCTCTCCTACACACAAACGGCACCCTGTGGTGTGTTGGGTTGTTCTCCCAGTGAAAACCTAGAATAATGCCGCGTACAGAAGTTGTTGCATCTTCTAGTTCTGGCCTGTTGTCTGTTTCTCTTGGCGTGCGTGCGATGGTCAGCTTGGAATGATAAAGGGAAAGAATTATCCACATGGGGTAAAAAAGAAAATGGATATATTGTGATAAGTGGGTGTTAATCAGCAATCTGTTGCTTTTTCAAATATTTACTGAGCACAGTGTCAGGGGTTGCATCGCTTCTGGGTTTTTTTCTTCCTAGTATATATTGTCAGGTTGTGTTTTCCCTCTCAGGATGAACCAGGAAATAGACAGGTACATATAAGTAGAGAGGCAGAAAAACACCCACCTTCACTCAACTCCTCCGCCTGTCATTTATCAACTTTCAGTGTACACATGCTCCACGCAGACAAACATACAGCTATTTGATCAATGATTAGCCTGTAAAGTAATATGTTGGAAGTCAGCAAGATTTGTCCTCTCTCTTTTGTGTTTTTCAACCTAATCTGTAAAATCCCAGCCTGCAGGGAGGAATGTTGCTAATGAGGGATAAAAGCTTAACATACGTTTGCACAATGGACTGGTCAAGCAGCGGTTGCTAGGCTACTGTGGCCAGAAGAATGGCTAGGACTCGGAGGGTCTCAAAGCCCTCGTTTTGTTTTGTTCCGTTCATATTTAATCTCCCAGAGAGCAGCAGTACTCTTTTATTGCTGCAAACTGAGGGGGTTTTCTTCCTGCTTCGTTATTTTTCTCCTTACTTACCTTGCTTCACTTGTTCCTTTCTGCTCCCCCCTTGCTCCTTATTATTTTTCATGTCTACTTTTTGGCCGGCTTCATTTTCAGACTTTAAAGGGTAATGTTGGAGTTACTTTTTCTTGTTTTAATAATAATCTAGAAACTCCCAGAGCAGTACAAAGTACTTATGTTGCTCATAAATTACTTTCAGTGTAGCTGCAGCCTGGTGGTGTGTTTGAAAGACGGACAGAGAGTAAAAATGACTAGTAATGCTGTAGTAAGTTTCTCTGGGCATATGCTTTAGTTTAAGATAAAAATAGGCAATATACATACATATATTAATGTTTTAAATGCATTGTAGACCCATGACCATGGTTCAATTTTTTAACAAGCTAGGAAAATACCATAGTTCCCCCTGTTCATAATGGTGAAAGATGTTATTTGCCTCACATCAGCATGACAAAGTGTTTTTGAATGACTTCTATTTTCCTGGGCAAGAATCCCCGAGTTATATCAGGCTCGATAGACAATACTTGTTCGATAAATTTATAGTTTGTGAAGTTTTCTGTGGATAATGGTGCTCGAGGAGTATTGTTTTCTATCCGTCTCTCCTCTGTTGCAGTCATATTCATTCAACCCCCTCTTTGACCCTTCACTCATTCTTATTTTACAGCTTTGATTTAAACCTTCTCCCCAGGAGCGGTAGTATTCATAAAGCAGCAGATAAGAGCTGGAAATCACACTGAAACCTGGCCCCGAGCCAGCGCAGCACATAACCCACATTAACTTCGGAGTTTCACATCTTCGTGCTAGAGATAGTATGCCAGGAATGTGCGCTTGAACGCAACTGAAACTGATGGAGTTCTGTTTGGAGCGTGTGCAACAGCATTCTCCCATCAATCTTAGGCTATTGTTAGACTTCATCATACTGGCCCCGTTCAACCCTCCCTCTTCCTGTCTGTTCTTCCACACACCCATCAGCCTTTTTATGCCACTGAACCAATATAAATACAAATGAGCAAGAAGAATAAGAGGTGGCAACATGTGTCGAATTCAAAGTTTAGAAAGAGGATGACCCACCAATGAATGACACTGTTATAACCCAGTAGTTATTCCAACTGAGGAAAAGTGCAGATGACAATTGAACTTTTAGTTCAACTATATAATGCATATTCAAATGAGAGGGTTGTGTGATAAATCACTGTCTTGTCAAGCTGTCACATTAGTATTCTTAAAGACTTCTGGCAAAAGTACAAATGAGAGCTGCAACAGTTGATGGTTTTTCATTAGCAAATAACTATTGAAGCAATTTGCAAAAGCAAAATGCCGTAAAACCAACAATTTTCAACCTCAAATTAAAATACCTCCTGCTTTTCATCTGATTTATATAATTAGAGTTTGCATTGTTGAAAATATAGAATAAGACATTTGAAGACCATGGATATTTTTACAGACTTGCATTTAAACGATGAAGAAAATCTGCAAATAATTAGCGAGGTGTAAACCTTGTCTTAGTCATAATCCACTGATGAAACAGGCTCATGAAACTACAACATTGTTTTTTGTTACAAATGCACTTTCTTTAAGTTGCTTAAATCTGCAAAATGTATATAATATAATATATTCCTATAATAATTTACTGTGGTTAAATTTAAACCTTCTCAGTCAGTACTTTGCTCTTATTGCACTTTCAAAATGGATTTGAGGGTCCTGATACCCAAGTTAATAGAATACATAGATACTGACTGGTACTAGTTCAAATTTGCATCAATCTTCCTTTTAAATTAGCTTCCTCCAGGCATGAAAATACTAAACAGTCTTAGTTCTCTAGTCTGTTCCTGTTGTTTTGTGTTGTGTGGTTTCCCTGTGAACCACTCTACTTCTGTGGGAACTCCTCTTAAAGCCCATTTTTCATTACTATGTCATAACGAGTTCGCCCCAGGAGAGAAAGTAGTGGAGCTCGATGCAACTCAGAACAAGTATCCCTCAAGAGGACCCCTCTTTCCCCCTCCGTTTAATTTTTTTGTTGTCCTGCTCCACTTCTGGGATAAGTAGACTCTGAAGAGGAAAAGTTACCAAAGCTTTACTAGGTGTTGCAGGGCAACTCTTTTCCCGGCTTCCCACAAATACCCCTGGTGACACACAGACAGTTACTGCCTGTCTTTTCTCTGAGGAGAGAATGGGCAGAGGGGAGAGAGGAGGAGTGGAGATGCTTTCACTGTGTTTTTTATGACCTCTCCCTGACTGCACCTATTGTTGCGGGGCAGGGTGAAAAGGAAAAGGGCCCACAGCTGAGAAGCGCTGCCTTCCGAATCAACCAATCCCCCCGAAGCTCCCGAGCACATTGATAGCTACTAGTGCAGCAGAAGGTACTAGCTGTACACCTCAAACTCTATTTATCGTGTGATCAAACCTAGTTATGGTTTAATCTGAGTTTGAACAGACACAAACTAGAGGAAGAAGAGGATAGACCGGGAGAAAGAAGCCCGGAGAGACATGGCCATGATAGATGGATTTAGCCTGCCATTAGCCCTGATCCTTTTCCCATCAACCAGAATGCCTGGGGGCACTCTCATTTCAACTGGGAGAGACAGACTATAGTCGGGGAATGTTTAGCAGGCTGGTTTCTGCTTACTACAGGAAGCTCTCATTCGTCTGTTGGCACAATTATGAAAATACTGCCAGGTCAAGTTAGGAGGCTCCACTCTGAATTTTTATAGTAACCATGTTGCGTCAGCGCTTTGTCACAGCCTAGATTGAAGAAGATAATGCTGAAAATCCCTCCATTAGATCAGTACACCCTATTAGATTTAGTTTTTTAAAGTTGTATTAGATATTTGGCAGCACAAGAGCACTATTTCAGGAGAACTTTTGCTCCAGAGACAAACAAATTATAAAAAAAGAAACTTTGTGGTTTGCAAACTGCTTGCAAGTTTCAACACTTGCTTGAGTACTTAACACAACAATGATAAGTTCTGTGTAAAACCCTAGTTTAGGACTATTTCCATGTTCCAAAAATGTATCAACATTATCATATTATCACATCTTTTTGTGAGATTTCAGGTTTACAGAGTAGGGAGTAATGTGTCTCTAACGTTACCCCAAAAGTGTTGTTTTTTCTCTATACCTGGAGGGGGAGAGAGCAATGGGAAGAAGCGTGGGACCTGCTTTGAAGGCAGCAGCTCTGCTTCTGATCTTCCCACTGTTGCACCATGAAAGATGGGTCTGCCTGAAGATCCACTGTTGGAAAGGGGAATTATGTGGGGGTTGGACGGAGGGTGGGGTCTGCCCTGGAGGCAGGTCCATCTCCAGTTGCATCGCAC
The DNA here is from genome assembly GCF_963576545.1 of Limanda limanda. Classification (NCBI taxonomy): domain Eukaryota; kingdom Metazoa; phylum Chordata; class Actinopteri; order Pleuronectiformes; family Pleuronectidae; genus Limanda; species Limanda limanda. Next base: position 6,349,785 of record NC_083650.1, on the reverse strand, counting down.
TGTTGTCCTGCTTTTTTTTTTCAACAGAGGAAGAAATATAGTGAGAAAACTCAGCAGAAGCATGAGAAACAACTTAAAGTCCGAGTTATAACCTTTTTAGACCGGAACAACAGATTGTTAATGAGAGTACCTGAACCAAACAGGTTCCATAACACCACTTGTTGCTTCTGCAGCTGGCAAATGTAGTAATCCAACAGTGACGATAATATAAAAATAGACTACACATACAGCTGTGTTTATTGTTTTTGTAAACTATAGTTTACTGTAAACAAGGTCTTTATAGCTGACACAAGCTTCGACCCACTTCCTACACATTAGAGAACATGGTGCTACTATATACATATTTACCGATCTTTGGGTGTAAGTGTGAAGAATCAGAGGGATAGAGAAGTTAGGAGGCTCGCACATAAAAATTACCCAAATATGTAATCAAATTCAAAGATGTCAGTGTCCATACTTTAACTGTAACCTTAGAGTATATTTTTTGCATGTGTGGTTGTTAAAATTTACTAACATGGCCTGTTTATGCTAGATTAAAATCACCAGATACATAAGTAACAGTTAGGTTATTGTTACTCCACCTTCTTTTGTCAAACGCATCCTATCCTAACAGGACTTAAGTTCATCTCAAGGAGAAAAACACTTGTAGTTTGACTAGTCACAGCCTGATTTGTACATCAGCTCAGCTGTACTAGCTTTATATTTCACCCCAACACAAGCTCTGGATTTATCTTCCCAGTACAGGGTGGGGTCTGGCCTGGGGCTTGACTTTTAGAAGGACTCTAAAGCGCAGAGCCAGAGCATCTTTCTCTGCTCATTTACTTCAATTCAACATTTTGTTATAAGAGTACGTTGCTGTATTTTCCTTAAATCTGATATAGTGAACTTGACTAAATAAATATGGATTTAAGAATATTAAAATTTCGCAACTCTGTCTGTATGCAGCTTTTTTCTCTAGGTCAGGCTAATATTACAAAGTCTTAACAAAATAAACTGATTTAATCGGTGCCACATTAAGAAAATGTGACATAACATTTTGAAAAAGGAAACAATCTGTCCACCTCAAAGCAAACGTTCAGTGTTACACCAGTGAGTGTTCAATGCACAAGAAATATATGGATATATTTTTGACTTTTGTTATATAACTATTGATTTAATTTATTTTGCGCTAATTATCGATATTGTTTTATCTCCCAGCCTTTTTGTGAGCCCTGCGTTGTGTGTGCTTGGAAAGTGTTATGCCAATGAATGGAAAACTTAGACTGAAAGAATCACATGTGAATCAGCAGTGGCTCAGTCATATGTTTGTGTTATACCGTGGCTGCGAGAGTTTCCAGACAAAATGGCTGACTGGGGTGTACAAGTGTTTTTTTTGTCGCATAACGTCAGCATGGAGTCATGTAGACGGGAGCTAGGTCTTTTATCGGGACATTTCTAGAGGGCTGACACTAAAGTACCATAGAGCTACAAAGAAAATATTTGGCATGATATTCTATAGGCCAATCAACACAGACGGGTTTATCCCATAACCACTGTTCTCCTCGGTTGTGTAACAGAGCCATCATAAGTCATTATAAAGCTACAGAGCCTGCTGGGAGGAATCTATGGAATCACTGAGAGAGAACTTGACAACAGGAAGTAGGAGTATATCATTGGTCTGGTGAAACCTGTTTGTAATGGAATTCCTATTGTTGCAGCATGGGTAGAGGATCCCCTCTGTGCCCGAGGCTAGTAATGGCACCAATACCCTTGTTATTAGTGGAGACCCATAGGAGTCACACTATGATTAAAATACAGCTTGAAATCATTTGATGGGGTTAAAAAAAGAAAAGTACACATCTGATGGTTACTAAACCTATTTCTTACCTCACAATCTGTCTCGTACTGGCTTACATCTTTCTGTGCATCTGATTCAGCCGTGACACATTTTTCTATGTAATTGATCACAATGCATTTTTCACTGGGATTGAAGACCAGTATGCATCATGCAAGTAAACAATTCCACGTGTCTCAAGATGTTGCTGCGATTGATAATTGCGTAAAAAAGGTTTGTGTGCTTGTGTGTGTGTTTTGTCAGGATTTATTTTGGTACAGTTGTGGACGTGTAAGTCCAAGGACAGTGTGTGATAACGACAACACACACACACACACACACACACACACACACACACACACACACACACACACACACACACACACACACACAGTTCAGCTCTTTTTTTCAAGTATCACTTGCACACACACACACACATAACAGAGCCTCCATTGAGAACTGTAATAAAATAAGTGAAACAGCAGGTGAAGAAACTGTGTCTTTTACATTACATCCTTTTTCCCATGGGAATCTTGTCAGAGTGTACATGTCAACAATGCACTCAGCCTTTTAGTTTTTTAATCCGAACTGTTACAGCTCAGTGTCGCTGTCAATTAAGCTTCTCAGGCTGTGTTTTCTCTGCAGGATTCCTGCAGGAACAACACAGCTGATGGGAGGACATGTTCAAACTGAACCAGCAGTGCAAGGACTGCATGTAAATAATGAAATGGGACAGTTTGTAATGTGAGGCGAAACAACGTCGAAAATAATACCACGAGTATGAAAGGATCAAAGCGTCTGTTTGGGCGTTTGATGCACCGGAAAAAGCTGCTTTGTGTCGTAGACAGTAAACAAGAGTATTTTGGAGCTTGTGTGCTGGCTCATTGAGATTAGCATGAAAATGTACTACCGTTACTACTCTGCAAACTGTTCAGAAAGCTAAATGGTCTCATGTCCTGATGTAGACCCCTACGTCATCATACTGTATAAAGATGAGCAGAAATCATGTGTTTACTTTCTTTAGTTGTGTTTTTTTTATGAGTCATGTCTGCCCACAAAGGGGTTTCCTCTCCTGTCCCATTTGTTTGATTTGACGTTTTCACCAATTTCTAAGGGAAACATTTGAGAATCTCGAGGGATAAAGACCAGGCTTGTTCTTTATTTTTCATTTTGGTTTCGTACATTTTCATTCTGCTGAAGTGGTCAATAGAAAATTTATCAGGAACTACTTTAACATCAATAAGGAACGCTCCCTAGTTCCAGCTTCTGAGGTAAAAATGTATGTGCATGTGAGATATTAAGGTTATATAAGACTTTACACTTCACATGGTCGTGTCTTCACCGTGGAGACTCTCAGGACAGGTGTAGTGTTACTGAGAGGTTTGGAGGGTTCCGGCCGTCTTTAATGTGTTTAACAGTTTTAGGACCTGAGGACAGGGGCTTTGTGGCCCTGTCAGTCTTCTGTTTCTTCAGTAATAAATTACCTGCATACTGCTGTTGGCCCTGTTGAATATCAACTATCACCTCCTCACCTGCACGGTTGTCTTTTTCTCTGTCTCCCACTCTTTGTGTTTCCTTTTCTCTTTCAGTCGTCTTTCTCCTTTCTCTTCCTCCCCCCTCTCGTTTGTCTCTTTCATCCCAATCCTGTCTTTCCACTCGTCCTTTTCTCTCAATCCCTCATCACACATAATGTCTGTCCCCTCACATATGTTTATTCATCTTGCCTCGGTTCAAATCCCAGTACTTATGATCCAACTCTAATGTTTCCCTTCCCTGTTTTCTCTCTTTACAGTTTTATTACTTGAAACGATCGAGAATGACGATATCGGGAGGAAGACCTTGAAGATCACAGATTTTGGTCTGGCCAGGGAGTGGCACAACACCACAAAAATGTCAGCTGCAGGCACCTACTCCTGGATGGCCCCCGAGGTCATCAAGTCTTCTCTGTTCTCCAAAGGCAGTGACGTCTGGGGGTACAACATCAAACTCACACACATACCCAACGAACATCTACTTCTCTTATTCGTTTGGTATTTTTCCTCATTGCATTGTTTAATATTCCTTTGTGTGTATGTCATCCAACAGCTATGGAGTCTTGCTGTGGGAGCTGTTAACGGGGGAGGTACCGTACCGAGGGATAGACGGCCTGGCTGTAGCTTACGGCGTGGCAGTCAACAAGTTAACTCTACCAATCCCCTCCACCTGCCCCGAACCCTTCGCCAAGCTCATGGAAGGTAAAATAACAATAATCAAAATGTTACTATATCAATAAGTCAGAAGCTTCAATTGCACCTAAACGTTCACCACACTCATGTGCACAGTTCATATTGTCTTGTTCATACTGATTATATGTGGATAATATTATTGCTTATAGAATCTTAATTTTACCATAATTTCAAGTACCAGCAATTGATATAAGTACTACCATGCTAAGTAGTTTCCCTTTTGACTGTGTTTGTCACTATATCCATCAATGCATTGCAATATGTGTGTCCAGAGTGTTGGGACCAGGACCCCCATGTGCGTCCCTCCTTCTCCTGCATCCTGGAGCAGCTGTCGGCCATCGAGGAGGCGGTGATGGCCACCATGCCCCAGGACTCCTTTCACAGCATGCAGGACGACTGGCGTGTGGAGATCCAGGAGATGTTTGATGAGCTCAGGACCAAAGAAAAGGTTTGGGAGTGATACACAATTCACACGTACATTACACCATATACACACAGTATAGGAGCCAGCAGGTGGGTGAATATATAAAATGTGTGCGTTATATCCTCCTTCCTCTTCTCTGTTTAGCCATAAGAGAAGTTGGAAATAGTGTATGTTTCTGGCCTCTTGTCCTCCTTGTATGAATACATGTGAACTCACCTGCTGCTCAGTCAAACTCTCCTGGATCACCTGGGGCAGCCTTCTCAGACTTACAAGTTTAATTGGTTACTTTCAGTGGACAAGCTAATCGCGCGTTTAACAAGACGAGTCATTAATGCCGACGTGCTTTAGTGTACTTCCCCTTGTTAAGACCTTAATCTGCTTCCTGTACAAGTCTCCTGTCGCTGACTTACAAAGGAGGGTTAATTAGCGCTTTGAGAAACAGCGGGATCAGCAGCACACAGACCTGGGTCAACGACTGTTGGACTGAGTGACATGGAATCTGAAATCCCTTCAGGTGCTGGTGTTGTTTTAAGGGATTTGTATTTTTGCCTTATGTGTGTTATTTGTATTTGTTGTATTATGGATGTATGTATTCTGCTTTTTTCTAGTTGACAATGATTCAAATAAATCGCTTAAACACAATCAAATTACATAATCTACATCCTCTCAATAAGTCATAATCTCAAGGTTTGCTCAGCAAAAACTCCCACAGCAAATTGTAGAATTAGCCAGCACCTCAGCAGATTTCCTGTTAACATCCCACAGTAATCTGTGTCTAGGTGGGTGGCTGAAGGGGCTTGACGGTAAAGCTGCTTTATGGAAGTCATCCAGTAAGGATTATTATTGCTCAGCTAAGAGCAATTAAAGTGAAAACAGAGGGAATGAAGAAAGAATAAGCTATGGGAGGAGACAAGCCGGTTTTATTTTGTAACACAGCCTGAACAAACACAACCATCCACAGAGTTGTACAGTTATAATATGTACAAGCAGCTAACACACGCAGAGCTTTTCTCGTGTCGTACAGGAGTTTATAAGATGTGTTTCTACCACTGTCTTAAAATCAAATAGTGTCCAACATGACCACGTCAGACATTTGGAGGAATGCTCTTTGTGAAAAGGGCAAACCCAACTGGCAACATTACCGCTCTGTCTCGCTCCTACATGTTTAAATTCTGTCCTGTCTATAAAGACTTAATCCCAATATCGCCTATAAAAAAGAAACTGCTTCCAAATAGCTGCTTCCTTTGTTTTAACAATGATACGTCATCGGAGCAGAAATTGGCCATATTGTCTCACAAGGTATTTACCAAATATTTCTGTGCTTGGCTAAGGTATCTGTTTTCAAAGTGATGCACAAAACACTCAAGAAAAAAATATCAGTTATTTCTCTAGGCGTGTCTGTGTTTCAGTGTACAACAGAGGGGTGTCTGCCTATTCATGCTGAATATGTGTCTTCATCCTCCAGGAGCTGCGTTCCCGGGAAGAGGAGCTGACGCGAGCTGCCCTCCAGCAGAAGTCTCAGGAGGAGCTGCTGAAGCGCCGGGAGCAGCAGCTGGCCGAGAGGGAGATCAACGTGCTGGAGAGGGAGCTCAACATCCTCATATTCCAGCTCAACAAAGACAAGCCCAACGTGAAGAAGAGGAAGGGCAAATTCAAACGCTCCCGCCTCAAACTGAAGGATGGGAACCGCATCAGCCTGCCCTCAGGTCAGGGAACACACTGAATCCATGGCTTGTGTTTGCGTTTTTACGAATTTGGAAATTACAGACAGATGACAGCAAATAGCATTTTAATATTAACTGTGTTGCTCTGTCTTAATGTCCATGTTACATTTTGCAGACTTCCAGCATAAGATCACAGTGCAGGCGTCACCTTCTATGGACAAGAGGCGGAGCCTTCATAGCACCAGCTCCTCCCCTCCCAGCAGTCCAACGCTAATCCCTCGGCTACGAGCCATTCAGCGTAAGTTTACTGTGTTTCTTTCCCAGTTTTTCTTTAACCTGACGTCTGATCGTCTCCTCGGCCTCTGCATCGGTATTCTTGGCTTAGCCTGTATTTTCAAATCTGTGTAGAAAACTAAAAATGATTCTGAAGAAAGCAAATCAAATCACAGAGAAACACCATGGGAGCTGCGGTCATGTAGGCACAGCGTCGTTCACAAAGACGAGAGCTGTGAGAACAAAAGCTCCGGAGGCACGAGCAAGTCAGCCAGTTGTTTGAACAGTTTGATAATATTGTTATTCACGCACCAACGCCCCTGCAATAACTGGAACAAATTCCTCCTGGGCATGTGTAGATTGTGACTTTCAGACAGGGGGCACGGGCTGTTGCTTGGTGTTACTGGATTTGTCATGCAGGCCGGAATGGAGATATGGATCAATTCCATGCAGAGAAAAGCAAATGTATACACTTTCTATCCTGAACATCCTGAAAAACACAAAGATACAATGCACACATTGGTTGAGCTCTTAAAATGACAGATGCGTCCAGGAACATGCTTCTCCTCCATCAGCCAACGACGTGTTTTACTTAGAGCTGCTGTAGCAGAAGAAACACAAGTCTTCCATTTTAAAGACTGAACTATAAAGTTTAGTTTTCGCTGAAGGAAAAAGAATAATGCTCATGTTGGTGGGAGGTAACTTGTATGTTTCCTTTCTCAGTGACGTCTCACATGCGGAGGGACAGTTTGTATGTTTACCAACAGGATGTTGATCTGACCAGCGAGCTCCCAGTCTTCTCTGAGCTCGGGAGTAAAGGCAAGCGATTGTTACCCACATGCAGGGTGGGGGCGTGGACTTTCTGTGGCTAACAGATCCTGGTGTTTGGCTAAATGTGACAACTGGAAGGGTTTGTTGCCTAACAGGTTTCCATCCGTGGGGTGAAATATAACATGACTTTGTTGTTTTCTGCTGTTTCAAATCGTCTTACAGGTTTCTGATGAGTTTTATGCCACAGACATGGGCCAGGCTGCCATTCATGTTTTAATCGTCTAATATCATTTGGCTTTAATTCCATAATTGGCCTTTTTAAAAAATATACGTATTCCTAGTTATGGCAGTTTTGGTCCTGGTTTGTTGCTCCAACATGTTTGGTGGATTTCTACCTTCCCTCTTTTTTCATCTTCATAACAACTTTACCAAAACTAACCCACGTGTGTCAGAAGCTTTTTATAACGAGGGCTGTTTGGGTTTTTTATGTGCAGACATTAATTTACATCTGTGATATTTTATGGTTTGAAAAGGTCAAATAGACGCTGTTCAGATCAGGTATTACCATCTGTCTCGGGTGATCCGGTCACAAGCAGGCTCTAAAGACATGTGTGAATAAACCTAGAAAGGAGCTCATATCCAAATCAGTTGCTCAGGACATTTTCTGGAACTTTCTCAGACCCCGTTATAAAACGTCTGGAAAATGAGCCAAGATGAGAATAGTTCACGTCTGAAAACGACTTTGGAGATGCATTTCAGATCCACTCGATCAGACCACATTTATTTAGCAGTGTAAATAAAAAAATTCACAAACATTGACTGCAACATTTTTATTTATTTAACTGTTTCAGGCAGGTAAAGTTTTGCTTCCTGGCTACAAACCAAAGCATGTTTTGTCTTTGCAAACAGACATGATTCACACGTTTATTTGCAAATAGAGCGAGGGACTGAGATCCAATCACATGTGGTCACTTGAGACACGTGTGGAGACTCATTCTAATGTGATGTGTGATCTGAGGTGCTTGGAGCTGTTTGCCTGTGATCAGATCACCCAGGCAGCATGTTGATGATGCCAGGTCTGAACAGGTCTCTCTAAACCCCTCTGAATAAAACTTAGCTATTATAATTAAAGGCTTAATGGATAGAAATCCTCACCTTTTCATAGATAACCCTCATAAGTAACGTGATTACTTAGAGGTTTGACTGCATATTTGGACAAACTACATAGAAATAATAACATACCATTCACACCAAGATTCCTACTGAGATTTTCCAGATGAGATAGTAACAATTCGATTTCCTGATGCAGTTGTTTGAGTCTGTGGTGACACTTGTGCTCTGTGTGTCCCAGTCACTCAGGATGAGAGTAACCGTACATGGGGCCGCAGCACCCTCTTCAGGCCGGAGGAATTTGATGACGTGAAGAAGGGAATCAAGAAGAAGGGAAGAACCTGGGGCCCCAGTTCAATACAGAGCAAAGAAAGGCCTGCTGCTGCTGAGAGGTGGACTTTATACACACACACACACACACACACACACACACACACACACACACACACACACACACACACACACACACACACACACACACACACACACACACACACACACACACACACACACACGTTGGCCACAATTTGGTTTCTGTCCCAAAACAACAAACTCACTTCACGTCTAGCGTTTTACAGTAATAAGCAGCATATATAAATATACCACAAATACATGTTGTATTTTATTCCACAGTTGAAAATAATTTAAAGTCTGATTCATTGCATTTATTTCATTTCTGTTATATTTGGCTACTGAGTCCCTCTGAATGATCAGAGCAGAAAATAAAAGAGCTCATCTTTCACACTTGTGGTACAACCACACAACAACCACGAGATTATGTTGCTGCTTAAACCAACAAACCACCCTCGCAACATCTCCTCAAATCTTTACCAACACAATTTGCTGCCTGACCCTGACCTTTGTTAACCTTTATACCCAAACTTATCACCAAAATATGAGAAATGTCCAAAATATACTCACTGCATTTGTTTTGAATTGAAAGTGGTCCTCACAAAGATAGTAACACACAGAGACGATCAATGTCATGTTTTCCTGTCGGCCTCCTCTGAACCTGCTCGTGGTTTTCAGGGTGCGTCCCCTGTCAGACGGCAGTAACCCCTGGTCCACCAGCCTGGTGAAGTCCCAGAAGTCTGTCCCTCTCGCTGCCCTGTTTGCAGAACAAGGTGAGAGTGTGTTTGTTTGATATTTGAGTCACTTTTGTGATAACAACTTGTAATAATGTTTTGTTCAATAGGTTTTTTGAGTACCGATAAAAATCTGCTGATATTCACAGACACATCGGTATCTGCGATGTTGTTTGCTGAAATGCAACATTTTACCCAAGAGTTTGTCATTGTCTATAATTTCTTCTTCTGTGTTATCAGCAGGAGCCGGTAAAGATGAGGCCTTCCCCCAGGACAGTTCCGACAGCAGCTCCAAACCAAAGCAGCTCAAGTTCCCCAACCAGGTGTACATCGATCTACCTCTGTGGAGGGACGAGCAGCAGCCTCAGAGCCCAGGGGGCCACGGTGGGCCTGGGGACTCCGGGGTCGGGGCAGCCGGTCAGACTGGCCCTGCAGAAACCCCAGACGACCCCAATACCACCACATCCACCTCGTCCACTTCCACCACCCCCCAGCTCACCCCGACCAACAGTCTGAAGCGGACGTCAACTCGCCGCAAGACCGACTCGGTGTTGTACGGCTGCGGCTCGCTGCTGGCGTCGGTCGTGCTCGGCTACGACATCAGGGAGGCTCTCAAAAACTCGTCCCCTTGTGAGGATTGCGAGCCCCAACGCGAGGAGAAAGAGAAGAAGAAGAAGGAGGGCCTGTTTCAGCGTGCCACACGGTTCCGACGCAGCACCTCGCCGCCGAGCGGTCGCGTCCGCAAAGAGGAGGTGACGCCAAACCACACCTGCACCCAACCCGTCAATCTCATCTCCATGTCGGCCATTATGGAATGCACCTCCACCAAGTGTCTCCTGCAGTCGGAGGTGGATGTGTCGGAGTCGAGCCCTGGGAAAGTTGAGCTGGTGACCGTTAATAATCACACAGAGCCAGTAACCACCAGCCCAGCAGCTACAGACGGACAGACTGACAGGACTCCAGCTAAAACACAGACGCCAGTGAAAACCCAAAGTCCGCCGCAGGATCCGAACAACCACAACACAGGGACACGGCTACGCAGAAAGAAATACAACAACAACCACAGTGAGTAGTACACAACAGAGGGGTGAAGAGTAAGCAAGCGAATGCGGCGTTAAAATACTTGCTGTACATGTTAAAAATATATCTCCTCTGTCTGTTTCCAGCCAATGGTCCAGCCTCTCTGCCTCCTCCCACCCCACAGAAGAAGGAGGGAGCTCCAGAGAAGCCCCCCGGCGGGGAGGTGTTCTCCAGGCAGCGGCCGGTCTCTTTCCGGGCCAAACCCCACGCCTGGGCCCTGCTGCGAGGACGCAACAAGAGCTACTCCCTGGGCCACTACTCCGGAGAGAAGGCGGTAAAAAACCTCACCATGGTGTTGTCGTCGGAGGTGGGGGTGGGGGTGGGCTGCTCCCTGCTGGACATGGACACAGAGGGGCAGAAACGAGACTGCACCGTGCCGCTCTGCCGCATTCAGAGTTCCCCGGCCCGGCCCTCCGTCTTCGAGCTGGAGAAGGAGTTCCTCTCTTAGAAGAAGTGATCTGCCGTGGTCCTAGTTCCAGAACATGCAGAATTTTGGCCTTGAACTCCTGGAGGGTTAAGAACCAGGCTGCCTTAAAAAAACAACAACTTCTATAACTTAGAACCAAGCTTTGTCTTAGGTCTAGAACATAGTGATGTCAGTGTTCCAGAGCACAACCAAGTCTTAGGCTGTGTCTCAGTTTAGGGGGTCGCAACCTTTGGAGGATCCAGTCTGCACAGACCATGCCAAGGCAAAGCTGGATGGAAATGTCTGATCTCTGGAAGATTTCTTCTCTGCGTCCCCAGCTCCACTTTGAGCTGCTGCAGCTCACCCACCAGCTTGTTAGCTTCATTAGCTCAGCTGGCCCGAGAGGGATCCTCCTGTTTTCTCCTTCGTTGCTCAGGAGTTGAAGGACGCATCTGTCGAAATAGGAGAAAACCTCCGCTGTGATTCGATAGATCTTCAATTGCAGATTCCGGAGGACGCTGCCCCTGAATTAAGACACAGCTTGAGACATGTAGAGGACATCTGTGTCCCAGGAGCTCTGGACGGTGCACCCTTATCTCAATGGGAGAAAGGCCTTACAAACCGCTGTGTCTCATTCAACATCACACACACAAACACACACATTTAGTGCTGAAACCTGAGTGGTACGTTCCAGAGCTGGACCAGCAGCTCGACTGCCACCTTCATCAGCTCATTTCTCTCTCCTCCTTCGTCTTCCTCTTCCTCTCTCGTTCTGTCGGTGCAGCTAAACGTTGACCGCCGCTGCAGCTTTTTTGCAACACAGTACCCTCACCTTTTTATTTATATATATATTTTTATAGGTAATTTAATATGAAAAGACTTGACCTTACCTTAGCAACCAGCAGGATGTACATTCCATGTCAGTTTCAAAGTTGTGCGATCACGCTTTTTAGATACTTTTTTTTTTGGGACTTGAGAATATTGCATGCGTGTACCCTTAAAATGTTGAACAAAAAAAATAATTATGCCTTGTTTGTAAATATTTCTTTTTATCCATTATCAGCCTAATGCTGACAGTTGTTTTGTATTGCATATATGCTGTTGTGTGAGTAACGTGCTGGATCGTAGCAGGGACGTTTCCTTTAGAGAAGCAGGGAGGAAAAACACTGGAAGTCCTTCAAAGCCGATTTGGAGTTTTTCCACGAAAAAGTTGGATTCAGTTTTCAAATGGCACGTTGTGGTCATGTGTAGCTAATATTGACTTTTGTAAGAGTATTTATAGAAAGGTTTCTTTGGTTAATATTTCATATACACACTCTGCATCAGGGCGGCTGGCAGAGGCTCTGATGACACGTCAGCCATGAATGCTGATGTCAGGAAAAAGCTGCAGCGAATTACAGAATTGATAATGTGATCCCTGCAAGGACAGCTGATTGGCTGGAGCTGCAGTGACACAGCATGACATCCTCTTTAAGCTGTGGATGGATTAGCACAGAGCCCGGGAGCGGTCTCACTGAAGACCACGTTGACTTTGATGCACAACTCGACAGAACTTGTACTGTAAACAGAGTCAAATGTGCCTTCAAGTACTGAAGAATGTCTCAATCTAAAATCCACATCCTCTCCTTTATGATCAGAATTTTGTAATTTATGCAAACAAGTCGTTAAATTTAACTTCATCACTCAGCATTTACGATGATACCCCCCATCACCGTTATTCGTGTAAAACCTTTTAATTACACCGTGAACGTTTACCTGGTTTGACATAAAGCTGAGTCAGGTTTTTACCTTTTATTTCTGTTTCTACTTGTTTTATGTAACATTAGCTAAACGGTGTCCCAGTGAAAGAACATGTATTATTTTAGTCAAGCTCAGGAAAGTCTGGAGATGGATTTAAAGGATGAGATTTCAGAATTCAGTTGAGGACATTTTAACTTTTCACTATCGTACTGTAAACTTAGAGCCTGTTTGTTTGGCTCATCAGAAGTTGTTTTTCCAGACCTCAGTGAATTTGATGATGTGACGTTCTTACTATGCAGAATATTTACTGAACCTTCTTCCATGGTCACTCCCGGGCTCTCTCTCTCTTTTAAAAAGTTTGAACAAATGAACCCATCCTTAAATGGGTGACGATTCTACCCCCCCACCCCCTCAGCTTTTTATCTCTGCCTCCCTCGTCTGTTAAGAAAACGTGTTCTACCTTTGAAGGAACAAAACAAGGGCTCATTAACATGAAGACATGAATTCCTGAATGGTGTAAATATAAATGTGATTCCTGATGTGTGTGTGTTTATATCACTGTGGCATCTTATGATGATGTAGAATGTGAAGTTTCTGTACTTTGTGACAACAGACTTTAAAAACCAGGTCCATCACTGTAAAGGCCTTACGAATAATCAGGTGCAGTTTACAAGTCGAGATATCTGGATTCTACCCGCTTATCTTTTTAAAGAACGAAGGGTTTCTGTAAAAACCACAATGCACTGGTACTGTACATTCCCCTTTTGAAATACTGTGTTTCACTCTGGAGCTGAAGTCTGCGGTTTGTCGTCCAGTCGGAAACTTTGCTCGGCTGGTGGCGAACAAACAGGGTTTTGTCTGTTACAGTCAAAAATCAACTTGACGAACCCAAACAAGAAAACATTCCACTGCTGTTGACAAACTGCAGCGATATTATCTGTGAAAGCAGAAATCCATACGGTGCATTCAGGGTTTCTGGCTACGGGACCAAATTCCACTGTTCCAGCGCTGAGGCCTTTGCGTCTTCAGGACCAAAACCACTAAATGAACTAGCTGCTAGTGCGGAGTTCTTGCAAAGAAGAGTTCTCCGCATGAAAAACGTCACACTTGACCTCAGAGGTGCAGTTACAGAGCTTCTGCTGCAGAGACCCATCATCACCGTCTGATCAAATCATGTGACTTCCTGTTAAAATGCAACACTTCCTGTCAAGTCGCTGAACGCGTGTTTCGGTGAATCGTTCTTATCACTACAGTATTGGCTGTTTCATGCCTGATTGATCAAGAGTATCAAGTTTGTCAACATTTTGAATAAAGTCTAAATCAATGCTATTTTGGAGCGTGGTGTTTTTCTTTTGCTGCTGAGAAGAGAGGAGCCAGCGTGAAGAGGAACTCTGGGGTTTTATTCGTCAAGCAGCACATGCAACAAGTACATTCGGCATAAATTTCACATCCACAGACTTTTGCAACTGAATAATTGACTCACTTCTTCACAGTGAAGTGAACGAACCAGGTTTCACATGGCTGCACTTTACAAATCATGATCACAGTGTTGGAGTAACTACATTGGACCTTGTGGGTATGGCAGACAAATTACATTAAAAGAAACTGGGTCGGGAAGTCGTGCACGCGTTGTATCTGCGATAAGTCAAAAATAAGATAAGGAAAGTTCAAACATTGTCAATAAAGATGGACGACATGACAGCTCCCAGAAGAGAAGCCAAAGCGTCTCGATTGCAGTGAAGGTCAGAAACAGAACATGGCCCAAACAAAAATCTAATTCAAGTCAAATATTGTTTTCTTAAAGACGGTTTCTGTCATTTCATTTCATTTCAAATTTACACCTGATTGCCTGAGAAGTTGTGTCATGAAACAACTTTAAAGAAGGTGGAAAAAACAATCCCTGAATCTTCTTTAATTTGAATCTGCACCGAAATGTATTTGTTCTTCTCAGGTCCAGACCCGATCCGTTCACAGGAAACAAATGAAAATGTAAAAAACAATAATAATGACTAAAATAAATAGGCTAAACATTAGTTGACATATAACTGGACGTCCACTGACTGGTGAGGAAAAGGATGGTGATAGGATCTTGACCTTTAAACTCCACAGCTCGGACCTTTAATGCTTTGAGTGATAAAGTGCAGCACTTTCATTTGCACAGAGTTTTGTGGCTGCAGCCGTCGAGGTATTGCTGGATGGTTGAAACTGACGGATGACGAGTCCGCTCGTCCACTGTGTCGCTCGTCTGCAGGAAGTGAGAAGACGAGACAAAGGGGGAGAAGATTAATGAGAAGCACAAAAGATAAAAAGTGTTACACTATTCTACACGTCCGTGTGCGCAGATCTAAAAATAGTGCAGAGGGTGGAGTGAGCAGAGGTAATTATAGTCATTGTGGAGAAAAGATTTCTCCTCCAGGAGTTTCATTCTCCCTCCCTCCCTCTGTCCAAACCGCCTCCGGCCTTTGTTACACGACAGCTGATACTTGTCTTCTCACTGGTTGGTCTTTTGTTACACCTGAGACAGGTCACCTTTCACTTTCTAACGATACTGTCCAACTCGTCTGAGACGCACACACATAGACACACACACACACAGACACACACACACACAGACACGAAACTTGGTGGAAGGATGGGACCTGAGCCAGGAAAGACACATTTAAACACAGATCCAAACAAAGAGACTCATCCTGGAGTCACTTTCTTCAACTTTGTGAGATCGGAAGTTTTTTGACATTTTTACCAGTTTCCCAGACAATAATTCATTCATTCAATTAATTCAGCCATAAGTAGAGGACTGATTTCTATGAGTGCAGCATTGAAGGGGCCTTGCTGGAGGTGCATTCTACTGAGAGACGTTCTGTTCAAGCCTCTCTTCATCTTACATCTCTGACCTTTCAGTTCCCTATTGACTTGTACATATTGATTCTGGGGCAGAGGCTGTGATCTGTCCCTGAGAAGCTGGAAGCCAGAGGAGTCAGAGCGATGGAGTCAGGACCCAAGGCTCTGCAACAAGCTGCCTGAGGGACTCAGGGCGTCGGCTGTCTAAAACATTTTCTCAGACTTTTATCTGATGAGTCTTTAATGCACATATTCTTACATACTATTTTTATTTATATTAACTTTTTATTTTTGTTTGACCAAGTTGTTAGTGTGCTATATTTGGTCGCAGCAACATAACCCAATTTCTTCAAAATATCTACAAATTATTTGTTTCTGTGTGTGTGTGTGTGTGTGTGTGTGTGTGTGTGTGTGTGTGTGTGTGTGTGTGTGTGTGTGTGTGTGTGTGTGTGTGTGTGTGTGTGTGTGTGTGTGTGTGTGTGTGTGTGTGTGTGTGTGTGTGTGTGTGTGTGTGTGTGTGTGTGTGTGTGTGTGTGTGTGTGTGTGTGTGTGTCTGTGTCTTGCTACCTGTGTGCACTCAGAGCGTGGTGGCACATTTCACGAGGCTCCGGTCGCTGTTCATGTCCTGGAAGGGAATCTCGACCTCGGCCTGGACGCAGTACTTTGTTTTGTGCTTCAGCTCCTTCAGAGTCAGTTTTTTGGAACAGCATTTCATCTCATACACCTCCTGCAGAGAGAGAGAGAGAGGATAGAGAGAAGGAGAGAGAGATAGAGAGAGAGATGGAGAAGAAGACAGGGAACATGTCCACATTAAATATTAAGTGATGATGTACAGTCGATTGTTTGCTTGTTTTCTATCACGTACACAGTGTGTGTGTGTGTGTGTGTGTGTGTGTGTTTGTGTGTGTGTGTGTGTGTGTGTGTGTGTGTGTGTGTGTGTGTGTGTGTGTGTGTGTGTGTGTGTGTGTGTGTGTGTGTGGTGTGTGGTGTGTGTGTGTGTGTGTACCTGTACCTCCTCTCCACTGGCGTGTGTGAGGTAGATGTTGTAGAACAGACTGCTGTGCATCTTCTGGACCATCGGTCGGGGGGGCTTCACACGGACCACAATCCCTTGCTCTGTGACAATCAGCCGCAGGAAGGGTCGGCTGATCGTAGCTGCAGACAGAAGGATCACGATTAAGATTTTAAATGACACACAAAATCAAAGAGATGGAAGAGTGACGAACAGAAAAAGGAAGCAGATATAACTTTATCAGTGCTTTTGCTTTTACCTTTGAAAACAGTTTTTTAAATGATTTTTCATTTAAATTGACTTTACTGTACAAGTAATCCAGTAAAATATACTTCATTGTTAAATAAATAGATGTTTTATAGTTAACTAAAAAAGTAGATTCACTTCAAAAATCCTGAAATCATAGTACAAGGTGTCATGGAGGAAGAGAGGGAACACGAAGAAGAAGACGAGGAGGAAGAAGAAGTGAATGAGGAGGAGGAGGCGGAGGAGGAGTAGGAGAAGAGGAGCAGCAGCAGCAAGAGGAGAAGAAGAAGAGGGAGGAGGAGGTGTCAACACTCACTGTCCCCGCGGGGGTTGAATCTGGGGGAGAGGGCCCAGGCTGATTTGTTGGAGGGCAGAGAGGAGGCGTGAACTCTGGCGTAGTACCACTCCCTGGGGTCAGAGGTCACATTACTGAGGTCACACTCAGGCTTCTGGATCCCCTGACAACCGTCCACATCCAACCACTCAGGCTCCCCGTAACTGAAGGGGGGGGGGTTAAAGGTCAAAGGTGGCATTGACAGCCACTAGGTGTCGCACTGGAGCAGCTGAATGTCAAACCATAAAATGGTTCATCGGCCACAGATTAAAGGTGAAATATATGTCTTGTGTCTGTGTGTGTGTGAGAGTGTGTGAGTATGTGTTTTGTGTGTGTGTGTGTGTGAGAGAGAGAGTGTGTGGGTGTGTGTGTGTGAGAGAGTGTGTGAGTGTGTTTTTGTGTGTGTGTGAGAGAGTGTGTGAGTGTGTGTTTTGTGTGTGTGTGTGTGTGTGAGAGAGAGAGAGAGAGAGTGTGTGGGTGTGTGTGAGAGTGTGTGTCTGAGATAGATAGTGTGCTGGTGTGTGTGTGTGAATATGTGTGTGTGTGTGTGTGTGTGTGTGTGTGTGTGTGTGTGTGTGTGTGTGTGTGTGTGTGTGTGTGTGTGTGTGTCGTCTCACATCTTCCACTGGATGTAGTATTTCAGCGAGGTCTGGTTTGTGGGCGGAGTCCAGAGCAGAATGTTCTGATAGTCCACAGAGTCGAACCTCACCTGAGCAGGTGGAGCGAGCATCACTGCCAAACAGGAAGTGATGGATTATTGACTGTGGTGGTTTATGAGCAGATCCAATCATCAATCACTGACACAAAAAAATCAAACAGAGTTTTTAAAGTAATAAATATAGTTTTCATTATACAGCTGAGCAAAGCTGGTCAAATACAAATTAGGGAAGATGTTGTTTAAAGCTGTTACACAGAATAAATGACAAAGGACCAAAACTAAAGTAAGTAAATACAGAAAAAAATATCATATTCTTTAGGCTAATATATACAAAAATGCAGAAATACATAATTACTTAAAATACGTTACATGCAGTTTTTAAGTTACTTATATATTTCAGCATTTATTCATCCATTCATTTATCTATATTTGTAATATCTGTATTTGTAAAAGTACATAAACGATACGAACATGTTAAATAAAACTGTTCCGTCCACATTGGGATACACACAGTTTATTTAGATGAGTGATGTTTCATAAAGAAAAAGAATAATCTTCTTTTTATCTTTTTGGTCGGAACATGGGCTTTTCATTCTTAGAAAGATTTTGAGCCTCATCAGTTTGAACGATTGTTCCTGAAAACACACAAGTTATTTCCTTTAAATGTTACAGCACGTTACACACATTCCTCTCATCACGTCAAGGCCTAAAGTAAGTTAAGTTTCTCCTCCTCTTCTTCACTCTAACACAAGTTTAAAATCTCCCTGTGGTAAATGTCTTGTGATATGGGAGCAGAACTGAAGTTTCACCTTGTGCAGCGACGCAGACTCCCAGGTTCCCCAGCATCACGGCTCCGAGCAGCAGACGAGTCATGATGTCGATGATGGTAAACACACTCACACACAAATACACACAACCTGAGCCACACTGGACTGATGCTGCCCAGCGGCACCTCGGCCTTTAACCAGGTTCCAACTTCTCCCTTTTGTGTTTATTGCATACACAACCTACACACTGAGGCCGCGTCACATCCACCAACGCTCATTATACGTTTTCCTTTTACAGAAGTGCCATTTACCCACGACAGCTTTCGTCACAGGCGGGTCACTTTACACATGTTCCAGTCTGTGCTGTAATAGTGTGCATGTCTACGTACAGACTCCAGCGCCTCATGATGACTCGACAGTTTCCTGGCGTCTTAGATTCCTGATGCCGACACATGGAATTTCAGAAAACGTCACAGAATCACAAAAACGAAAACAACCGAGGCAAGATGTGACTATTCCTTCCTCAACATATTTCTTTAGGTCGAATTCCACTGATGCAACATAAACTAGAGTTTGAACATTTTCCCTTTTAATGCATGTTTCTAAAAAGGTTGGCGATTGGAAGAAAAAGGTTAAATCTAACCGGCTAAACTGGCCAATTTTATACCCAAGATAAAAGATGAAAGAAAAGTATATCTTTTTTAAATTGCAATCTTTCGTTCAGAGACGTTCGTCACAACATGAACCATTTTCTTGGTTTCTAACCAGAATATAGTTTAATTAGTTTTTATAAACAACCAATAGGATTCATTAATGTTTTTTGATCTAATTTGGATTTGATTGATGTGTTTCCTCATTGAGGCTCAATTTGTTTTGCTTCTTGTTCCTCTTCACGTTTGCTGTGCGGCTTCAGGTTCATGTTAATATTAATTTGTTACCGTAACCAGACATAACTATCTGCGGTTCAACCTCTTCACTGGAAACGTCAGCGGTTACAGGAAATGTGTTTCATAATGACCAGTAACCAACATCAAGCTGTTAGAGAGAGAGAGGAGGCCTCTAACCAGCAGGTCGGCGGTTCGATCCCAGACTTCCCCATCTGCATGCCGAGGTGTCCTTGGGCATGACCCTGAATCACCCCTGCAGCCCATAGATGCACTGTGTGTGTGTGAATGGGTGAATGTAAAAACTGTCCAGTAAAGTACTTTGAGTGTTCATGAAGAAAATCTCTACATGAACTGGTTACAAACAGTATTTAACATCTTATTCACCAATTGTGTCCGTTTCTTCTTTATTTTATCATCTTTATTCTAATCATCTCGTAAATATTTCCAGTAGAAAGCGACTTTATATTCATTTTGATCCAGAATATTAACCTAAATCCTGCCAGTGCAAATTAAAATTCCTGTTTCATCGTTACAGTTGAAATGCACTTCATCAAGAATGGGACTTATTTTTTATATTGTTTCTCGGACACCGAGCAGCAGCGGAGGAGAAACCCAATAGTGAAGTGTGTTATCAACTGTTACTGGTAACAATTAGGTCACACACACACACACACAGGCACACACGCACACACACGGTCTCCCTCGTCGCTCAGATTACTGGTTTCAGAGGAAATTGCTAAAATGTCACACGTATGCTTCTTCCCTTAAATAGTAACAATGTGCGAGAGAACGTGATGCAGTGATTTAAATAGTCCGTCAGTCCTGCAGTAATAACCCAGTTCTTAATTGGCTGCCATCAACACTGAAATACCAACTTCCCTTCAATCTCATTACAGACAGTAACTCCGTGAACAGACCATTTAGAATTCCAGCTGCAGGATGAACTTCAGCTGACATGCTTCAACAGAACAGGACACAACCAGGAGAAGGTAGCAAATACACAGGATGTGTTTTTTATTGAAGTAATGTACTGCAAAAAAATAAAAATCACAGTAGGATGGAAGCTTGAGATACTTAAAATAAAACAATTAGGTCACAGAATCCAGGAGAAAAAGGCGTCGGACTGTAATGGGTTGCCTGGTTCTTTTTAAATCCAAACAAAGTAAACTCAAACATTGTTTCATATAGACAATCTTCAAAGTGTTAAGTAGAATCGTCTAAAAATCGTACACACACACACAAAGAAACCTTTTTTCCTGTTACCTAATCATTGTCATTATTATTCAAAATAAAACACGTTGTAGGTTGAGTCACATTTTGCATTTACAGTGAGAGGGAACTTGAAATGTTTAAAGACGCAGTAACATTTTAGATTCAAACAGAGCCACGAAACGATTCCACAGCTAAAATCGTCCCGAAACTAATTTCTTGTATCTTCAGCAACTAGAAGAATAAAGAACTCGATCTCTGCATCATCAGTCTGGGTCTCATTACAGCCAGACCTCCGTTATCTCCACAGCACCGTGTCAGGCTCCACCAGTTATCATTCAGGAAAAAACAAAGCATAGGTGTGTTTGCATTGCTTTAAACCAATCACATTAGTCTCGGGCAAGTCTAGGCCCATGATTCAGTGACGTTCTTCCCCATTAAAACAGAGCTGAACAGATAATGCAGATCATTTAATTATAAGAAATATAATTATTTGTATTTGTTTTCTTTAAACACAACTTTAAGACTTTAATAATTTATAGTATATTATTGGCTTTTGGTTTAAGTTGTAGAATTTTTCTATTGAAGAATTTGAGTGGTTAAAGAAAGTGAAAAAATTATATTAATAAAAAAATGGATCCATGCATGTATCGGGATCAACACCAAAATATGACTTTTTCTTCCTCAGGTCATGTTCCACCCTTTCACTAGATCTCATGGAATTTGGTCCAGTGTTTTTTATCGTTGTCCTGCTGACGAACAAACAAAGGCCAAAGAAAAGAAAACTTCCTTTGCTGAAGTAATAAAAACTATTTGTGGCAGCGAGAACATCCTCATTTGTAAGTGTGATGTTGACACAGAACCGAGCATTAACACAAACGTGTTGTACGAACAATACAAAACAAACAAATAATATGTACAAATCACTGAGATAGGAAGGAAGCCAAACAGCTGAGTAATGTTACAAAACATCACTTAGGTCTTACAAAATGTGAATAAACTAATGCATACATTTTCGAAGATCTATTAAAATTTAAAAGTAGAAATATTTGAAGCGCTTCTATACACATTCTGAATGTTTGATTATTTTTTACAAATTACATTTTCATTTCACACAACAGAATTTAAAGAGGCACAAAACGTTATTCTGGAGCTTTAAGGTGCATCATAATCATAGGAAAATAAAAGCATCTGAATAGTATAGAAAAAAAAAACAATGAAGTGCAAATCAGCAAATACATTTAGAGGATGTATCAGTCCACAGTGAAAGCAGGATTTAGACTCTGCTAGTGATGCAAATGTTATTGCTTGTGCTCATGCAACAGATGTGAATAGATACAGTATGATATCATGCTTATGAAACGGTTAATGAAGGTGATTTTGTTTGCTGTTCTATCTTAAAGGAGATATAGTGACTTTCATGAATTAAAAGCATTTTTCTTTCCGTCCTGGCAACCAAACAGGAAATAGAGGCAAAGTCTCACCTTTAAAATATGTATTGATTGAATGGATTTAATGTCAGAGAGCCTCCGAGTATTATTTACTTCTCACCACAAGTAAACTTTGTTAACTTGTGGTGAGAACAGACGCATCATTGATTCGGTTTTTGGGCGTCACATGACAATGGCACTTAACGTGAATGCGTTGGACCAACTGGTCGCTTTCGGGAACAATTCTAACATAGTGCAATAACTTCTCTCTTATTGTCTTTCTGCTCAGTAAGTTTTCTCAGGTTGTTTATTCCACCAGGTGGGCAGAATAAAGTGTGTGTGTGACAAAGATCTGTAACATCGGTCTGCGTAAAGTTAAACATCCCTCACAAGAGTCTGATGAAAATCGGTTTAGTAGATTTTTTGGGGCTTCCATTATTACCAACCATCGCTTTAATGCATCATTTATCTAACTCCCACATCCCATAACGATGCTTCCTCATTAACTCTTACGATTGGACAAGCAGACGTTTTTGAAGAGCAGAAAAGTGAATCACAGGTTCAAAGCTGAAACACTGCTGATTGATCAAATTAACATTTTGTACAGATTTGGTATCGGTCATTACTGAGGCTGAAAACAAAGGGAAGGTTTTACTGATTTTCAAAAGGGACGGTTCCTTTTCAGCTTTGATGAGGACATTGACTGAACCTCCTGAAATGTGTAACCATAACTCCCCTGGGAGTTGCTTCCTCAGCTGTACTAAACTGTCAGTCAGATCATTACAGATTACAGATTACAGGCAAGAGCCACATCCAACCTTCCCATCCAACATGTTGGGAGGTTACCGGCATCAGCTTCAGGAGCGGTAGGCCTGCAGCAGCTCGCCGGAGCCCATCGTCACCAGCACCGGACGCTTCTCGTAGCCGGACTCGCTGTCGTTCTGTGGCTCGTCTTCATCCAGGCTGCTGCCTCTCATGTATCCCTGTCCTTCATCGCTCTGGTGCCCCCCCTCGTCGGGCACTTCTTCAGCGTTTGTCACGCCGGTCCGCAGCCGGAGCACAGGTGACTCAGTGGGGGGAGCAGCGGGGGTGAACTCGGGCTCTTCCTCGTTGGACAGTAGAGGTGTGGGAGAGGACGGCTCCACTCTTACCACACAGACCGGCTCGGGAGGAACTTTCGGCGCGGTGTCCTGCTTGTATCTGCGGATTGACTTCACGACACAAAGAGGAAAAGTTGAACAGCTGCTTCGGAATAATATGAATTCAAATGAGGCTCATCATATAAAACCTGATGTGGTAGAAAGAACATACCAAAAAGGATGGAAGCTCAGTCTTTGGGTTGACCTTCTTTTTGTAAAACAAGAAGAGGAAAAAAGCGAGAACACAGACGCCCAACACGCTGACCACGATGTAGATAATGTTATCTAGGAAAAACAAATTGGAAGAATGAAGACATTTGAAGACAGACAACTAACTACTTGCAGGACGACAGTTACAAGAACTCATTTGTCTCAGCTGCCTTTGCCATTAAAATGAATTACAGTAACTTTGAGATCCTAAATATCCTTATGTTTTAATGCTTTTTTGCAAGTCAGACCTAAAGGTCTCAGGCTGAGAGCAGTACACAGTCTGGAAGAATATTCCGGATAATGTTTTTCAACTTTTTGTAGAAGTTCCACCTAGTGGACGACAAACACCACACTTTGTACACAGCTGTAAGTTTACAATTTTTGAGACAAAGTGTCAAAATCTAGGTGATAAAATTCGTACATAACATTACAAATCCAAACAGAGTAATGTTTGGACCCCTGATGAAATATTACTCAACTGTTCTTGCCAGGTGGCATTTCTTCATCCATCCGCCTGGCGCAGTACAGCTGCGTGGATTTAACGGCCATTTTGTCCAGCTCTCCCGTGATGCTCAGACAGTGCTCTTTGTGCTCCGCCTCCACCGGCAGCTTGTCCTCCTTACACACCCTCTCCACACAGTTGAAACGATGCTTAAAGTTCTGCACACACAAACAGATCGTGAAGAAAACCAATGCTGCTCATTACAAATGTTGAACAACAGGTGTGTGATGACATATTGCAGCTGTTTACTTCCACTAATAACACTTTTCAAATGTGCGACTGTTCATTCTGACCTGGCCGTCGATCACAACGTCGTATTTAAACTCATGAAGCGGTGGTTTGCTGTTGCTTTTCTTCATTCTCTTTTTTGAACCTTGGCTGTCGGGCTTCAGGCTGTAGTGCCACAGCCAGGGATGCATGAAGCGGAACGTGACAGTGTCGTCTAGATGTGTCGTGACGTTAACTGGTGGGAGGTCCACAGAACCTGGGAACCAACATCATCACGTTTAGAATAACAGCAGCGAACATGTTACTGCCCGAGTTCCATCGTTGAGTCACTACATGCGACACAGGGATGTTTAGATTCTGTTTGTTTTCAAGCCTCAATGATATGTCTTTATCGTAAGGGTTTGATAACAACATCTTAGGAATCATTAACCTTTTTTTAATATACATTATTTAGTGACGGATAAATCTGCATCAGAAATGTTTTACTCGCAAATATCATACCGGTTTCTAAATCTCAAGAAGTACCATCACAATTATCTTGTGCTGTTTGTCTGCAGCAGGGCAACGACAAGAGAGAACCCTCGACCTGAGCTTTCTGTGAATTCATCAGTGGGAATATGTGGGAATGCCGACATCACTACTCACATTTCTGATGTGTATAGGAGTCCATGTAGTAGCTGTAAGTGAGTTCTTCACTAGATTCAGACTCATTCTGACCATTGACGGCAGTTACAAGCACAAAATAGTTGTTGCTTGGATCAGAGAACTCTGACAGATCGGCCCAGAGGGCCGGAGGCTCCACCCACAGCACAGAGGGCAAGCTGGAGAGAAAGAGGAACAACATTCAGGATGTCACAGAAAGTCTTAGTTACAAGTTGAAGGTGTAAAGTTTGTAAGATGACGATTGTTAACCAGACAGGAAGGCTTATATGAAACAATACTACTGCTTAATGCATTATGGGATATGTAGCATGCTGAAAATAATAATATAAATCACTTGTCTGCAGTAGTTTTAAAAACAGCTAATTCAAAGCCTGCAACACATGTTAATAAAGGCTTTATAAAGCAATAGTATCTGGTTCTATTATCTATTATGTTCCCAGAAACAATTTTAAACATGAACCTGAAAAGGATTTGTGGAATCACTTCAGAATTGTTTTAGCAGATAATTGAGCGGATATAAAATTATCTTCTCTTTTCTCAGAATCCTCTTTAGCTGGAAGACGATGAAAATAACGACTCAAGCTCTAATCAAGCTCAAGTGTCAAGAGCAAAGTACGTCTCTGATTTATCCACCTCCTCCTTAGCTCTAAATTAAATTGTTCTCCAGGAGTATGATGTTGAACACTAGTTGACTTACTTGCACAACAGAGTTTGTGCTTTCAATTCAAGCATCAATTCTCATGAGGTCATGTTTATTAATGCGTTTCACATATTTTAAAGCACAGATCATCCACAAAAGGATCTACTACAAAATGGCAAACACAGATATTTGACAGGTAATTCATAGAAAATAGAAAAACTTGACTACATCTGACCTTTTAGATTTAAGGATCTCGACTTTGAATCGGAGCCCTGGCAAGAATTGTCCGTAGCTCCACTTCAGGGTGTTTTGCAGATTGTGGCACTGCAGGGTCACGTTGGTCGGCGGCTCCACTGTGGAGACAGAGACAGAGACGTCAGACATCACATATTTAGAGACATTCAACCTTTTTACGACCAGCACCAAAATCAGAAATACGATCAGAAAGCCCTTAGATGAGACACCCGCTCGGTACAGAAAAGCTTTTACAGACTCATCCCAGACTCGGCTCTTCTTGTCAATGGGTCTGTGCATTAAAGTCATGAAGGCTTTTTCAATTCCCCAAACTCCCCACTAGAGGGCACTGCATGACAACTGATATAGAATACATTGGTGCGAGTCACTATTGAAATATGTGTGTTTTTTATATTCACACACAGAAGCAGAAGCTCGATGCGCACCTTGTTTACAACATGTTTTCTAGTCTGGATTCTTTACAAAATGAATTCACACGATTTTCTGTAAACCAGGTGGTGTGGAAAATAAGCCCGTCTCTTCTGGCACTAAACTCCGAACTTCCTGACGGCCTACACACAAGTTCCTCTACTCCAAAGAAGTCAAAGCAGAGCACAACAACCCAAGATACGGGTCATTATATCGTACTAGTCTGTAC
Source organism: Limanda limanda (assembly GCF_963576545.1). Taxonomy (NCBI): domain Eukaryota; kingdom Metazoa; phylum Chordata; class Actinopteri; order Pleuronectiformes; family Pleuronectidae; genus Limanda; species Limanda limanda. The sequence continues at coordinate 6,323,536 of NC_083650.1, read as the reverse complement.
ACGTTTACACAAGTCTGTTGTTTCCCCCTTGCTGACAGGAAGCTGCTGCATTTCTGACTGTTGCAGTGATTGTGTCCACACCCCAGAGTTCCCTGCACTTGTTTGAACTATTTAAATTTTTTTTGGAACTAGCATCAAGGCTGATGGAGGAAGACAGGCCTCACACATTAAACTTAAAAAAAAAAGCTTTTAAAAGAAGACAAAAAAGCGGCTCCAGCTCCATGTTCCTAGTTATTCACTGAACACACATTCACGTTTATGACATGAAATAATAACAGAAACAAAAAAGTATCCCACGCATTTTAGTTTCATTTCCTTTGCGAACGTGCATGCATGTGATAATACAGATCCACACACTGCGATGTGAGAAGTGTGAAACAGATCAGTGCACACGTTTACTGTAAAGAAGTGATAACCACAACAGTGAAGCTGGTTTCTGAGGTATGACACCACAGGGGCTCGAGACACACAAACACTCACACTCACCTAACCACAACATTTAACTATGTCTACATTCATTTTAACGTGTTGATTCGATATTTTGGAAGCCCAATGTAATTATATACAGTACTGTGCAAAAGTTTTAGGCAGGTGAGAAAAAATGCTGTAAACTAAGAATGCCTTCAAAAATGGAAGTGTTAACAGTTTATTTTGATCAATTAACAAAATGCAGTGAGCAAACAAAAGAAAAATCTAAATCAAATCAATATTTGGTGTTAATACCCTTTGCCTTCAAACCAGCATAAATTCTTATAGGTACACTTGCACAAAGTCAGGGATTTTGTAGGATTATAGTCAGGTGTATGATCAACCAATTATACCAAACAGGTGCTAATGATCATCAATTTCACATGTAGGTTGAAACAGTCATTAACTGAAACAGAAACATCTGTGTAGGAGGCTTACAACTGGGTGAGGAACAGCCAAACTCTGATACCAATGTGAGGTTGTGAAAGACAGTTTGATGTCACAGGTCATACACCATGGCAAGACTGAGCACAGCAACAAGACACAAGGTAGTTATACTGCATCAGCAAGGTCTCTCCCAGACAAAGAATTCAAAGCAGACTGGGGTTTCAAGATGAGCTGTTCAGGCTCTTTTGAAGAAGCACAAAGAAACGGGCAACGTTGAGGATCATAGACGCAGTGGTCGGCCAAGAAAACTTAATGCAGCAGATGAAAAATACATCAAGCTTATTTCCCTTCGAAATCGGAAGATGTCCAGCAGTGCCATCAGCTCAGACCTGGCAGAGACCAGTGGGACCCATGTACACCCATCTACTGTCCGGAGAAGTCTGATCAGAAGTGGTCTTCATTGAAGAGTTGCAGCCAAAAAGCCATACCTCCGACGTGGAAACAAGGCCAAGCAACTCAGCTATGCACGAAAACATAGGAACTGGGGTGCAGAAAAATGGCAGCAGGTGCTCTGGACTGATGAGTCAAAAGTTGAAATATTTTGCTGTAGAAGAAGGCAGTTTGTTCGCCGAAGGGCTGGAGAGCGGTACAATAATGAGTGTCTGCAGGCAACAGTGAAGCATGGTGGAGGTTCCTTGCAAGTTTGGGGCTGCATTTCTGCAAATGGAGTTGGAGATTTGGTCAGGATTAATGGTATCCTCAATGCTGAGAAATACAGGCAGATACTTATCCATCATGCAATACCATCAGGGAGGCGTATGATTGGCACCAAATTTATTCTGCAGCAGGACAACAACCCCAGACATACAGCCAATGTCATTAAGAACTATCTTCAGCGTAAAGAAGAACAAGAAGTCCTGGAAGTGATGGTATGGCCTCCACAGAGCCCCACTCTCAACATCATCAAGTCTGTCTGGGATTACATGAAGAGACAGAAGGATTTGAGGAGGCCTACATCCAAAGAACATCTGTGGTTAGTTCTCCAAGATGTTTGGAACAACCTACCAGCCGAGTTCCTTCAAAAACTGTGTGCAAGTCTACCTAGACGAATTGATGCTGTTTTGAAGGCAAAGATTTCTCTTCTGTTCATTCACTGAATTTTGTTATCACTTCCATTCTTGAAACCATACTTAGTTTACAGCATTTTGTCTCACCTGCCTAAAACTTTTGCACAGTACTGTATATATATTTTTTAAGATGTCACTGTCATTGTTACATTAAATCTGTGAAACATTTTATAAATACGATTTTACAGCAAGTATATGGTCCAGATGTCATAGTTGTCTGGACAAAATAATGCATGACTTGCCCAGCACCAAAACAATATTTAATTAACAGATTTCAAAGCAAAGCTGCGGAACATTAAGCAAACAGTGAGCGCACTGAAGAGTTTGAGTGAACGACACTAAATGAGGACAGAAAAACGTGGTTGAGAGATTTGTGCCTTCAAAACGAAATCGTGGTTCAGAAGCAGGAAGAGAAACAGATGCTATCTGACATCAAAACAAGGTCGTTGGTGATGTATGTAAAACTCTCAAACTTGTGCTGCTGCAAAACACTTTCGTTTTAACCAACTCATTAACACAAACATTAAAAAGTAAGCCCCACAATGTGTTGTATAGATTCACAGTAAGAAGATCTGCAAGAAAATCTGTTCTCACTTAATTATTTTAAGAATAAGTACTGATATTATCAGGATTATCATTATATCGAGAATGTTACTTAAGTTACACTTAAGTAAGCATTGACTTCCTCTATGTATGTAATAATAAGTAAGTACTAGTAAAAGTGTATAAGCATAGTAAAAAGGTACATTTGATCAAGACAACATTTTCATATATTACATCAATAGATTAGTAATACTCATGCATTAATGTAAAAGCAGGATTTTACTGTTGTAGTTTGTTGAGTTGGAGCTCGGAAGTTAATGATTATTTCGCTTATGGATTCATCCGCTGATTATATTTATTTTAATACACACACACTTAATTTCTTTTAAAAATGTTCAGTATCTTGTTTGTTATTTTCCTATTAACACTTAGATGGCAAATCTACTCACACAAAATGAAAGTATCTTTTAGTTTTAGGAAAGCCCCACTAGTCCCGAGAGTTGTGCTAGAATACAATACATGGTGACTCATCACAATTATGTACAGTTTGTCAGGGAATTACTGCAAAACAGCAAGCTTCAAATAACTCTGTATTCTAATTAGGGATGGGCATTCGATTAAATTGTCTTCATCGATCGTCGGGAGAGTTAATGATGAATTTTCGATTAATCATTAATATTTTTATATTAAAATTCACTATTTATGGGCTGTTAAAATGCAGTGAAAATAGAAAAAACACAGCGTGTTTCCTCATTGAGATCTTTATTACAAGATGAACAACTCTTGTGGCAGTTAAACGGGATCGTTCAATGGTTACACTTGAAAATATGCGCTGCTGTACTCTTCAGCCCTGCTGAGAGAGCAGCTAGCCGCTGAGAGCTAGCTCGATCTTACGGTTCTCGACCTCTCAGTCCGGCCGTTGTCACGTTCTCACTCCCGGAGCCCCTCCACCAGACCCGCCTTTGTCCGGGTCCGAAGAGGCTAGCTTTCGAGCTAGCCTCCGCTAGCTGCGGCGGCTAGCTGCGGAGCTCGGCTGAATGTCCGCACACGGACCCTCAGTCTACGGGGAAGGGAACCCGGAGAGACCCGGGTCTGGGTGAGGTTCCGGGATTGATGACATGACAACAACCGGACTGAGAGGTCGAGAACCGTCAAATCCATCTAGCTCCCAGCGGCCGGTCCCCCAGCGGAGCTTGTCGAGTGTTACTCCGGGCTGCTTCCTACAGCTGCTAACGTCGTCACTGTGCTGCGTTCAGGCAACTCGGATATTCTGCCCTCCTACTCATGCGCTCATGGAGACGTATAGCTTCGCAGTGTTGGCAGTGAACGCAACATAATTTCGTCGAAGACAAAATAATGTCCTCGACGAAATTCTTTATGATCAATTAATCGATCGTCGATTAATTATGCCCATCCCTAATTCTAATCTCCACAACACAACAAGACTCATAAGTCAAAAATGTGCACAAGATTACACGAAACTGTAAAAACACACCACTCAAGTTTGAGAAAAGCCACGGAAGAAAATATCAAACCCACACACGTGATGTTTAGTGTAGAAGGGGAACACCATGACCCTCATCTCTTATCTGTTGTCTGGCAATGAGACGTGAGATGGAGCAGCTGAACGTGTCTGAGCTGAAGGAAGTCAGGCCCTGCAACACAAGCCGGCTGAGAAGGATAAAAGACAGAAGAGTGCAGTAAAGGGTAGAAGGGGATTTCTAAATCAGCCGATTTTGACATTTCACATGTGGACAGATCCACACGGGCCTTCAGCCTCAGCTCTGCGATCAAGACCGTGTCGACCTCAGACCAAATCAGCAGCAGCTCTCAGCAGGAAAGGAAGGGCTCCTCCCGAATGACATTTTCAATTCCGCTCACAAATTTCACTTCATGTGCTGAGAAAACGGCACATGACCTCTGCTGCGCTGAAGATACACAAACTGCGTCGCCTCAAATCCAGCAGTACAGGACACTATCTACATTTTAGACTGAATTCACCTCAACAGTTTTATACCGAGTCACATATTTCCTGAACTATTCAATCACACACACAACTTATTTAGTATGGGCCACACCAACATCAAATAAAGAGCAGAAGTGGGAGATTTGAACGCCAGGATACACAAGTACAGGGTTCCTGCAAATCAAAGCAAGTTGGACTTCTAAATTTAAGACAAGTGGGAGGAGGAGGAGGAGACGAGGGGAGAGCAGGTAAATGCTGCGTTTCTTGGTGGAATCGCTCTCGGCAATCTCACTCTGCAGAGGCTGAGAAGCTTCCTGCAGGAAACACACTGTCTCACACTCATTGTCTCATGCCGCTTTCGTCGGTGCTGATCATTTGTTCCCAGTGTATTTGCACTTCCCCATAAACAGCCGGTTCTGACCCCCCCCCCCCCCCCCCCCCAAGGGACCATGAGCACAATTCTGCTGCCCTCACACCCGTGACCCATGAAAACCTTTGCTGACACAGTCACATTTGACATGGCAGAGGTCCTGCTACAATTCTCCCCCCTTTAAAACTGTTTGATCAGTCTGTCGGACTAAGAAGAGGTAGACACAGAACACAATGAGCTGTAAACAAACAGTATTCACCGCAGCAAGTTACCAGGATGGATTACCGTAAAACTCTGTGCCATATTGGAAGGAACTTGTTCAATTGTAGTGCCGATCCGGATCAGGGGGGTAGATCAAGGAGTTAGTTTATTTATTTGAGAACCAATATCTGTAAACGGGTAAAAGTGTGTGTGGATCTGTATAGTGATCTGGATTTTGTAAATCAAATATGTATTTTTACCACTTTACCATAACAAATCTGATGCAATACGTGTATTACGGTGATAAAGCGACCAATCAGTCTTAGCTGAGGTCTGAGGTCCCTTCTAGTTAATGAATAGAACCCCAGGACTAATAAATAATAATAAGACTGGTAAATTGTGAGATTTCGCCAGATATGATGATATTTTTTGTTTTCATTTTTAACCGACTGCCATACAACACATGTGAGAACAGGGTTATACAGTTTGATCAGAGAATTAAAGTATTGTCTTGACATCCTGTTGGCTGCTGCACAACCACTCCCACTGCAACACCCCCCAGCTGCAAATCCTGTTTGTGAGTCACTATTACTGGTTGTGTATGTCAATTCAAGCAAAAGGCCTCAGACTAAAAGCTCTTCAGTCTCAGCAGCTTCTTCCTATCTAGGTTTTTATATCCTAGAATATGTATTTCCAAAGTACTGCTGTGAAAGGTTTTGTGTAATTCCGGGTGGTTTACAAAATTTCACCTCATCTTCTCTCAGGCAAAACATGACGAGTATGTGCTGTGGATTGCGCAACTGAGAAGGTCTTGAGTAATAACGAAAACTGTAAAGAGGAAATAAAGAAAAGCTGAAGTCTTCCAACCATCAGTCACATGTGGGCTTAGGAGTTCATCTCTGGGCAAATAACATTTAAATAACAAACACAAATACCAACAATTAGATAACAAACTAAAAGAAAGCTGGCAAAGAACTAAGAATAATGTAAATACTGTTCTTTGTGGCTGTTCTGGGTCAATTTATGGTCATTTAAATGATTTCCCAATAAGAAGAAATCACAGCTGCTTTCAGACATGAAAACATGCATTGAACTCCATGATCTCTGGACATTCTCCAGAGGGGGGGTATGGGACCCCGTGTAGAGAGCCGCAGAAAGTCCAGAAGAGCTGAGAGCAGGAGATTCCGTTGTATAAAGGGAAAACCCTGGAGAGAGTTCCGATCCAATTCTGTGCACAATCTGAAAACAGCTTTAGAAACTTCATCAACACGGCCACTCGCTCAGGAGGATCTCCTGAAGTTCTCTCACATGGGCTCATTTGGACATTCTCCGGAGTTTTACCAGGAGCCGGGCAATGCTCATTTCTTAACTCACTATTTGAGTTTTCACAGGCAGGGTCTCCGGAGAATGTCAGGAGGATTATCCGGAGTTCAGTGCCTGTCTTTAAAGGGATAGTTCACCCAAAAATGAAAACTCCACTCAGGATCGTGTGATGTGCACATTTTCATTTTGGGGTGAACTATCCCTTTAACACTGGTGAGCTGAAGCCTTTAAAAGCAGAAGCATCTCATCCTGGCGACTGCAGCTTATTTACATCAGACACCAGAACATGAATGTGATCTATGAATAATGAATTATGAATTATGTGTCACAGTGTTGTTCTAACATGTGAAGAGAAAAGGAAAACTCCCTCCAGCTGTTAGCCGCAGGCCGCTAGCCGCTAGCTAACAGGGATACAGTGGCGTTTCCCTGTCATGATGAAGATGATGATGCGGAGCAGCTCCTCTTCATCATCTTCATCATGACAACACTTATTTCACAGATCACTTCTCACACGTGCTCTTCTTCTTCAACTGTCACAGAAAAACACGAGAACTCACCGAGAGCCCGCGCAGCAGCGATCCAGAGGAAAAGGTGGAAAACGGGATGAAGCCTGACCGGAAACATTCTCAGCTCGAATCCCAACGCTCGAACTTTACTTCGCGTTCACGTGAAACGGTGACAAACGACTAATGAGGAGAAGGTTTCATGGAGAAGGAGAAACGACGGGAGCTGACGGGAAACGAGTCCGGACTGCGAGGGACACCATGAGACTCCTGGTGCCTTCAGTGACCCTCGGAGATCCAGGCTTTCTCCGTCTTCTTTGGAGGTTCCTCCCAACGGCAGCCTGCATCCAAGGGGCTGCGTTACTGCCTCCTGCTGGAGGGTCCTCACGCCTACAGTGTCCGGAGTGTCACATGGTATGCGTTCGTGTCAAAGCAAGAATTTACAGTAGTAGTAGTAGTTTTATAATAATAATTAGAAGAAGAACAACAACAACAACAACAACAAGAATTATACTAACAAGAAGAAGAATTATAATAACTAGAAGAAGAAGAAATTATTATCATTATTGTTATTATTCAGGGTAGTAGTGCCAGCCTATACACTCCGATAATAACTTTTGTGGGATTATTATAATCCCACAACATTATTAATGTTAATGTTGTTGTTGTTGTTGGTGGTAAATATAAAATGAGAGAGAAAACGTTTCATTAAACTAACTAAACTAAATTGATTAGGATTAGACTGATTGATAACTTTAATCAATCAGTTAACCCTTTTATTCTGGAAAATGTATCTTCCAATTTACAGAATGTGTTTATATATATTTTTACCAAACTCAAAATAATCTCATGTCTGTCTTGTGGCCATGAACAGGAAACACACATTGCATTGCACAATAATAGGAAATGGCCCTCGATAGGTGTCATCATTTTCAAATAGAACTTAAATCAAACATATTATCTATGGCATCCTGACTGGTTCTGGGCTTTCCTGTGTAGAACTATGTTTTCTGTGTGTATATATAATCCGAGGCTTTAAATCTGACCGTATCACAGACTGTGACTCAACGGCTTCCTCTGTGGGATACTTCCTCCATCCTGACGTCAGCTGGATGTGATGTGGGATTGTTTTTCCTCCCCATCCCAGTCTCAGCCTGACGCATTCAGAAGATCAGCTCTTCAGCAGCGACCTGAGGTGAGTTCCACAAACTGGGAAACTTACTAACACCCAGCACCACTTAGCTTTACCGTAACAGCTAAGATGTTTGTGTCCTGTAGTTAACTCTTGTTAACAGAAAGCCGGGTCTGGTGCTTGTGCTCATATTACACTTCATAGCCGGTGTGTTCCTGAGTCTGTGTTATGCAATAGAAACGTTCTCACAAATCTGTTCAGAGGAAAAACAGGACGATGTGTCACAGTCAACAACTTGAAGTGCTCCTGATGCCGGACATTCGGCTGATGGATTCTTTATCTCACTGTAGGATGTTCTATGTTGTACTGTCGTTGGCCTCGGACGAGTTTTCTCCTGAAACTACATGAGACGAGAAGTGGTGAGTGCTTTTAAATTCACTGGAAATTCAGACTATGGAGATTTAACGAGGCAAAATACACCCATGACCCACAAAAACTATTCTGTAACCATGGCTGAGGGTTGAGTCACTTGAAGGCCAAGTGTGTGATTCACAGCAAGTCCAGATATGTGGTCAGACACTCCTTCATTTTTATGTTGCGGAGTGGAAAGTCTGAACGTTTTCACAGAGAGAGAGAGAGAGATGCTTCCTTCCCGAAGGACTGCGACTCACATTTCTGGACATAAGCTGAGGTGGAGCGAGCCGTTCCGAGGTCAGAGAGGAAAAACAAACCGAGGAAACCGAGGAACACTGAACCCGGACGCTCACTCTCTGTGTCCATCTTCACACATTTCCCTGAAGCAGGACTGTTGAAAGAATGCGTGACAGTAATTCTAGAGTTTGATCTGTCAAAAGAACCTGTTCAGCACAGAGATGCAATAACAACACAATCCTTTTACCAAAACTAACAACACCAGAGTGTAAAAATACTCTGTACAAGTAAAAGTCCTGCATTAAAGTACTAAAACCTTTATTATTCAAAACGGATGATTTAACATGAAGGTATATTGAATTTTACTTACTTTAAATGCTAGTGGGAGGTTAAGTGTATTCTTACTTGTAACAAATAAAAACAGCCGCAGTCCGTAATCTTTCCAGGTCAGGACCTTCAAATTAAAACTCAGCGTACAGGAAGTCAGCTGAAATTCTTTTTATTCAATAATTATCCCCTTCGATCCATTTAGTCTTGTTTTTGATGAACGTTTGTGTTATTAATCATACTCTGAAACTCGTAACTAAAGTTATCAAAGAAAAAAGTGGAGATTAAATGTAAGACTTGCTTCAGAGAATGTAAACTGTCAACGCAAGTAGTACAAGTAGCTTTAAGTATTTTCATTTACAGAAAGTTAGTATTATAAACAAAACCAAAATATTCACAAGTAACTCTCCTTTTCTCTTTATGCGGTTCGAATATTTTGCTTCACCTTTGAAGGAAACTTCATTAGCTCTGGGGAGCGTGACTGAATATGGAGAGAAAAAATATTTTCATGTAAAAAGGGAATAGCTCAACATGTGGGAAAAACTTTCTAACTGAGACTGGGAGAAAACCACCACTATACCACATATCGCTCTGCTATTATAAAGCTCCAGGGAGCAGGAGTGTTTCTGAAGTGAAACATGCTGCTTCGCATGCAGCACAATCCACTTAACTGCAGATATTGGAATACACATTATTCAAATAATAGCTCTGGAAATCATCCATGTTGCCCATTAGAAAAAACAAACCAGCAAAGTGTTACAATATGGTTTCCCCAGTAACTGATCGTTCTTACTGTAAACACACATCTTTAAAAACAAGTCACAAAGGTACAGTTTTTTTCTTTAAAATGCTCAATCATTAAAGACGAAGCTGCAACATGAGCTGACAATAATAAAACTGCATTCAACTTTGTATTTGTTGAGGACTCTTATTTACAGATAATATAAGATAATATTGAAGAAATTTGTTGAGCTGTGGCTCAGTTAGGTTTAGTGATGGAGGATCGATGGCAGAGACAATACTTGTAAGTGTAAGTGAATCGTTGATTTTTAGTTTTTCACAGAATTTATTTACTTCTTTTAATTAATAGTTTAATTGAAGAATAGTTCATCTAGCATTTCTGCAAACGCTAACTTGTTTGAGAAGAAAGAAAGCGACACACAGAAGGGAGAAGCACCCTGAAGGATCCTTCAACCTCTCGGGGTCACAGAGAGGTCAGAAAGTACAATTTCAAATCGTATGTTCGGCCAAACATTGTTCAAAGCCACAAGATTCTAGCACAGATTCCGAAGATACAAAAATAAATCAGAGCGTAATCATGCACAAGACGTACGTTTCCATTTCATGGGGGGCAATGAAATCCACTTCATTCATTCAAATATTTTACCCGTTGTTAACAGAGTATGAAATTCGGACTTTGAACCAAAAAAAGAGGGAAAAAGAGCTGCTACGCATTCTGTAGATGATTATTCACGTCTGTTACATGTCAGTTAAGACTAAAGGAAGAATGTAGTGGCTGCGTCCTGAGTTCAGACACAGACACAGAGTCGAGTTTCTGCTCTGATATTTTGGCCAAACCAGAAAATCTACCATTGACCTTTGTAAAGAGCCAAGATTGGAGAACAATGTTTTTCTTTGGAATCTCAAATGAACTTCCTCACTTATAATTTTAGAAATATGTATGTGTATCTGCATGTGTGTGTGTGTGTTGGGGGGGGGGATAATTCAATGTGGAACACACCCATCACATCCCTTCTCTTCACGTCGTGGTTAGAAAGCACTTAATGTGTGAGAGACACACAGGAGAGAGCCCTCACTCACATTTCACCCCAACATCCAACAGCAACAGCCTCCTGAGTGAAAGCTGACCTGAACCCAGAGAGCGCTGCTTTTCACTTGCACGACCCCGACTGTTTTGTTTTCATACAGTTATTTCATCCCCGTTATGCTGGATTTAAAACGGCGGCTGGACTTTTACCACAAAAATGTCAAGGATATTATTTAATTTCAAGCGAGCGATGGCCGACGACACGCATGAAAGATGGAACAGATTCACACCCGCTCCCTCGGGGGCCCGGGGAAAGGTTGCTGCTGTAAATCATGTGGTGAATAACATGCAGCTGAGACGGGGTGATGAAGAGTGTGTGTCCAAAAGAGAGAATTACAACAGTTACTCCTGGAATCCAGTGAACTGAGGCGGAGGAGAAACTCACATCCATTATTTAAAAAGGAAATATCACTTATGTGCACATAAAGTCTTTTTACAGACTGTGGGCAGAATCACTGTATATTTATATGTACAAAAAACTGCAAATCCATTCATGGCTCTGCAGGAAGCTGTAAAAAAGACATCAGACCTGCATCAGACTCTTGTTCCCTGCAAACATTATTAAGTATATGAGCTCGACATGTGATTAGACTCCACTTCTGCAGAGATTAAACAATAAGTTTGGAGAACATGCTACCTGCCTCCAGGAATCCCAACAGTTTTTTCCAGATCATGTGATTGGCATGCTCATTAACGAGCATCTAAAACGTGACAACATGGGACAACATCTAAAACGTGGGTGTAAACTCAGTTTTGAAATAACAGACAGTGACAGTGCATGTGTACGTGCAAAATAAAAGTTTTATTTCACCAGTGACAAGGTTTCCAAAACCCAATCTTCAGGAAAATGCAGTGTGGTGAAAGTTTAGGTGTTTGATTGCTCTGTGTTTGATTCTTTACTTTCCTTTGTGCCCAATATGTCTTTTCTCCAGGCTCAGGTTTACACTTCACCCTTCATGAGCACGAGTCAACATGCGGCCTGAGCCTCTCCTCCTGCAGCAGTGATGGCCGCCCTCAGCCCTCCTGCTCCTCTCCTCTGTGTGCTGCTGTGTGTGTCTCTGGCCCTGCAGCCCTCGGACCTGCGTCTGGCTTACGTGACCCACAACAGCTTCTTCTACTACTCCTGCAGCCAGGACCCGCAGCCCTGCAGCGTCTCCTCGCTGACTGACTGCAGATGCAAGGACATCCAGCTGTCCACGCTGCACCACCCGCAGTCCCACTCCTCCCCTGTTTTCCGGATGAGACGTCTGACCGTCTGGTTCACGTCGCCCTCGAACACGGCGCGTCTGCTCAACAACTCGGAGGTGAGGCACCTGACTCTGATCCACTGTGGTGCCGGGGGATCCGGTGGGGTGTCCCCTGCTCCCCTGGAGGGACATTTCGCTGTGCAGCATCTGGAGAGGCTGACGGTGGTGAACTTGCAGCAGCTTCCACACCTTCCAGATGCAAACAGAGCCACTAGCACAGACTCGAACAGTGACACGGACGGAGACAACAGTGCTCATCTGGACTCAAATCGATACAACCGGGACAGAGACACGTTCCTGGACCTGATCGCAGACATGAGGAGAGATTCCCTGGATCCGTCCACACCTCAGATCCAAGACATCTTCCTGGGCAGGGAGCTGGGAGCAGCGTATCATGAACAGGCCAGACTGGGGATCGTGCACAGCTCGGTGCTGGAGTGGGGGGCAGTGCTCAAAGCCTACACGGTCCAGACACACATAGACAGTGACGGTGAGCTGCCGTTCCCTGACCTCCACCTGCCCAAATTACCAGCAGCATCCGTCATATACGTCAGCTTTGTGTACTGACACCAGGCCTCTGTCTGAGAGGTGCTGCTGGGAACCACAGCAGGAAGAAGAGACTGTTTCAGACCAGGAATCAAGAGCTGTCCTCGTTTACATAAAATGTTAAAAGTCTGTCCACACTTCAGCTGTGAAAATATAGAAATCTGCGCCATAAAACTTTGTGAAAGAGGAAACAAAGACGCAGTGAAACCAGCAGAAACTGTTTTTCAAATCATCCTTTTATTTAGTTTAAAAGTTCTTTCCTGGTCAAATTCCCAGGACAGAAATTGTGATGTGTTTTTCTTCTTCCGAAAGCTTTAATCATAGTTTTTCCCTGAGTGAGAAATGTGCACAGCTGTTTATCAGCATGTAAGAACAAACCACATCAACTAATGAGAGAGCCTCTGAGGGACGGGAACAGTCTGCCAGCCTCCTCCAGCTGGAGGGTCCTTTGTTTCCAAATGATGTTTATACTGAATTGATGGAACAATCCCCAAAACAAGTGTTTACCAGTCGAGCATTTGTCCTTTTTATTCCCTTTTTGTCCCCGAAACAAGAATCTGATCCAGTTGCAGAATTCACACTGAATATAAAGTCAGAGGATTTTTTCTCTGCCTGCAAGAATGAAATCTTCTTGAAGATCTTGAAGATTAATCCAATCTGAACTGTTTATCCTAAACCCTCCCGAAGGAGAAATTATTCTACAGTTGGAATTTGGTCACAGAGACAAATGTTATATATTATGCATGTTGTTTAGCCTCAAGTTTTTCTTTGGATCTTAATTCTATCTCAAGAATCACATTATTTGAGACAAATAAAGTTTAATGGACGGACACAGCAATAGGAGCATTTTAAGATTTTACATATGATCTAAGAGGACGGCTATTTCTCTTAAGCTAAATTTAAGAAATATGAGAAAATAGTCTGATCTCAATTTGATCTTATATTTGTCTCAGTTATGTGTAGGTATGACCCTCACACAATAAGAGGTATAGATAATGGATGGATTTATTACAATGAGCAGAACGATTTACTGTGAAATACAGTAATAACTCAAGAATAAGATTAGTTTCAAACATTAAAAGATTAATTTAAAAATGTTAAACCATCAGTGATGCTCAGTTTTCACTCTAACACTGCTCAACAGCGATAAACAGAGGAAATAACGTGTAATCCTCAGTGTGATCAAAGATGGATGGAGGTCATCTGATCAGCTGATCCTAACATCTGACCTTTGACCTCTGGGTCTCTGTCGTAAAGGTTTCCTCTTTATACAAATGTTATTCTAAAGAAACCTGTCACTGGAGTTGTGTTCAGACATTTAACCACACGGTGGCAGCAGATACATCCAAATCAAAGCGAGCGACTCAAACTGAGGCGAAGGAGACTGAGCTATTTTTCTGTCATGTTTTTAAAGTGATCCACATTCTACAAACTTCTACATACATGATACTCAGCACTTTAAAAGCGTGTGAGGACTGTGCTTTTAACGACAGAGGTACATTGTTAAGTGTGACCTGATATTTATTTGTGTAAAAGAAAATATATTAGTGTCATTGGCTGCACTTGTTTTAAAACAGAAATAAATGATTTACTGACCTTGATGCCTCCTGGATTTAATATTATTGCCAGAACTTGATTTGTCAAATGGATCAGACACAAACAACATGAATGAATAAAGAATAAGAAAAGTTGTGCCAAAAAGATCTTTAATATTTTTGAAAGCAGCCTTTTTAACAACCTTTTGACTCATAATCCAGGTCAGTCTGATGGTGACGGCTAATTTGGCCATTTTAATAATTATATTTTTACTTTATTTTCTTTTCAATGGATATACAATGACGATGGAGGATATTAATCAGGTTAAAACCACATGTATCTAAGATTGTAATCCATCAATGCCTAGGCTCCAGTACGAGCAGCCACTTTTACGCACGTTTTACGCACGATGAGTGTTCGCTGACACCTGCTGCAAACAGCCGCTGATTTGCATGATAAACGTGTCGTTTCCACGCACTGTGAATACGAACTGATGCCGCCTGTTGATCCCGCACCTGAGAGGGTCAGGGCCCACTCACAGGGGACGACACCCGGAGACATCCCCCGGTTGGGCAGCCAGGCCGGGCGGTTTGGACCCATGTAAAGGTTGGGTGAGAAAAACCCTGACCTGCTCATTTAAAGACAAACTCCCCCCTAGTGTGAATAAATCAGCGACTTGTCCAGTGCAGATCTACTGGGTGTAAAGAGGTGGAGGGTTGAAGTGGATTGATTTCAGGTTGTCTCTCCTCCATGTGGCTCGGGCACCACGCTGCCGCCGTCTCCTCACCGGCAGTTACGCACTAAAGCATTTTAATAATCAGACGTTATTGTTCCCCGCCTCCTTGTGGGAGATGCGCCCGTGTTCATTTTTTAAAAGGGCAAATCAGCCATAATTCAGTTTATAAACTGCTGCGCGCGGGGGAGAACTGCCTGGATGAATATTCATTAGAGTCCGCCCGAACTGCCACGCTCGTGATTCATTAGGCATATGTAAATATCACTCACTTTAATTGCCCCTAAACTGACTCAACATAATGTTGTCATTAGCAAATTATTACTTATTTGTGATACTAATGGTACGGTATGGCACACAGTGCTGCAGCGCCACATATATGATTGCAATTACAGCTCTTTTTATTCACAGGGTGGCTGCGTGATAGATCTGCAGTGTGTGTCTGTGTGTGTGTGTGTGTGTGTGTGTGTGTGTGTGTGTGTGTGTGTGTGTGTGTGTGTGTGTGTGTGTTGATTCCAGGCTTACATAAACAATTTAGTGTGTTTTACTTTGTCTATTTACTGGGAATTATCTGTACGTGTGTGTGTGTGTGTGTGTGTGTGTGTGTGTGTGTGTGTGTGTGTTATAATTCCACAGGTTAATACAGTAAAGTTTTTTATTACTATGTTGTACTTTTAGATACTGCATACTGGTTTTAATTGATCTTTTACTTTTTTATGTATTGTTGCTTATAGGTGTTTATATCTCCTAATCTGATTTGAACACTTTTACTTATTCGTGTGTTTTAATGATATATATTTGTAATGTGTCCATTGTGAAATAGGATTATTATTCTTACTCTTAATTCTAAAGATTTACTTTACTATAGAAATGCAGTTGAACTTTTGCCACAAGAAACATTAACCATCGTGCTGGATAAACAAAATTAAAGTCATTTTATATATTTCCATATATAATTGTGTGTAAAACTAAGACAGCCAATCAAAGTACTTCACTCTATGCACAACTGTCCATTAATGACTTCTTATCACTGTCTGTATTTAAATTATTCACACACTGATGTTCAGATGAAGTCTTTTCAAAGTGCAGTTCAATTTATTTTAACTGGAACCTGCAGTAAAAACAACTCTCGTGAATTAAAGTGACGAACGTTTTAAATGTGCAAAGAAACTAGTTTGGATCATTTTGTATTTACAGTTCAATTCATATTATATCCTAAAAGTTTTAAGTTGTGATTAAGTAGAGAACATATGGACAAAAAATAAAATCCAGAGTTTTTCCCCCCCTATCTGAATTAAGTATTTCATTCCGATATTGCTGATCTGAATTAGTGATATTTAAATATTTATCTTTAAGGATGAAGAAATTCCTGAGTTTCATGTTAACATAAAGAAACTCTCAAGGGATTAATTATAATTGTGTGGATTTACAGATACAAGATTTATTTATAAGAACGTTTAGCTTCAGAAATCCAAGCCCTGCATCAGATTCCTGACATTTACCTAAATCCTCCGGCTCTAAACTCCTTCATGACTCACACTGAAACCAGAGTCTCATTTTTCAAAGTAAACTATTGTTCTTTCCTTTTCTTTTTTCCCCCAAATCCCTCCCCTGCTCGTCTCAGGCTGCACAACACGACTCGGGTGTTGGAGATGTTTTATAGAGGCAGCAGCAGTTTGAAACAACAACCATGACAGAACAGGCCCACAAAACAGAGGGAGAGAAAGAAGGGGAGGCAGAGACAAATAATGGTGTGTGTGTGTGTGTGTGTGTGTGCGCATCTGTGAGAGAGAGAGAGTGTGAGGGAGCTAATAAAGTAATGTGATGGATGATCTCCTTTCTCCCAGAGGGACCAGCACCATGTAAATTGGCCCACACAATGCATTATGGATAAGGCAGTTGAGATTATAGCTTGTTAATGTGTCCTCCCTCTCCCCTCCCTCCGCCCCCCCCCCCCCACCCCCCTCCTTGCATCTTTTCTCTCGCTCTCTCTATCTCTCTCCATCCCTCTGCTTCGGCTCAGGCGGGGACATGGTCACCTCATTGTCGGGGCCTACGGGTCTTTTAGGTGCAGATGGAGAGGGAGAGGAGTAGTCGCCTGCTGTAGTCATCTGCCAGGTCTAGTGTATGTGTGTGTGCGTTTGTGTGTGTGTGTGTGTCTGTGTGTGTACTCATCTTCCTCAGATTGTGGGGACAAAATGTTGGTCGCACACTCATATTTTCAGGACTCAGCTTCCATTTGGGGACCAAAGTTTGGTTTTATTTACAGTCATATCGTCAGGGTAAAAGTGTAAGTCAGCTTTGTCTTAGTGAGAGAAATCGGTTATCGTGTGTGTGTGTGTGTGTGTGTGTAGCTGTATTTATAAATGTGTGAGGACCATTTTGAGCATAGAACATAGGGAGTGAGGACATTATTGGAAAGTGAGGACATTTTGGCTGGTCCTCACTCTTTTGAAGACATGTTTGAGGGTTAAGTCTCAGGGTTATGATTTGGGTTAGGGTTAGAGTTAGGGTTAGGCATTTAGTCGTGACAGTTGTGGTTAGGGTAAAGAAAGGACTGGCAATTGCATTATGGCAATGAGTGTCCTCACTCAGGCAGAATCTGTGTGCGGGGGGGGACCTAAATCTGTTACACGGTCATATTATGGTGACTTGTATTCCTTGTGGTGACCAAGTCCCTATAATGTTAATCATTAAATTTTTAAGTGAAGGCAGGTCTCCAGGTCAGCTCAGGGTTGACCCAGTGCCACGGGACACAGTGGGACGGGTTAGGGTCAGACAAGTTGGTTAAGGTTAGAGTAAGTCTCCAGGAAATCAATGCAAGTCACTGTAATGTCCTCTGAAGTCATGTTTGTGTTAGAACCAGGTGAAGGGTAAAGTGAAGAGTTGGCTTTTTTTTGTTTCTAATGGTTAAAGTTAGTATAAAGGGTGTCCTCACAAAGCTAGAAGTATCAGCATGAGTGTGTGTGTGCATATGTGTGACACAGAGCCAGGCAGCCGGCAGAGACGGTCCGTCGGCAGGGGCCAGGGTTGTGGACATATGTCTCCTCCCTCCCTCAACCACCCGACACCCCCTCCGTCAGTCTTCCTAAGAGGATGCCAACCCCCCCCGCAAACCTCCCTCCCTCCACCTTGCAGGCCTTTCCAGGGACCTGTCGGGCCATCTGTTGCAGCAGGACCAGAGAAGCTGGTGTAGAGGCAATGCTACTGCAGCATGGCTATGTGGCTGGCCTGGTGTGTGTGTGTGTGTGTGTGTGTGTGTGTGTGTGTGTGTGTGTGTGTGTGTGTGTGTGTGTGTGTGCGTGTGTGTGCGAGGGATACGGAGCTTAGTGGCGTTGGAGCGTGTGTTGGTTGGAGGGAGTGTGTCCCTGGGCAAAAGATCCCTCTCAACAAAGCTGAACTTTGTATTTCGGGGGATTTTCAACATTTCAGTTTGGTCGTTGTGCCGTTAAAAAACAAGTCTTTGCTATGAAAACAGCTCCTTATTTATTTTATCTACTTCTTGCTGAATTTACAAGCAGCTAGAGGGGGACTCAGAGAGCAGATACCTCCCCAGACGCCCAACAGTCCCCTCTGATATCAAATTTAAATTTTCAGAATTAAGAGGTGAAATGCTGTGGAAAATTACGTAATGTAAAACGTGTGGAATATGAACTCATCATCTGGCGAACATCGTTAGGTCCTTTTAGTCGTCTAATAAAAACAGAGTCCAAGGGCCTTGAGGAAAATGGCCGAATGATCCCAGTGAGAGCTCGACACCTGCACACACTCAGCTCACCAGAACAGCTGCTGTGATTCACTGGGATGTCTGCTCTGCATTTTAGAGACCTGCTCAGTGAGACCTCAGTTATCCATAGCAAACAGGAACATGCTAATCTTGCCATTAACCAGATTCTGTCCATTCCCAGACCTTTGGATTGTTAATTGCTTTATTTAGAAATAAGATGAATTGATCAAGAACGCCATAATTTATTTTTCTGTAAAAGGTGAGTTTCACTGTAGCTCTCAGCTGAGTTCATACCTCCAACTGTAAATAGCAATTTCTTAAATATGCCAGATTTGTTTTCATCAAAAACCAGAAAGTATTCCCTGATAACATAATGAAAAGGTTCTGTCTCGCAATGTCAGTAAACGTGATGAAAATAAATAAATAATGGAACTGCCCATTTATCTGAATTCAAAGCAAAAATTGAATGGATTCTTCCTCGTCTCAACCATCCATCCAAGTTTTGTGAGTTTTGTGTAAATATGTGCTTTTGTGTAATCTTGCTAACAAACAAACAAACCAACAAACAGACAGGGACCTCCTTTGTGTTGGTTGTTATTATTTAAATCACTGATTTATCTGTGAGTAATGTTTCCTTGGACCGAAATAAATTAATCAGCTAATTGTTGACGTCAGAGTAGAGTCTCATTGTAATAAGTCCGGTTTCACTCATGTTCCCAGCTACTTACATTCTATTCGGGCAATCTAATGTGTGTGTGTGTGTGTGTATGTGTGTGTGTGTGTGTGTGTGTGTGTGTGTGTGTGTGTGTGTGTGTGTGTGTGTGTGTGTGTTAGTGTGTGTGTGTGCGTGTGTGTGTGTGTGTGTGTGTGTGTGTGTGTGTGTGTGTGTGTGTCTGTGTGTGTGCCTGGACCCTCCGCCGCTGTGTGCGTGGGTGGTTGCCTCCACCCATTACAACGGGTCATCTCTCCCTCATGGAGAGTTTTCACGGCTGTGGAGCGGATTAGCAGGGAGACAGTCGGAGCGAGAGCAGGAGAGAGAGGAGGAGAGATTACTGGGCAGGGAGGAAGGAGGGAGAGACAGAATGACAAAAAGAGAGCATTAGCATCTACACTCCAGCATTTGTTGGTGGTGTGTAGCTGACACTCATCCGGAGTGCGCGGGTGTACAGTGACTACAAATGAAGGAACAAGTGAAGGCGGGCATCTCACGAGTGGCCTGTTAACAGAGGCCTGAGGAGACGAGGTCTAAAGGGACCGAGAGGACGATGTTGGGTCAAAGGGAAACAACACCAACACAGCTATAATTACACATGAACCTACGAAACACAATGGAGAATACGAATGTTTTCTAATCTTTTCTAAACTTCTAGTTAATTCTACACAATCTCGACCGAAACCTGTGAATAACGTTCTCTTATTACATCTATCGACCATGTTTAGTTTGACTCAAGGTCCAAAACTAAAGGAAAACAGTAAGTTGCATCGAACTTTTATTAGAATACCAATGTTCAGCTTTTTAAACTGTCAATTTTTTCTGACGTTACTGCTTACTTTTTCATTCAACAACCAAAATTAAGCTACAATTGACTTATTTGCTGAGTTGAGAACTTAATTATCCATATTGCTGAATTTTTGGTTGTTTGCTGGTTGGTTAATTTGTTGTTGGGTTGGTTGGTTGGTTGGTTGGTTGGTTGGTTGGTTGGTTGGTTGGTTGATTGATTGGTTGATTGGTTGATTAGTTGATTGGTTGATTAGTTGCTTCGTTGGTAGGTTAGTTGGTTGAATGTTTAAATAGTTGGTTTGTTGATTGGTAGATTGGTTAATTGGTTGGTTGATTGGTTGGTAGGTTTGTTAGTTGATTGTTTAATTAGTTGCTTTGTTGGTTGGTTGGTTGGTTTGTTGATTGGTTGATTGGTTGATTGGTTGGTTGGTTTGGTCGGCTGGTCGGCTTTTGTTTTGTTTTGTGCCATTGTAGAAATGATGATGTCACAGTATCACACTGACCTATTGTTGCTGTGTTGAAGTTTCAGTGAATTAATCCATTGTCACATCGTTTTCTTCATTGCAGAGTTGGTTGTCTTTGTAACTTGTTGTTTTAGTTGCACTAGTTGACTAGTACATTGTCTTTATTATATAAAGTCAACATTCTGTGGTGTCTTCCTCTAAAGTTAAACACCTGTCAACCTGCCACATAACACACTGTAAACAAAAAGGTGACAAAAGCAAGTGTCTCAAAGTGTCATTGTGTTTCATCTCGTATTCATAACGTATAACTGCTACATCGGTCGGAGACGGTGTAACGTGAATAAACGACTTTCTTTATGAACCGTTTACTTCACCGTTTAGTGGCTTTGTGAATGGAGCCTGAAGGTGATTAAGACTTTAAGTGAACCAAGCATTAAACGAGACAAACTTTCTCATTTACAATTAGAGTTTGAACTATGGTCTTAACTGCTGCCTCTCTCGCCCCCGCTCCCACTCTATCTCTCTCTCTCTCTTTCTCACGCACACACACACACACACACACACACAAACAAGAAGCACCGGCCGCCAGTTGGTCTTAAAGAGGCAAATTCCTCTGCAGCGTTTTCTCGAACATCGTAAAGCGTCTGCCGTTAAAGCAATGTTTTTTCAATCCGTCTGCTCTCCCTGACACTCCCAGATAATGTTGGCGTTCGGTTGATTTGGGGGAATTTGCACGCCATATGCTGCTGTTTCAAACACCTACGTTTAAGCAGGCTCTGGCTCTGCATTCCCTAATAGCAGCATCATTGGCGCTTGTTTATCTAATGCGCCTGTTAATGTTATTTATTGTGAGTTTGCCCGCTACCCAGTTCCTCCATGCATGCTAAGGAGACAGACATAAGATATGCAAATGCTAACGTCGGCCCAACTTCACGGCAGTAAAACAAAGCATTTGCATTTGATGTAGCACATAATAAACCGGTTATTAGCATTTTAAATGCGTCAAACAAACTTGAAAAATGTGGCCTGTGCTGGTGTGGTGTTTTATATTGCTGCATGCAGAGCAAAAACACGCACATACACGCGCCACACGTGCCTTCACACACGTTCAGGAGAGTGTGCACGAGCAGACACATAAATAAGAGGCTGCTGCACACGGAGGCAAACTGATGTCACAAGGCCCAGAGTCACAGGACAGATGATGTGTTTGATGAAGTTGTTTCTTCACTCACTCCGTCTCTTTCTCTCTCTCGTGCGCCCATAAACTTTCTCTCAGAGCAGTGGAATATGCAGATGATTAATTTCAGCGACGATCAATCCTTCCTGCCGCAGAGACAAAACTCTGGTTTCAGCTTTGAGAAGAAGAATGTGAGTTAACAGTAACTGCGCTGCTGTCTCTGTGCCACAGGGCCTGGACGACCACATTGTTGAAAGGCGAGTATGTGAGTGCAGGAAAGAAATGAATCGACACAACAATGACAGAGACAAACGTGAACTTTACAAGCATCACAATAATGGTAAGTATGGCAGGTATCAGTGAGATCCATGAGATGTTTTCAGACATGAACCCTGGAGCTTGTGTGTTCCACATATGAAGAACACAGCAGTACGTGGTCCAAGTCAGACGTGTACACAACAACAGGAGCATTTCTCGAACATTCAGGGGGGGGGCTGGGTAGAGCAGCATGAGACAGGACATGATGTCCAACCGAGTCTATTACTATCCCTGCAATGTGTTTGAGGATCTCAGCATCGGAGTTTATCGACAAAAGTTTTTAATTTTGTCGTCTTTTCACATTTTTTGTCTTCTGTCTCGTATATGGCACTTTGTCTTCATCCTGAGATATGTGTATTCTTCCAGTTTCTGGTCCGTCAGATGTCAGATTCATTTCCTGCTGTATTCACACGTGGGCTCATTTTCTCACACATTTTCTGAATATGCTACTAGGGGACCGGCAGGAAAAGCTCAGGAAAAAGGACTAAAGCATTTTTATCCTCACAAACCTTCTGTAAAATTTCAGGAAAATGTCTGAGATTTCGGGTATGTATGAAATCACCAGTTTGTATGAAGACAGACTTATTGATGGTTCCACCAGATGTTTATCTAAATGCATCATCTTCCTAATGTTAGTGTGATAAAGTAGATTGAATTGTTTTCTGTTGTTGATTTTAAAGTTTTTAAAAAATGTAAATGTAAATCTACTTTACCATGCCTGGTTCTTTTCTCTTTTCTTCTCTTCTCTTCTCTTCTCTTCTCTTCTCTTCTCTTCTCTTCTCTTCTCTTCTCTTCTCTTCTCTTCTCTTCTCTTCTCTTCTCTTCTCTTCTCTTCTCTTCTCTTCTCTTCTCTTCTCTTCTCTTCTCACTCAGGAGGAGAGCAGTCTGAATTGGTTTTTCATTAGCACTTAATGATGTGATAATCTCTCTAACAGGCCTCATTCTCTGCAGCCTCACATGCACTAATGAAGTGTGTGTGTACTTTTCTGTGTGTGTCTGCAGTTCCACATTCTTACAGTGATACTGGTTTGTATGACGGTGCTGTGGATGTGGATGTGCATGGTTACAACCCAGAGTGTGTGATTATCGTGTTACATTGAGATTTAGAAAGTCAGTTGTCAGTGACACACACCCACCCACACACACACACACACAGACACACACACACACAAGCGTGCATGTGCCAGACCTGATCCAAACGTACACCTAACCCCTCACACACCCTCACCCGACCACACCAGCCTAAATCCGACATGTTAATCTCTCTCCCTCGCTCCCTCTTTCTCTCAAACACACAAACATACTTGCTTTCATTCGCCGCTTGCAGAGACCCCGGCTTCATTTTCTGGGCATGTGCACCCATTGCGAGGGGGAGAAGCGGACACAAAGTGACACAGGGAGCAGAATGGGGAGGCGAGTCTGGAGCTGCGGCCTGAAAGGAGGCGATGGGAGGTGTCCGATTGTCCTGCGCTGAAAGGGACAGTTAAAAGGAGAACCTTGTTGCAAAAGCTGGTGGGCCGGGCTGGAGGCTGGTTAAGTGCTGGTGGTGTGTGTAACTGTGTGTGACTGTGTGTGTCTGTGTGTGTGTGTGTGTGTCTTTAAGTGCCTGTGTCTGTGTGAGTCTAATGAGGAGGAGGAGGATGACTGATGACCGACGTGAAGATGATACTGGATGGGATGATTGTAAAGGTTAAAGCTAAAGTATGATTATGAGAAGTTTGATGTGGCTCTCAGATCAGTCTGTTAAATGTAAAAATGCACCCAGTCGTCATTTAGCTTAGCTTAGCATAAAAACAAGAAATAGATAAATTACTGACTTGTCTTTGTCTGAAAGTAAAAAAATCTTTCAACTTCAAAAAACAAGTTTCATATAGTTTGTTAAAACTGTTTTATACCAAAGTAATTTATTGATGGGTCAGTGTGTGAAATAGGGAGAGTGACAAAGGATTTTAGCTAAAGTGAAGTTTTGGTGTGAGATCACTAGCATTCATGTAACAAGAATTCAAAATAAATTGTGATTTTTCCCACATCAGTAAATATCCCTCTTCTCAGAAAAACAATCAGGGGATTCGCACCTTGTGCATCGGGATGAAAAATGCACGACAGAAAAACTTCATCGCTTCTGTTTGATAGAACTCATCATCAACATGCTCCAGAAAGCTTTGAGCTGCCAAATTTGAATGTGATTGTGTTCAGACAGAGAGAAATGACAACATGAAGGTATGTTTCTTCATTACTGAAATGTTAATTTGACTTGTTTTGGGCTAATTAACGCCAATGTCTAACAAGAAAAAAACAGCCCCACAAATATTAATTAGGACTTCAATATTCATGTTGGCAGAGATGGCTGTGGGGTCTGTAATTAACGAGCTTTTAATCGTTTGATCGTCTCCTTAATTAAAGGCTTGCTGTAATTTGAAGGTTTGTTTACTTTTCTCAAAACAAGAATGAGAAAGACAGAAATTGTTTTGATATAGAATCCACACAAAGTCAAATAAGAAGGAAAAAATCAGGCTTTTTAAAAGTTACAAAAAATGTCTGAGAGGTGCAGCGAATCGTTTTCTTTTCAAATGTTTCACTAATCTTAAAAAGAGGAATCTCGGAAATACTTTTGATGGAGGCCGGAGGGTTTTTACTCGACTTCCATCTGCCGTTTGGATGCATCGGTCTTTTTCAAAACCGCTTTTTTATGAAACATCAAAGTGCAGCTTGATGATGTATCTGATGCTGAAATAAAAGGAAACAGATCAACAGTAATGCCGTCATTTGGCTTAATTTACAGCACCTAGTGCTCCGGTAAAACTTTCTGGATTTTGTTCTTTCAGTGTAATAAAAAATAAAACTTACATGAATATTTCATGTAGTCCCAAAAATTAATATTTAATTTAAAAATGAAAACTTTTAATTTTTGGTTGATTTGGACATTATCTGACCGTCTTCCTGCCAGTGCCCCGAGAAAAAAACTCATGTCCAGATGAACCTGTGTGAGAAGAAGAGAAGATGTTGTCCCCAGAATTCACTATGAGCAAGTTGGCATGATGACACTTTTATTTTGCAACAAATGCAAAAGTGGAAAAAGTAAAAAGAAAACGGGATGTAAAAGAGGAACCATACATGAAGAAGACTATGAAGAAGAAGTCAACTTGGAAAAATAAAGAGATTTGAGAGGTTTTGGTGATTTGGCGTACACTGGTGCTGATGTGCTGATGCTTAAACATGACATTTTTCCTCAGAGGAGCTCACACCAATAACCGGTTGTGATCAAGTCTGACCATCATGTGACAAGTTCATAATATAAATTCTGTTTTGGCCTTAACATACCATTTCTCTGTCTGCTTCACACATGGACTGAATCTAACCTTATTTTCTGCAGATTCCAAACGCCAATCATTTCCACCAGTATGCCTGAAGGCAACAGATAATGTTTTTTACACTTTAATGGCTTCGGCTGTGACCTTGACCTTGACCTTGTGTCCCCCTCTGAGTGTCTATTTATTTTCTCCTGTCAAGCATCCTGATCCTTTCAGCTCAGAGTCGTTCGACCAACACTGTCTGTGTCAGTGATAGTGAGACAGACCCTGCAGACGACTACTGTCATCACATGCTGCTCCAGGGACGCCTCCATTCACTGTTTACTGCCCGAGATCATTAGAGGGGATCTGGTGACCCGGCCCACCCAGGAGAGAGACCCAGAGAGGGGACTCTGATTTAAATCTCAGTATGGACGCTTTTAAATCCTGTTATTCTGTAATCCGGACTGAGAGAAAAAATTAAAATACGATTGCTTAGAAACTTTCCAGAGTATAATATCAACAATTAACAAAAGCCTAAAATACCAAAGCACAAGTGAAATCATATTTTGAAGTAAAACATTGTTAAATGAAAGGAGAAAAAATTGGTCTTGAGGTAAATATTAGCCACTGGTGGCTGAGCCCCTGAAGAGGAAAAGAGAAAACTGAAACGCCTTTTTACCAAACAAGTCAGAGAGCGTGTTGTTAGCCTCAGCGCTGAAGTGTCAGGAGCACAGCAGCATCGTTAAAGAGCAGAGTTACTTCTGCATGTACATGATTACCTGTTGTCCTCTGTGGTCAACCACTTTGAATTATATTAGTAACTTTAATTCTTTACAACAGTTTGAAATTACACAGTGTTTGATTTGGACTCTGAAGATTCGGGGTGTTTGTACGTTGAGTGTGAATTTTAGGAGTTAGTCCGGTTCCTCATTGGCCCCTGGGTGAACTTTTTATAATGCAACTGTCTGGGACAGTGGATTTTATTGGGCAATTGTGCATCAATATTAAGTCTTAATATCTGTTACTCAACAAGTTTCCAAGTTATAGGCTAGTTCACTTTGTGATGTGATAACAAACTAATGTAGCTTGTATAACCAAGCATAAAGCAAATGCACAGTGTTTAGCCTGGACCAATTGGCCCTGAGAGCGTATACCTCCACCAATCCTTCACACGATCACCTATAGATGTTATGGCAGAAAAAGAAAAGAAAAAAGGAAGTTGTCTGATAAATTATTCATTTGTCATAAAACATAATTAAAGAAGTAGAAAAAAAATATCCCTGAAAAATATTAAATAGAAATCTAGACACCATCCCTCCAGCAAGGTTTTGCTTAACCCTGCAAACAAATGAACCATTAAACAATAAATATTAACATCCTTGTCAGAATAAATCATTTTAAGAAAACCTGCTCAAATGCGAGTCTCTAAAGACTAAAAGTATGTGTTTTAAGTTATTTCAAATACTAAGGACCAAATCATCTAATAAAAACAATTGAATGACAATAATTTCAGCGCCAATGGGAGTTGTACTGACCTGATCTCACAATACTTTATATTACTGCTGGATCATTTGCCCAAACCCCAAAATGTGTTGATTTTGACCCTTTGTTCGAAACAACAAGCTCAAGTTTCACCTTAACACTGTCTCCAACTCCTTGTCGTACAAAACAAATGTGCACATCAATCACTGTATCAATTCCCTGTGATTTTTAGTGTGTAACTGTTCTTTTGCTGCCAAGGAAAAAAGAAAAGGATCTACTTAGAGGGCTACTTAAGAGAAAGAAGAGGTGGTGGCAAGAGAAGAAGCAAGCGGAGCCAGAAACTGGAGAGAAGAAGGGTTAGAGAGGCAGAGAGCGAGAGAGCTGCAGAGAGGGTGAGAGATAAAAAAAAAGATACGAACAGAGGAATGAAAGGAGAGCGGAGAGCTTACGCAGTGAAAAGAGCACATTAGGGGCGACCTGCTGCGACAGTAGTGTGGGGAACGGTGAATAACTGCCTCCATTTAGACCAGTGTCCTGGTGGTGTGAAGCTAGGGGCCTCTGATGGACACACACACACACACACACACACACATGCACGCTGAAAAACACCAAAATACATAAATAAAGCAAAAGAAATCACACACACAAACGCACAATTTGATGCCTGACACACACTCATGCTCTCACACACACACACTTACTCATGCTCTCACACACACACACCTCCTCTGAGCTCTCCTCTGTCCCTCTCATTCACACATTTCTCCACATTGGCCGGATTAGGAACACTTTCTCTTGGGTGTGCGAGGCTGCCCCGCACACAAAGAAACACTTGGGGACAGGATTAGTAGGCTTACAGCGGATTCACATATGTCCAGTTCAAGCAATTGGTATTCAAAGCTTTACACTTTCAAATGCCACCAAGAGAGAGCAAAGCCGACCAGCGCTTTTCTTTGCATTGGCAGCACCTTTATGAGAAGGGCTCTTTTGCTGAGCCAACAATGAGGCCGTGAATACACATTTTTACTGTTCTACCAGGGGGATCTCATTGGAGGAGGATGGAGCACCGAGCAGAGTCTGAGACAGACTTTATTATCCAGGTTTGAAGTGCTGGCTGGCTGGAGGGATGGATGGAGAACTGGGTTGGTGGGTGGGTGTACCGACGGACGGGTGGAGCGTTGGACAGACAGATGGATGGATGGAGGGATGCCGAGGTGCTGGTCAAAGGAAGAGTGCTTCAGCTACTTCCACATGTTATTGTTGGAGGCCCGTTCCTCCACTCCACCTCCACAAAACAGATCTGGAGTAGACTCTTCAGAGTGGAGAGAGAGCTCTCAGCAGCTCAATATACACAATGCTGACTCAATTTAGTGTCTCAACTTATAGAGGCCGGACTAAATTTTGACTAAATCATCAATAAAATGTGTTTTTATCATGAATAAATGTTTCTGAATTCAATATTTATAAATCTATCCACTGTATCATTTTGAAAATACAGCATATAGGTCTACTTTAATTTTTATGGTTTACAATAGCTTGAAATGACCTCTTGACAGTAGAGTATTTTGAATTGTATATATAGACGTGTGTGTTTGTCCATTTTTTTAACAAATCATCATTAGAATTTTGGTGTTATGAATCTTATTATTAAGGTATAATAATAATACAAATTATAATAATTATAATAATTATTATTATGTATTCCTATGTTATTTTATATTAATGTATAAATAGTGTTAAAACGTACGATTTTTTATAATCATGATAATAATCATAATCCCCTCAGTATCAAGTGATGGAAAGTTTTACGAGGGTCCAGACACGAGGTATCTGGGTAAACTCTGACTCCCACACGCTGCCATATGGCCAGCAGAGTGCGGAGAGCCGGCGCGGGCATGGACCCTCCGTCCCAGCGGAGGCCCGGAGCCCCCGCTGCAGCAGGAGCCGCTGAATGGGAAAGTAATTTCCCTTCATTCCTCCTCATCCCCTCAGGCAACCCCCGGCCGAACCGCCTCTGGTGACAGGCTGGACCGTGCGGTACAAAGGGCTGCAGATCAATATGTTCTCTACATGTGCGAGCAGAACAAGGTCAACATTTAAAATCTTGGTTTTTATAATTGATTCTGTGCGTAAAAATTCGCAGTGCGCTTGCAGGTCACCAAAATGGAGAACGTGGAGTTTTGGGGATTGCTTCTGCAAAATGAAAAAACGGCGGCAACTTGTACGAGACAACTTATTCTCCCAAGAGGAAGAGAAGAGTAGA
Source organism: Limanda limanda (assembly GCF_963576545.1). Taxonomy (NCBI): domain Eukaryota; kingdom Metazoa; phylum Chordata; class Actinopteri; order Pleuronectiformes; family Pleuronectidae; genus Limanda; species Limanda limanda. The sequence goes on along the minus strand of NC_083650.1, from coordinate 6,294,423 downwards.
GAAGAGAAGAGAAGAGAAGAGAAGAGAAGAGAAGAGAAGAGAAGAGAAGAGAAGAGAAGAGAAGAGAAGAGAAGAGAAGAGAAGAGAAGAGAAGAGAAGAGAAGAGAAGAGAGGCTGTTGAAGTTGCACAGTGGAGCATTCGAAATGTGAAAGCAAAACATGGTATTAAAAAATAAACGTTATTATAATAGATTTGTGCGTAAAAGTTGCAGTGCGCACGCAGGTCACAAAACCTCTCAGCAGACAAGACAGCTTTCGCTTGATTCTGTAATGAAATAGAAAAATGTAGGAGACTAGAAAATATTTGTACAAACTGTGGGAATTTTAGAAAATTGAGATAAACGAAGGGATCTGGGGAAAAATTACAAGTTTGTCCAAGGAAGAGGAAGAAGAGGAGGAGAGAGGAGGAGAGAGAAGAGAGGAGAAGATGAGAAGATGAGAAGCTGTGCCCCCCGACAGAGTCCTGACAATGGCAGTGAATGGTTGCGCACCGCAGTCACCGGGACAGTCAAAGCACACCGCCCCCTTTCCAGCGGGCACGTCATCCTCCGAACCAGCGTTATGAATAGGAAAGAAGCTTTTGTCTGGCCGCACGTATAAATAGCGTCTATCAGTGTCCTCCTCACCGCAGAGATACAGACCCACAGAGGGAGAGGGACGCAGAGAAGTTGTCTCAGACGCGTGGGCACCGACGGGATACAGACAACACCAGGTGACCAGAAGACCCCAGAAAGAGAGAGAGAGAGTGAAAGTGGACGAGAGAGGGAGAGAGAGGGAGAAAGAGGGAGGAAGCCTGCAGCGACCTCCTACCCAGCAACCTCGGAAGAGAACTCATAAAATGCATTCGGACTCCAGTCCCAGCAGCAGAGCCTCTTCCCCGGACATGGACCGCATGTTCCTGCGAGAACTCCACCCACTGCACCACCTGCACCACCACCACGTCGGCTCCTCAGTGTCCTCCTCCACGCAGAAGATCTCCGAGCACCTGCGCTCCTCAGACCCCAACTCCGTGTCCGTGGAGAGCAGCAGCAGCTCCAGCAGCAGCAGCAGTTCCAGCAGCAGCAGCAACAAGTACAAGTTGAAGAAGCCGGCCAGCGAGGAGGAGATGTTCGAGCTGCGGCTGAAGATCAACGGCCGGGAGCGCAAGCGCATGCACGACCTGAACCTGGCCATGGACGGCCTGCGAGAGGTCATGCCCTACGCGCACGGGCCCTCGGTGCGGAAGCTGTCCAAGATCGCCACGCTGCTCCTCGCCAGGAACTACATCCTGATGCTCAACAGCTCCCTGGACGAGATGAAGCGGCTGGTGGGAGAGATCTACGGCGGGCAGCACTCGGCCTTCCACTGCGGCGGGGGGCCCGGGGGTCACTCCGGGGGTCCGGCCGCCGCTGCTGCCGCTGCCGCCGCCGCTGCTGCCGCTGCCCACCACGTGCACCCGCTCCTCGGGGGCGCGCTGTCCTCCTCCGGGTCCTCCTCCCTGTCCTCCGGGCTCCCGGGACTCACGTCCATCCGGGCTCCGCACGCCCTGATGAAGGGGGGCCCGGCTGCGCCCCCGGCCCTGCAGCTGGGCCCCGGCTTCCAGCACTGGGCCGGGCTGCCGTGTCCCTGCACCATCTGCCAGGTGCCCCCCCCAACACACATCCCCATCACCTCCACCGGCCTCACGAGACTCACGGGGGAGGGGAAGGACGGGATGAAGTGATGATGCTGATGCGGGTGCGTGACGCACAGACTGCCGGTGTTTGTAAATAGAGAGTCCGGGCATGATGGGGTTTGGCCCCACCGCTGCATGCTGTTGTGTAAAGTCTGTTTTCTTGTTTGGCGTATGAGAAAGAATGTTATTTTCTACCTTGTAACAAGGACCCATGTGAAGACTGATGGTTTTGCCAGTTTGAGGTAAAAAGAAAAAGTTGTGTGTCATGCAGCGAGCTGCCACGACCCTCCTGTGTGTGTCTCACAGCACAATGTGAAAGTGACGGAGGCTGCATGAACATGTGGATTTGTTTTATATTTCTTTGTATCAGGCGTCATTTTGTGAAAACGAAGAATACTCTCTGTGCCTTGTACCAAGGATTTTAAACTTGAGTTCTCCATGAAAAAATAACGACATTTATGTGATTCTGCCACAATTTGTTTTAAAAATCAAATGTTTAGATTCATCTGTTATTGTTTTTTGTCATCATGTGATTTACAGTTTTTTCCATTCGATCTGTTTTTCATTTTGCATGCTCGTCACAGCATGGTTGTTTTTTGCTGAACTGAATTTGTTATGCCCAGAGACCCCGTGTCTTTATTTTTGTACATTGTTGATGATGAACTGATGAAATATTTATTATCGCCCAGCGTCCCTGGATGAAATTTCAATAAAACTGAAATTATCGATCATATCCACTGTCCCTTCTTTGCTCTTGGATCATAAAAAACTGTATTAAATCTGCTTTACACTTCTTGAAGTGTTTGGAATTTCACTTAGACTATTAATATTTACAGGCTACCATTTATTTACTAATTTTTACATGGGTGTACATTGATAGTTTATATTCCCACAATAAAAACTAAGAACATTTTCCGATTAAAGTAAATTCATCCTTCTAAATCCCTTCCTTTTATTAGTACATACATTTTCTCTCTCGTGTATATCTTCTAAATATTGAAATCTTTATTTTAAAATATTTTTTTTAGTAATACTTCAAACTCAAGCACGGCCTTAGTGTGTTAACAGACTTCATATATTTCCTCTGGTCACTTATTTGCTTTTTTTCTTATTAGAAATAAATTAAGACCATAAAATAAAAAAACCAACAGTGGAATTTATTATGAAATAGGTTGAATATATTGATCATAGAAAAAAAACATGTAATGGGAAGAGAATTTTCCACCGTAAATTGAATTGTCTAATTCCTTGAAGTCTATGACTTCTGTGTTATAGACTATTATGAGTATATAACAGTACAGCAGCACTCTAAAGAAAATGCATATAATTTAATCCCAAATTTAAAATAACTGAGAAAAGCCTGAAGCTATTGGTCAGTTTTCTGCTGCTGTACTTATATACCAATACAGTCTCATACAGATATTATTTATCAAGTTTGTTTATAGACTATATGGGTTTATATATGAGTAAAACAGGATTTTCTTGATTGACATCAACGATGTTAATACAAATTTAAAAATAATTGAGAAAATAATGAAGCTATAGGTCAATTTCCTATAATATATTACATACATATACTCATATAATACATTATTAGGATGTGTGATTATAGACTTTATGGGAATATATAAGTGTAGCAGCACTTCAGTGATTGATATTAATATAATGTAAATAAAATTAAAATAATTAAGAAAAGGCTACAGTCATATATATAATTACACACATACGTTGATTTTCTGCAACTACAAATCGATTTACCACTTTAGGACAATTTCAAACGGACATTATATTATACATATTTGTTATTATAGGAGCTGGACACTACATTTTTCTCCTTATTTTACGCACCAACAGGTTCGGTGCTGCACAGAGTTACACGAGCAGATGATGAGTTACAGACGTGGTCAGACAAGAATTTATTCAACATTTCCGAGCAGGCCGAGCGTCATGTTAAGAAAACAGGCAGAGACGAGGATGCAATGAGGGGCTGCAGCAGATGTAATGGAGCCCAGTTGAATTGCTCCCCGGAAAAAGAAAGTGATCCGCTTTGGGGGCTTGCAGAACAGTTTGTCCGCCGCGTCCCTCGGGTGTGTCCCCGTCTCATCTCTGCAGCGACAGAATGTATGTTTGTGCAGATTACAAGTTAATTGTTCATGGGGGACCGAGAGGAGAAAATCACATCACAGAGAAGCGTCGGGATTACAGGCTCCTAAATGCAGAAGATTATACATTCAGACCCCCCCACACACACACCACCACCACCACCCCTCCCAGGCCCTCGCCACATGCAAATGAGTGCACGGATTAAAATCAAATAGAGAAAAGACAGAAAGAAGAAAAAAGCAGGAGAAGCCTCTTTTGTAACTTCTTCCGAGGGAGGAAAACACAAGTTCTGTGGTAAAGTTTAGAAACGAGTGAAAAGAGTTCATTTTGCATTTCTTCTTTTTGTCTTTAGGAATGAGCGCGAGCCTGTCTGTGCCTCGCAGGCTGCCAGATGGGATGTAAATAGCTGGGTAGCTGCAATGGCCTTTTAACCACACAACACTGAGGAGGATGTTGTCAAGGGAAGCTGGCGGTTTGCGAGTTAATAGTCATGAGTTGGGGTAATTACTTAAGGTTTATTATGCTCTGGTTTCAAAGGAAATGGACTCTTCAATGGGCCGAGAAATACTTCTTAATTCTGGCTAATTAGGAGCCGAGCAAAGCAGAGACAACTATTGCTGCTGCTGCTGCTGGCATCGGGCTCCGCTACATTCATGGAGGGAGATCGTTTGTGAGTAAGCCACAGAAAAAGAAAAAAACAGTCATGCACATGTAAATAGCACAAACAAGACAAATGCAAATCATGGCAAGTTGCACGTTAAATAGATGAATGTAAATCACTGGCCGTTGATGGATGTGTGCATCTTGCATTCAGCTCTCATGTGTTGGAGATGATCTTATGGTCACAGGAGCTGGAGAGTAAATATGAGAAAGTTATACTTGCAAACATTAAAGAGTTTTTGAGTTTATTTTCATAACAATTTGCCTTAAAATTACCCTCATTAATGCCTCTATACGTGAGAACCCCACTGACTGCATGAGAATCCAAATTCTTTCTTTTCAACATATGGAAAGACAAAAAGTTGTAGGGAGGACATGATCATGTTGTGTCAAAAAAGTACAATAAATCATGAATTAAATGATGAATAAATGAGCCAATATATACAACAGTCATTGTGAGGAACTCTGATTGGAGAACGTTATATATCTGTCATCATTTAGTTTAATTTCCTCATCTGAAAACCAATTGCTTACGTTTTCAGAAACCTATTGAATCCACGATTTTCATGACTTCCCGTAAATCCTTCATTGTTTATGTATTTATTGAATTATTTTTCTCTTGTTTATATTATACTATTGTCTGTTTGTTAATGTTCACTTCTCTTGCTTGTTTTCTATCTGAAGTTTTCCGTATTATTGTCCCTTGTACAGTTAAGTGAGTGGAACCTCCTCAAAAATGAGATGATGTCTCAACTTCTGAGGGAATCTTTGTTTTTCTGAAGACGGATGATGTCTTTAGGATTTATCCTCAATACCGAATTCGTCATGGAGACCAGGTAGATGAGCACTTATAAATCTACCAGGTGTGCTGTTGTATAATCATCAACAAATCTAAGCTGTCCTTATGGAAAGGAGAATTAGTTACAATGGCCACACACCATAGTCTTAATGAGGAGCTACAATTCTCTATCTGTCTCCAAGAAAGTCCAGACGCCCTTTCGCAGAGTTGTTGTTAATCTATCTTCCAACTCAACCTTGAATCCTGTGAATACTGTAATGGTGAAAAGGAGGCTCAGTATAAAACACAAACATGTGGTGGATCTAGTTAATCTCCCTCTGACTTTACATCATCAACCAAGGCCCGAAAAATTAGACAATGCAAACTAGGTGAAAGAGAACAAAACTAAAAGAACAAACTAGACCTAAACAGTAACAACAGAAATATGTTAATCCTCAAGTCCTGTGTATTTTGTTTTGCAGGCCGCTCGGTGATGGCTGAATGGACTCGTGGCCATCGGCTCCTCTTTTCACCAAGCTTGACGAACGACTGCTCCTTTACAGAACACACACCTGTTACTGGGAGCCAGTCGAAGTTTGACACCACTTTGTCAACCCCCTTCACACACACACATACACACACAGACACACACACACACACACACTGAATCTAACTTTCAACAAGCCGTCAGCCTCGTTCTGTGGCCCCCTGTGACCGAGCAGCCTTTTCCAAAAAACACAACCTCCGAAATCTGCAATTCGTATAAAGTTGTTTTAATTAAAACACAGTAACAGACGCCCGCCAGCTCCGTCACTGACATGAAGCTGCAAATACAAGGCTCTTTAGTCTGAGGTGCACAAACTGTCGCAGCATTGAAGCCTTTTATAACTGCAGAGTTTGGGTAAACATGTCATTTGGCAATCGCAGATGTCCTTCATTCAGTGAGAAGAGACATGCTCGTGTGTGTGTGTGTGTGTGTGTGTGTGTGTGTGTGTGTGTGTGTGTGTGTGTGAAGTGGTCTGCTGGTTTGTTTACTCGCTCGGTCAGTGATCTGCTGCAGGGCCGGTGCCTGAGGGCAGCAATTGAAAATAAATTTCGGTTGAATAAGGGGCAGCGGCCGCATCAGTCGAGCTGCTGCTAGAACAAAAGCAGTTGAGGGGATAAGTTATTGACCGGGTTGACAGCCTGAACGAGGCTGATTATAACCGCCTGGTCATGCTCTGTGTGTGTGTGTGTGTAGTAGTCAGTGAAGCAGGTGCAGGGGCCATTCCCTCTCGGTGTCTACCTCTCTTTATCGCTCTCTCTCTGTGTGTGTGTGTGTGTGTGTGCCCTCAGGGAAGCCTCGGGGCCCTCTGCCCTCCCGTCCTCAGCTGATTCCACAGACTAATGTTTAACCCATACTGCCAAAACAGAAAGCATATTTCCATCATAAGAGCGCTCTGCCATCGCCATTAGCCACTGGGCTCATTTGCATGTTAATTGTGCAGTTAGAGAGGTGGTGTTGACACTTCCCTTTGTCCACGCCGGGTCGCGGGAAGTGAGAGGATGGGGCCGCAGATCGACGTCCATGTGCGTTATTGTTTCAGGCTGCTTGTATCATCTGTTGTTATGAGGCAGTGGAAATGGATGAAGTTAATTTAATCTGCTGTTATCCAACGACACAAGATTCAAATAAAGCTCTCATCTGCAAGAACAAATTAAAGTCTGCTATTTTTCACACACACGTATGTAAAAGTGGTGGAGAATAATGACATACACTTACCTCAAGTAAGTTCAAGTCCGAGTTGCCTTGCTTGAGTTTTTTTAGTTCTCTGCCTCGACTCTGCTATACAATTTAGAGATAACTATTTCCCCCCCATATTTTTCTAACCACTGTAGTTACTTATCTTTGAAGATTTATTGTGAATTACTCACTTCTACTCCACTGCATGCTAGAGGTAAAAATTAGACAGACATGTTATTGCAGCATATCAATCATTAATCCAGTAAGATGATTAGTAAATTTAGTCAAAAAAAATGTCAAATGTTTGTAAATCTTTCATTGTTGTAACTTTAATATTATTGTGGTCAAACAAAACAAGACATGTGTAAACCTGACCTCGGGCTCTGGTGATTTAAAGTATTTAAGATGTATTATGTGCATTTTAAAAGGATTTTTATTATCACTCTCCTGTTTGATACTTTGATAGTAATTTGCTAATAATACTGTACAATTTATTTAATAATATCTTCCTTCAGTGTTATTAATTATGAGCCTGTAAGATAAAGACAAGACAACACAGACAAAATGGACATGCTGTGTTTACACACGTTCAAAACATGCACCAGAAAAAACATACATGTGAACACACACACACACTCTCGCTTTGAATTGTCCACACACAAGCCAACTTTGGTGTGAATTTTGTGCAATAAAGACAGATTCTGCCAGACAGTGTGCCCCAGTGTGTGTGTGCGTGTGTGTGTGTGTGTGTGTGTGTGTGTGAGTGTGTGTCGGCAGTAATATCTTCCTACAGTGACTGACAGATGGCGTTCAGTGTTTGGCCGTAAATGTGCTCTCTGAGTGTTTGTCTGTGTGCCAGTCGCCTGCAGTTTGGAGACTCCCCGTGAGAGTCTAACTGTCCTGACACTGCTCAAAACCAACTGTCCTTCATTGTCAACCATGGATGAACCAGAGTGCGTGTGCGTGTGTGTGTGTGTGTGTGTGTGTGTGTGTGTGAGAGTGTGAGTGTGCATGTTGATATATATATTTATATATACGTATATGTGTGTGTGGCTGGCTGTGTGCGGTGGCCTTCTGGAGAGAGTCGAGCATGCCAGGGGAGCAGATGTTAAAGGGAGAAATATATCTCCCTAAATCTCTGGCCGCCACATGCTTTAAATCTGCCACGAGGAACGGATCCCTCAGCTCGGTGACGCAGGCAAAACAGAGCAGGAAGGCGATAAAGTTTCTTAAATATTGGAGATGGCGAGCGGATTGTGCGAGCGTGCCAGCCCCGGGCCTGGCACATTGCTGGGTCACAGTCCCCTCTCAGCAGGAGGAGTCGGGCGACAAAGTGAAACATGGTCGCGAGGAGAGCGAGCCGCGACTGAAGCCAAGAACAGACAACACTGAATAGAGAGATCAGACCACGTCTTTGTACGGTCCGATCCAAAAGTGAAACACGTTTGATACTATTTCTTGTGTGGAAACAAAATAAAAAAAAGTTTTGAATGAGGACCAAGTTTTTTTTTGTCTTTGAAGGCAACATGACGTCCTTTAAATGATTTAAGTCGTTGTTCGCCATGACAGCAGACGGACTTCACTTTGCTGTTGTTTGCAGTGAATTCACTTTCACTCTGGTTACATTGAAACTGATGATGTGTCCTCAAATAACAGAGAAGGAAAGAGGCTTATTTACTTTGTATTAGTATCATAGAGTCAGATTTTTGTTCTTTAGATGGTCATAACATTGTAGTGACCAAGTTAAATTCTGTTTAATAAGAAAACAGGCTGAGATATGTTGTGACTTTGTTATGACTCCACACTGGCACCACCTAGTGGGCGGATGTATTTTGTTTTCGGGTCCGTCTGTATCTACGTCACATTCTTGTGAACACGATATCTCAAGAACGCTTTGAGAGAATTTCATCAAATTCAATTACAAACACTCAGTTGGACTCAAAGATAAACTGATCAAATTTTGGTGGATTTGACAGATTAATTTGTAAGAATTGGGTGGGCAGAGGTCAAAGGTGAAGGTCGCAGTGCCTCATATAAATGAATCAAAATTCAAAAGACTGAAGCTACACTTTAAATGGAGGTTTACAATTGTAGTCTGATATTTCTAGTTGAATATGTTTAAAACCGACAACTCATGAAAGATAGATGCATGTGTTTATTTGTGATATTAAGGATTAGATGGATGGATTTAAAATATGTATTTCTTTTGAATATGCAGGTTTTGCTGCACCACTGGTGACTGGAAACAAACAGTTGACAGTGATAGTTATAACTACATCTTTCCTTTGAATTCCAAACAGTCTCACATATTAAGCATAAGGGAGAATTCTGAGGTGATTATTTTTCCTGAGCCTTTTCTTTCTCTTGTTACTGAAACGTTGGATTAAAATCGGGCCTTGGGGGAATATCATGAACAGCTCTGTTAGCAGCAGTGACAAAACAGACATTACACCCCTCCAACTTGAGGTACGTGGCTTGGCATGAGCCCACAGCTACACCCTGCAGCTACTCTAACCTTTATCATCCATCGGTTGGCAGCAGAAGTAACGTATATATTACACCTCTCCGCTCTCCCTCATTCTGTCCAGATGTCACTTCACTTCCGCCGGCCAGATTGATCTGATGGAAACATCTCTGCAACAAAGAAACTCGGTCACCTTTAAGCTTCCTCGGGGGATTCAAACCTTTTCATTGCATTTCCTCAGGTTTGTCTCTGAGCACGTGATCTGGCAGCGCTCTTAAACCAGGCGTTAGTCCGCTACCTAACCCTTCCCGTGAGCTGGCGGTGATGTTAAAGCAGACATTAGCCTCCTCCCTCTGGCCTGGATTCAGCTGGCACGACCGGACCTCATTGATGGCGCTGCCAGGCGGACTCCGTCACAGTTGGTGATTTTGATCAATATCAACGTTAACAACACCCAGACAGCTTGTTGGAGAACAAACAAACACGTAATAATGCGTCAACATGTTCCGACGCTCTGGACGGGGTGGTTAATGGTGGAGAGAGCAAAGACAGAGACACGCATTTATATCACCTCAGAGAACTGTGCGTGGGTGTGGGTGTGTGTGTGTGTGTGTGTGCGTGTGTGTGCTACATGTATCTCCATAATCTTAATAAAAAACGTCTCACTTTACTTTATGTCACTTCATGTTATTGTCTCTCTGAGGGAAGCTTCACATTTTACTGTCCATTAAAAACACACCGGGAGACGTTTAATATTATACATGAATGCATAAAATACAAATAAGCTAACACACACAAACAACAAACAACACAGACCCAACACGAAAACTTAATGATAAACATTTATCATCACATTTTAGTCATTTAGCCATATCAACAAAACAAAGTATTCAACTTAGGCATTTTCTTAAGGCTCATCAGTTAAACTATGTGTTGACTTCAGTAATTAATAAATTCTGTTTAATGAAGTGGATTTAAAGGGATTAGTGTAGTATCCTGGACTGGGTTGTTTGTTTGGCCTGTGGTGATACTGGCTTCAGTTTTCTTAGGGAAACTGTCAAATTGAGCTGCATTAATTGAGCCACGGGAAAGTAAAGATCGGCTGCGGAGCCCTGAAGCACAAAGAGCTGTTCACATGTAGAGACGCTCGACTCTGTACGCAGAACCCGACCTGGAGAATCTGTTTTCGTTGCTCTTGTCGTGGAACCCGCTTTTGTCATGATTGACAACGTCACTTATGTTGATGAGTCCCAGCCGCCGCTGCTACGGAGCGCTGGTCTTATTCAGTTGTTATTGATATTCAACGTATCTCGTGTCCAAATCACAAAACAAGAATTGTGATAATGAAATCATATACGCACAAATATCTGATCTCACCATGATGGTCAGTGCACACCAGCACCGTTGCTGGCACGTCTCAGCGCCGTGAGATGGAATTACACGAGGCAAACACAGTTCTAATTATATACAGGCATTATCAGGGGTGTGAAACCAGAAGTGACAGCAGCAGTGGGAAGCCCGGCACACACACTCACACACATACACACACACACACACACACTCACACACATACACACACACACACACACACACACACCATCACAAATAATGTCTGTATGGGCCAGAGTCATCATATGGACAAATCACAACTGCTCTGGCTCAGTAATGTCTGGCAGATGTTAACGCTTTGTATTAAATGACTCCCCCGAGACCTCACCCAATCAGACAGGACGTAGTGATATGCCGGGGGGATGTGTGTGTGTGTGGGTGTGTGGGTGTGTGTGTGTGTGTGTGTGTGTGTGTGTGTGTGTGTGTGTGTGTGTGTGTGTGTGTGTGTGTGTGTGTGTGAGTGTGTGCGCATAAGGTAGAAACAGTCCTGAAAATAATATATGTTCCCAAACCTTTATTTGTGTTTCGGATTAGTTTAACTTCCAGGTACACATATTAAAGCTATTAAAATTGTGTCAATAATGTGTGCGTGAGAGAGAGAGGAACCCTTCTGCTACCACAGAGTCATTTCATGCTTGACTACAGGATGACTCGATTTTTATCACAGCAAAGTTCCACACGATAAAACCGTCAACTCAAACAATGCAGGACACAAAGACATTTACAAATCTCGTCTTTATACATCCAGTATCACTTGGATTATTTTTACAGGCGTCTAGAAATCTGTGTATTTTATATTATTGGTGAGAAGACCAAATAGGCCCGTGAACATTATGGAGATCTTACTTCAATTTATCCATGTGTGTACTCCTTCCAGAACCCAGAATCAGTTGTTGCAACAGATTCAGTTGAAGTTGACTGATGAAGAGTGTCAGCAATGCAACTTTGAATGTATTAATTAACTATGAAGAAATAACCAATTAAGAAAATAAACGGTAGAGAAAATACACTAAAGAAAGATGTAATGAAGAATCCCATTGAACGTTTGTCTCTGTTTTCAGACATGACCTTAAGTTAAACCCCAGAGATTCGGCTACGCAGCAGACAGAGGCAGGAAGTGACGTGTTAACTCCACTGAGGAGATAAACGCACAAACACCGGCGTCAGCTCGCATCACCACAAACTCTCTGGACATCTTCGTCGGTGTCTTCTACGTGTGTGTCGCCGCTTAGAGACAGACACACACACACACACACACACACATTTCCTTGCCGTTAGAGAAAAAGTGAAGGTGTCAATGTGCAGCCATCTTTCTCTGCGCTACATGATGTCATAAAAGCACTAGCGCTCTGATTTGCTGTATTCAAAATGTCAGCAGCAGCAGATGTTGTGCTAATAGCCACTGGATGCTGCACCGCAACCTAGCAGCTGGTAACCATGACACTAACTTCCACCGGGGAGAAATGCCAATATTCTCCACCCTGTTGCAGTCAAGCATATAGCACAGCACACTTCATCACAGTTTCTAAGAGAGTTCCGGTGACTTTGAGCCACGATTTCTACTGAGAAATAGTCAGAGAAAAGATTCGGACTGATATTTTTAGTCAACACATTCTTATTGTTGTCAGAACTGAGATTCAGGTGTGTTAAGCCAATGAAGCCTCCAGCCTCCAGAGAAGAGGTCTGGAAGGCTTGCTTCATTTTGGATATCTGGATTCGGAGAGTCTATATGTGAAAAAGTATGATTCTACAAACACATACAGTATAAGAAAAACTCTAACTTGTGAAAGATGTCTATGAAACAGCAGGGGCAAAAAAGAGAGTCTAAGGTGCCTCTGAAGCCCATTTTCCACATTTCAAACCACTCGCTAACATCTGGCCTTTGTCTGCATTAGGAACGGATCCAATCACCGTTCACTCTCAAATGAAATGACTCTGTCGTTGACGAGGGTTTTAGGCTCCGGCTACGATCGGCAGTGATGGAAACAAACAAGTACAGAGGCAAACTTCTTTACTGGCTATAGGAAAGGAGTCGTTCACCTTTTTCCATGTGTTTAATTTGGATTGTTTGTGTGAAAGAGGAACAAGAGAGAGAGAGAGATGGAGCAAATAGACCAAGAGCAATGTCACTTTCTGATGCCCCAGCAAGAGCTGTCACTCACTCCTACCCACCCTCTGTGGAGTATCCCCACCTCTCTCTGTCTGTCCGTCAAACAGGAGGAGCGCATTTTCTCCCCTCCATCTGTTATCATCTCCCCTTCTCCACAAGTGCTGGGGGGTCGGAGAGGGGGGCCGTCCGCGGGCTGGTCATCCCGTTAGAGGCCCATTACCGGTCCCATGGCTCTCTGCTGGGGCCCACTGGAGAGAAATCCATATCAATACCTGACTGTCATGCCTCCCGCCGCTCGACACAGCCAGGCTGCCTGCCTGGCACAGTCAGCTCTGCATGGGCCTCCCGTCGAGACACAGCGAGGATGGGCTTTCAGTGCGAGTGTGGCACTTGAGTGTGGACCTCCTGTCAGTCCTCCTGTTGCACGGATGGACCTGAGCAGACAATGCAGGGTTTGAAAAGGCACACTTCCTCGTCCTGTTGATGTCCTTAATGCCATCAGTTGTGTCTTCGGATCACATCTGGCCTGCCGACTTTACAGCAAGCTGAGAGAGAGGGGGCTGCAGAGGAGAGGGGAAAGTGACATATGTGGAAACAAACAATTATCAATGGGCTAATGTCAGGATTATATAGACTGTAACCACCTTCTGTCTCTCTATATATACCCATTTACTTTTGCTGTTGTTTTAAACTTAAAACTTTGTTGGTGCCTGCTACAGTTGTCATATGCAACAACGACAGACAGATGACTGTAGGGACAGTATTTAAATTGCTCTTCATGAACTTCTCATTTCTTGCAAAATTACGCAAATACGTTCACCCCTGTCTGTTTTTTGTTTGTTTTTTTGTGGGCAGGATTACGCTAAAACAACCACTCGGATTTCCCAGCTAATTGGGTGGAAAGATGGGACATCAGAGAACTTTTTTTTCTCCGTCACTTTCTTTGAATTTGTAAGATTGTTTTTGACATTTTCACCAATTTCCCAATACACAATAGTTGGGTGTTGAAGAAATAAACAGGCACGTTTGGGGGTTTGATGGGGGCATGTTTAAGAGATTGTGCAATTTAGTGGGAGTTTAATGTAGTTTCCTAAAGGGACTAATGGGCCTTGGTGGATGTATGTGCCATTCTTGTTTATTTCTATTTCTTTAGTTTAGCTCTAGGGATTTTAATCAGATCTTATGATCTTTGTCAACAAGAGAACAAGTTTAATTTTCTCTTTAGGTGCTTATTAATCATGTTGACCCTAAAATCCTCCAGAACTGCCATTAAGTGGACTTTGTGCGGAGATGGACAATATAAATGTTCACATTTAACCTGTTCAAAAGCTAGCACACAAACTCTCCTCAAATAATATCCACATAGTGTGATGAGGTAAAACACGATGAGTAAAAGATGCTGAGGAAATCTTCAGGAGAAATACTACCCCTGGCACTATATCGTGTGGAGTAAGGCAATGAAATAAAGGAGAGAAAATGCAGAGAGACCTGCTCACATTTCTTAAAATGAATGTTACTGTGATGAATGATATCAGCATTAGGGTCACATGTCTCCGAATCTAGCCAACAAGACCAATCAGAGCCTGTCTTCCCTCTAATCTGTCACTTCAGTGGAAAGTTTAAAACAAACATGTCGTGTGGGTCCATCTGTCTTGATGTTAGCAGAGAATAGAGGTCTGTTTCCTCATTAGCAGCTTATTAACAGCCCCAGCCCAGCAGAGAGCACTCTCCCTGGAGGACGGCGGCCCGGGGGGGGGGAGCACACATTCGAATGGCAGAGAGAGCTTTGTCTCTGGGTCTGGCCTCCTAGACCGGCCCCCTGTCCGGGCCTACCCAGGGGATGCTATGTTATGCGTGGAGGGGATAAGGAGATCCAGAGGAGAGGGACGGAGAGAGGAGGAGAAGGAAGGATGGAGCGGGGAGGTGATGGAGAGGGAGAGTCGAGTGGAGGTCATCCGTCAAACCTGCTGTCAATTTTACCACCTCCTGGGGAGAAGGAGATTAAATACTGTCGACAAACAACCAGACCAAAACAATTCAGAGTCAAACTGAAATGTTTTTGTTCTAATAGATAAGCATTGTTTTTAAAATGTTTGTGTGCCTGTAAAATGACAAAAGTCTGAAATCAATCAAAAATAAATGTATATACTTATAAACTAAAAAACATGATCTAAAAACATAATATAATAATAAAAATAATATAAAATTGTCACATCTAACCAGCTTTAAGCAGTCGAAAATAAGGCCACGACTTCTCGCTATTTGAGACATTTGTCCCTTTACGCTAAAAGTGAAACTCTTCTTCCTGATCGTGCTCTTTGAAAAGCACAGATGTCTCAAAGTCACCGTGGAACAGCAATTGAGCATCTTTATCGTCAGCGATGCCCGAGTGAAACAGAATGCGTGGGCGATTCGTTACGAGAAGGATTTAAATTAAATGGTGGTTGTAAGATAGAGTTTTTACCAAATTAAATCTAAACAAACACCTCTTACTGTACCATGATACTGCTCTGCTAAATATATCTAATAGTCATGTGTGGTCTTTTAATGTTGAACGCTGTTAACCAGTCGCTGTATCTTATTATGATGGTGTTAATGTGTCATTGACAAAAAAGAAACAGACAAGAAAAGAGAGAGATTATGATGTGTAATTAATCTTCCGTGTATAAATAGAATGCATCTGGCTGTAAATCACAGTGACCAGTATAATGAGGATTTGTTTAAATATAGGGAAAAACTGTTTTGTAAATTAAATCTACTTAAAATAAATAAATCTAAATATTCGTGAAAGATTTACTTAGGTACAGTAACAGAGTAAACATCACATCCCACCACTGGAAGCTGTCAGCTCATGTCCTATCAGCCCGAGTTCCCAAGACAAACACAGCCATGAGTTCATTTTAACTTACACATAAGTGAAGAGGTTTTAAATTAATTTGATTTCCATGGACCTGACTCACACCCTGAGGTCTTTACCTCGACAGCAGCGACTCCTCTGCACTTCTCTGAGCTGCGATTGGTCCCCGGATTTGAATAACACATCTGTTCAGTGTGTGTTGGTGCCAGCACAGACATGTGTTGACCAGAGCTGGACCCTGCAGGTCTCAAGGTATTTGTTGGGTACGAGACGGCGATGAGGGCGACATGGGAGCAAGTCACTGACGGTCACACCCATGTAGCTCCCATCTGTCCAGCGTGGCAACATGTGCTGTACATGTAAGAACACTTGTGAATACATACAGTGCCACAACAAACACATGCAGACAAAGACACACCGGAGCGCATAAGTTCAGGGACACACACACATGTGGCCAGCTTCCCAAGAAACACACACTTTAACAAGGAAAACACCATATTCAACTGGTTAAGTGTCTAATTATACAGTCGTCCTCGTATTAACAGAATTGTAGAAGTGAAAGGCAGATGACACAAGCTGGCAGTTCCTCACTGTGCTTTACTGGGCTCTGTGAGGCAGCTGGTTAGCAGAGGGATGGAGTAGGAGGAGGGAGCCAGCAACAGCTGTTGGGAGGGAATGTGAGTAGTTAAACAACAAGTCCTCCAGGTCCCCGGCGTTTGAGATGATCACCTGAAGCTTTATATTCCTGCACGAAGAAGAAAATAAAAGGAAGACGAGAGTTATGGGAGAAACTAAACTGTTACTAAAACACAGAGTCCTCCAAATTGTATTAAATTAATACGTCCTCTGTTACTGCCCTGTCGGACCACACAGTGATCTGAGGACTTAGTCCAATGACAACTACAGAAGAACTTTATCCACAAGTTCGCTAGAAAAAATGACAAAAGCCCTCAACACAATTATTTTACTGTCATTCAAAATGCGACAAACTTTGTATTTTGTCATTTAATTTGACTTTCTGCGTAGAAGCTAATTCCTCATGTGACAATGATCGTCATTCGTCTCTGTCATTTCAGAACGTTACAGATAGCGTGTTGAAAAAAAAAATCAGTTTTATCAATCATCAGTCAATCAACTTTATTTGTACATCCCATTTGCACAAATCACAATTTGTCTCATAGGGCTTAACAATAGGGAAAAACTACACCCCCCCAAAAAATCGTAAAAACCTCAAAGAGAGTGACATGTGAAGGATCCCTCTCCCGAATGGACAGAAGTGCAATAAATGCCGCGGGTAACTGAACACTTAACAAAATAACATGCATCCAAATCCCTCTGGAAACGTTGTCACTCTCATGTCTCCTTATTTCCTCCTCGACTCCAATTCCTACATTAGAGGCCTTTGTCGTTTGAATGTAAACATCTGTCACTTTGGGACTCTTACGGAAACATATGTACAATATAGTTTGAGTTCAATCCAACTTTCTGCTCCTGCTCTCTACCGATTGTCCATTCCTGCTACTCTTCCTCCTTCCCCCTCCTCCCCCTCTTCTCTACGGGCCACCCTTCCCTTCCCAGCCTGCCTTGCGGTCCCGGAGGCGCCAGCCGCACCCTGTCCCTCGCAGTCTCCCGCCGTCCTGCTGAAGACCGTGAAATCAGCATGATTAATAATTATAATTATTGGCAAACGTGCCAGCTGCTCTGTGGCAATGGGCACCTCTGATTTATGGTTCTGTAAATGCAAACAGTCATTGTCCATATTCAGAGAAGAAAGGAGGGAAGGCAGGAGGGGAGACGGAGGCAGACGGGGAGTTTTGGACGCCTGCCCTCGAAATATGATTTTATCTTCGGAAGTCAGCGGCCCTGTCCTGCAGGCATTGTCCCGTGTCCCTCCCTCCTCGCTTCCAACCATTCGTCTCTTGTTCTGCCCATACTCCTCACCTAGTCTGTGCTCCATGGAGCATTGCTTTTTGATCTCAGTGTGCTTCAAAGGCGTCTGGGGCCACAGGGTTTCGAGCATTGTGCAGGCAGACTGCTTCTTTATGGACGGCCGATCGTTAGCATTGTATTACCGTGGTCTTAGCCCTTAGTGTTGAGGTGTACGTCTGCAGGGACAGAGGACAATTAATGATTCAGAAGAAAAGTAAATCTGGCCGTCCAAGATGAATCATCAATTATCTCGGAATAATCCAATTTTATCTGATCTGATGATAAACTGGAATAAAACCAGGAGTCTGTCACAAAGTCGACAGCAGTTTCCCTTCCTTATTTGTGTTTCCCTTTGTGTGTGTGTGTGTGTGTGTGTGTTGTGACTGATGGAGCTGCGCAGTCTGTTCATCAGGCTCTGGGGGGCTGCTGATGTGTCTATCACTGACAGAACGAGACTATGGATTACCTCGCTCATTAATCACCATCACTGTGGCAGCGTGCGCTCACCCCCTCGCACAGACTTGTGTAACACATACAGTACATTCACAGATGCAAACTCACACAACTATCACTTCATGCAAACACACACACACACACACACAGACACACACACACTTACACACACATAAATCTCTCCACACATAGACAGAACAGTTGTGACAGCTACTGGCCACCAACCTGTCCGCAGCCTAATCTCATTAGGGTCCTTCTGGCATCTGGGCCGGTTCTGCTGAGGGATGGTCTATGATGGAGTGAAGAAGACAGGGCCGTTCAAGCGTATAATAGATGTCTAAATCATCCGGCCTCAGCCAGCGGGTTCTCTTCCTCTGTGAAGGTCTGGAAGCCTGCAGAGGAAAACTCTCAACTATCTAAAACACATCACGGGAAACAGACTGAACCTTGAATCTGTAAAGTTTTATTTGAAGATGGTTTAACAAGGCAGCGACCCCTTGGCAACAGTAATAAAGTGCATGTAGCAGTGGTCGGTGGTGGCCCAGTGACACTGATCACACCTGTCTGCCACTCTCCAGTCTGCTGCAGGCCTGTCCTGTCCTGTCTGCTCCTGGAGAGCAGTGCTGTACCTGTCAGACTGTTGTGCAGATGGGCTACAGCTCCCCCAGGTACCTGGGCTAAATACCCGTCATTAATCACCATATAAAGCCTCCCCCAGCGGGAGATGCCCCAGGTTAGACCGCATCAAAAAATAAATTGGCTGAAAAATGGCTCTGGATGAAAGCTCAGTCCCAGGAGAGGAAGAGGAAGAGGAAGAGGGGACGTGAGGAAAAATGTGAAAGCAGCCTCCTCCAGCCCGCTAAGTGATCTGTCAGCCAGCTAAGCGACATCATCATTCACTTGGCCCCTATCACGTTCCCGCTGGTGCTGACAATCTCGGCTGTTTGCTTTCAGATTTGTACACATTCATCTTCTTTATTTGCCAAAGTGGCGGAAGGCTGAGTTTAACACTTGGAGTGTGGCGGCCTGCAGGTCCATCAGGCTTTAAATAAACACCCCTGTAACATAGGAAGCAACAGAAGAGGAAACACAGATAGAACAAAAAGATTCAGAAAGACAGAAAATGGCATAGGACTAAAAGTTCCTGCTTTTTTTAAAACCCCAATATCACTGGTCAGTATTGGGTCCTTTGCTTTATCTTTTTTTCTGTTCTTTTCCAACATCTGTATATCTTTTGACAATAAAAACAATGCAACTCTATCCATATCCATATCCATAATAATCTTCCCACCTGACCCACTTCCAGGTCATGACCCAAGCTCAGAACAACATTGCTTTAGGGCTCACACTGATTTCTGGGCCAATACAAACTGAAAACCTAAATTGGGACACTGGCCTCTGCTACACGGGGTCGTATCAGCAAAAGAACGAGCTGTCATCTGTCAGCACTTAATCAATCAATCAATCCAAATGTACCCTTGTTATACGTTTCATCCGTGAATCGTGTGAAACAATGGGAAATAATCAAGCAACAGTGATACGTAAAATAAAGGAGTTGCTGAAATAAAGTGGATAAAATCAAAGATAAGGTCAAGGACACGCTGCGCTCCAGTGGCCCAGACCTGTCCACCTCGGAGTGACATGTCTGCGGCTGTCCAGCCCTATGATTAATGACCAGAGAGATTCCCCTGGTCACTCACTGCACCTCCGCTCTATCGACGCCCGTCCACCTCTCACTCCTGATGGTCTGCAGCCCCCTCAGGACCTCACAGAGCCGCCAGCGCTGAACTGTACATCTCCTCAGACAACGTGAAAATCAAACATGTAATGATATCAGTGTTAATCGGTTTGCCCTGCTTTGTTGATTTATGTGTCACATTAAGTCAGTGGTACAGAGGGTTCTCGACAATGCTTATCTGTACATTGATTTGGTAGATTTACTCAATCATTGTACTTATTAACTGCTATTTACATAATTGTTCTTGACTTGAGTATTTCCATTATAATCTCTGCTTTGTTAAATTTACAGTTATTATGTATATTTTGCAGATAATGTCTCATACAAGACTTACTATACCAAAAATTTTTAAAATAAAAATAACTAAATACATTTTTTTGTTGGTTTGTGTATTTTTTGTGAGTAAGATTACACAGAACAATTGACTTGGTGGAAGGATGGAAGATGGTTCAAGAAAGAACCGCTTAAATTTTGGTTGAGGCTCAGTCTCATTGTTTGTATTGTTAATTATAGTTTAGTTGAACATGCATATCAATTATCCACAACACTCAGAATGCCTTGAATTTCTTTAAATTTTTCACAATAAAATTTATAAGGACAAAATTGTCACAACAAACAATTGCACAGGGTGAAAACATCAATTCCCTGTCATTCCCAGGTGACAACAAAACTCAATCCACCAGTTAAAATAAACTCCCTGACGCTGCAGGGAAAGACTTGACGATGTGTTTCAACTCCGCGGCGATTGCAAGAACTGAAATCCCACCATAAGTCAGCACGGGCGTCGAGCTGACACATTAACCTCTGCGTCTCTGCACATCACAACATGCACTTAAAAGCCAGAGCAGAGGACCAGAGGCCATTATGTATTTTAAAAAGAGGGGCATGGTGAGCGGCCAGGTTATGCTCCTCTATTCTTCTTATTCTCCCTTCACCAGAGCGTTGGGTGTCAGTAGGAGATGGCGGCACAATGGAGGTGATCTCTCTGATCTCAGTGCTTCTATTGTGGCGGCTCGTATTATTAATGTTCATCTCTGAGAAAAGCCACGGCCTCTGTCTCGCTGCTCCTGCATCGCTCTGTCATTTTCTCTCTGCTGGACTTTCTCTCTTGTCTCTGTTGTACTTTATCTCTTTATGTCTCTGCTGTATCGACTCTGCCTTAAAAAAAAAAAAAAAAATTACACAAAGCACCAAAGGAAATTTAAATCCTCGGCCAACTTTCATTAGGGTCAGTTCTGTTGGAAAAAAAATCCACAGCAACATTCCCCTGTTGTTACAGTCTCATATTACACATTAGGTCTTGTTACTATCGCTGATCTTACATCTAATTTAATCCTTTTTAATCTTGTTTTTAATTCAGCCCAATTCTGTCTCATTATTCTGTTGATGTCTGTCATTATTTTGTCTTGTTTCCTTTTTTTTCTGTCTTTTCCTTGTGTCTAAACTTGTTTTTCCCTTGGCCGTGATTGAAAAAGCACTAAATCTATTTCATAATCTGTTTGAAATTCATAATCTTTTTCTGAAAGATAAAATTGTCATGCAGCGGAGGAAATAAAAAGAAATTATATAGTGAAAGTTTTCTTAAGCATTGACTAACACAGGAGGAAACATTCCACGTCAATATTGCTGGGAGCTGCTGCTACTAAAGATGAAAAGGAAGCAGAGCACAGGTAGACCTCCTTTCCCTGTAGAGGAGTTTTCCTCCCTGTTTTTGTTTTGTGTGTACCACAAACCTCTTCTTGCTGTCTTGCCATTGCAGTGTTTCATTTAGCTCAACACGCAGAAAAAAAATTCACAGTTGCATGTTGTTCCAAAGGATGTGAGAACCCAAACGTTCATGGCTATTTCCACGGCAGCACCCGGATGTTCAATGCACGTCATGACATCGCTCTATATGAATAGAGAAGAGGAAGACATAAGCACCTTCCTTCTGAGCCATATCCTGTCTGATGCAGAGTAATTTGAATGGCTTTTGATTGCATCCATTCAAATTGCAGAATATAGCGAGTTAGTGGGTTTTGTGACCAATGAAGAAGAGGCTTCACATGCACTCTGGTAAATAATCAAGTAGCATTTTGCCTCTTAATACCAGTGTCGGTCTCGTTCTCTGTGAGGCTGATAGAACACGTAGCTGCACAGAGGTAATATCTTTAAAGTTCTTCACAAAGTGCCTTCTCTTCAAACAACATTCCCACTGACGGGAACACTTTGAAGGTATGCTGCCCGCTCTCCATGCTTCTCTTTTTAAACACACACAAACAGGGGGGGGGGGAGCCGCGGTATCTGTGGTTCATTTATCAGCGGTACCGTGGGCCGCTCACGCCTTGCTGTGCCGTGCCTGGGGTCAGGCTTCCTTCACTGTGAACTCGGAGTAATTATTAACCCACTGGGATTGTCCAGCAGACCCCTGCTCATCTGGGAGCGCTGGGGGTCAAAGGTTATGACAAGGCAACACAGTGATGAAGAAGGATTCAGAGGGTGAAAACGGACAGAGGCTGAGGCCGACTGATGATTTAGGACCCAACTGGAAAATTGGATCACAAGGGCCGTGGATCACCGATGACACACTTCTTTTCTCTGTGCCAACATTTAAAGGAGAGTTCTGTCAATATATTCTATTTTTTCGTGTTGTTGTAACAAAAAAAGAGTAAAATCAACAATGAGCTGATTCTTTTATGAAGAGCTTGTTCCTCTGCAGCTTAATCAGCAGCACATTAAACCTATTTCCCACTCAAATTACCAACTAACACCAAAACTAGACACAATCAGCACTCACTCCGGGTCAAAGCTGTTTTTATCAGCAGTTATGTAAACATGACGCCTGACACATGACAGCACGGTGAGAGTGCACCGACTCCACCGCTGCAAAGTTGCAATGTCTAACTTTTGTGCCTTCTTAGCTGTGGTGCTAATGGTGGCAGCTGCACACTCAGGGACCGGAGTGCTTCACTGTGAGGACAGGAGCATCCGAAACAGTCCTGCATCAAAGCCGCACAGGTGGCTGCGCTGCGGGGGGGGGGGGGGCGGGGCTGTTGTTAAAGGCCCCAGTGGGACCATGAAGTCCAGTTTGTAATAGATTAATGTGTTGGAAGTTTTAGCACCGCCCACAGATTTTCACTTTGGAAAGTAATCCACGAGGGAGGTGCACTTACATGCATATGACATTTTGCACGATGTTGCAAAACTTGTGCCTGCGTTTTATTGCTGGAGCATCATGGAGCTGAACACGTTCTGAAGCTCAGTACTGATGGTTACTATATATATATATATATATATATATACGTTTAATGTTTGTTTAAATGCGCTTGACAGTTGGAGTTGGACTGTGTTATGAAAGTAAAAGTAGAAAGTAAAATAAAGAGTAATGTGAATTCTCTCATCTTCATCTTTAGTGTTAAAATATAATGAATTGTCTTAAAAGCCTCCCTGAGTCTTAGAAAGGCATCTTTACAAAAGGTTTTTAAATTTCACTTGATCTCACAGCTCATTTTAATCAGATTATAATGTTTTGTTAGATCTTGTTTTTACTTTTAACATTTTCATTGCTGTATCTCTGCTGTTATGCGGTGTGAGCTTCAAATCGTGTCTTATTGTTTGCTTTTGAATTTTTCATTCTTAACTTGTAATGCCCTTTGTCGCTGTGTTTTGAAAGGTGCTTTAAGAATAAAGCTTATTTTCTTTTCTTTATCTTTTCCAATGTTTTTCTCTTGCACTGCAACTTGTGTTTCCTTAACCTTGATTAAAAGGCCCTTAAGTTCAACAGTTTTTAATGTGCTTTATAAATAAATCCGACTTGACGTCTTCATCTCCAGCTGCTCTGGACTAAAAGTTTAAATGAATACTTTGATATTATTCATTGCTGTGATTTTACTTCCTCCATCATGAGTCCTGTATGTTCTCTCTTGTTAGTATATCTTCTCCAGATCCTTCCCTGAATGCTAATCTTTGGTCCGACTGACTCTATTTGAACTTATAACTAGACTAGACACTTCTAATAGTTATTATTTACGATGCAGTTATTATCTGTTATAGAATACCTGCGATTGATTTGACATGCATTCTACAGATGTTTATAAATTGTTATTTTGTATCACAGCTCTTAAAACAAACATAACTATAAATGATGACCAGTTCACTCAGCCAGACCCCCTGTGTGTGACATAACCTGGGAAAAGTGCTTTAT
This sequence comes from Limanda limanda, assembly GCF_963576545.1. Taxonomy (NCBI): domain Eukaryota; kingdom Metazoa; phylum Chordata; class Actinopteri; order Pleuronectiformes; family Pleuronectidae; genus Limanda; species Limanda limanda. The sequence continues at coordinate 6,270,382 of NC_083650.1, read as the reverse complement.
TTTTTATCATGGGAAGATCAGTCACTGCATGTTCTCTACATAAAAACCCGCCACCTCAAACTGAAGGTTATTTATACTGCTGCTGTGACATTGTGGCCGGCAGAGCCTTTGTCAGGCAGCGCACAACGCATCTTCAAAAGATATTTGGGTTTTGTGGGGAATAAATCGAGTGGTTTGTCTGCGGCCCGGCTCTATATCATATTCAGCTAGCTTGTCGGTGCAACTGTGGTGGTGAATGGGCCACTAGAGGCCCAGTCACTGGCGGGTGGTCTGACACAGAAAGGTTAAATATGGTTCAGCCATGGACGCTCTCAAAGGGCCTCGCTGTTAAAAAAATAAGTTATGTGGGCTGTACGTCTTCACACAGTCAATAAATTGACAATACTGGCGGAGGGAGGCACAAGACTGTCCCAGAGCTGAACTTCATGGTTGACCGTCCAATTGAAGAAACGAGTCACAACAACTCTTGTTTCCGGTGGATTTATTGACAGCTCATCAAAGCCCTGGCTAGACAAGAGGTGTAAACTCACCACGATGACCATGTGTCTGTAACGGTTATGTTCACTGAACGACTTTTTGCAATAAACTTGAACCTTTCAGTGACAGCAGAGATGGAAGTCTACAGAAGTGTGTCAGTTTTCTCACGTATTTTATTTAGGCGGCGGCAGAAATCACAGAAGCAGATAAAAGGCTTGACAGATGAAAACAGAGGAGCCACACTTTTAGCATGAGCAGCAAAAAGAGATGAATTTCTTGCTCTGGTGAAAAGCAGTTGCAGTGTGGATCACTGAGGGAGAAAATCAGTCCCTGCAGTAAAGAGCGGAGCTGAATTGGAGAGCAGCTACTGACTCATCTCCCAGATGCAGCTCAGAGGAAGGGTCTTCATCTTTTCTTTGAAGACTTCATCAAAACGCTGATTCTGGGCCACTGTCAACTGATTCTTCCAGTCGCCCGCCACCCCTGTTCATGTAAAACAATTAGACTGCATGTTTTTTCGGTTTATACAATGTAAATAAAGAGTTTAACCAATGCAACATCACTGGGGTAACACACCTTTACGCATGGTTTCCTTCTTGTAGCGTTCTTTTTCGATGAACTCCTTATAGTTTGCATTGGGGTTGGTCTTCATGTTTTTGAAGGTGGAACTCTCCACTACACGATCGATGGCTTCGTCCGTCAAGTCTTGTCCAAGGAAAGAACAAAGCTTCCCAACTTCCCCTCTGAGGTCCTGTTAGTGGCAGATGTTTGAGAATAATTGCACGTCATTATTTTTCTGAATTTATAAAAATAATGTCTTGAATCCAAAATCTGCAGGAAGCATTCAACAGTTGTAAATCTGTAAAATCTTTCTGACAAACACGTGCATGATAAGGACTTTTATAAACTTTAATATATGCTTCTTTGTTGACTATTAGTTGCTGCAATAGACAAAACAATGTCACCAACCTTCAACATGTTCTCATACTGCACAAAATGGATGTTCAGTTGGTTCCGTGCTGCAGAATACTCACTCACATGATCAAACCATGCTCCCATGTAAACTGTTGAAGAAAAACATGTCAGAGCTGAAAGAAAAGTCGGTGAAACTTGTTACTACTCTAGGCTGTTTCATAAATACATACTATCAACTTTTTAAATCAAGATTCCTTAATACATATTTTCTACATGAATACTGGTTTCTTATTTTGCTGGAATTTCTTTCTTTAAGTTAAACTTGTATTAACACATTTTTTAAATGTTTCCGCAGCAAGTTGGCTGAATTGAAATTCGTCTTTTCTCACTGAGTGTGCAAATACACCTGAATAAAGGATGTTAATGCACGTAAGATGAATAGTTTGCCAGATATGCTTTCCACATACAGACAGACGTTTGTGGAGTTAATTGCTAGATAACTTGTTGCTGTGAACCTACCTTTCCCATCCAGGAACTGCTGGAAGAAATCCTCAAAGCTCTTTGGCGTTTCCAGTAAAACCCAACTGTGAGCAAAGTGATAGAGGGACACCAGGACATCCTTCGGGTTCCTCCAGACATAAACAGCCTATTGCCAAATAATATAAATAAAGCCTTGGCTTCAATTTTGTTGTCATAGCTCAACAAACATAAGCTTTTCTTTGTCAATTCATTCCCATATGAATGTCAAGAATATATGAAATTAATTCAGTTCATGAATACGGCAAAGTGCATATTACCTTGATTTGCTTGTCTTTCACTGCAAGGGGCAACATGTCAGGGGGGAGATGTGTGCCAAAGATCCGAGGATCTGGCCTTACTCGGTTCGGGTCATCTGCAGATCTTTCCTCCAACCAAGGAACTCGGATCCTGTTGCTGACATCTTCTGTCTGTTCTGGGTGGGCCTCATCCATGATCTGGACAACGATCTGTTGCATCCAAACTGTGCCTGCAGAGTAACATAGGTAAAATGAGCCCAGGAAGCACCTACCAGAGAAAGGTTTCTGTTACTAATCATTCATAGGATTTTGAATCTTTAGCATATTTTTGTTCACTTCCTGGTCGCAGGTTGGATTTTCTACCTGACTTGGGGTACGTGATGAGGATGACATCAGTTGGACGGAGCTCAAAATGCTGGAGAGTGTCGAGGTCGTTGGGTCGCAATTTGTCCTTAACCAGAAAGTTCCTCTTTTTGTACGTGAACAGGTAAGGGCTCACTAAGTCCAGTGAATCCATGGATCCTCAAGTAAAACAAAGGAAAGAGATTCATGAAGCATTTTTCTTTAAGTCACTTGATTTTACCTGCCTCATTAAAGATATCAAAGCGACTTTCACTCATACAAAGTTATAACCTGCTGACACCTCATTCTTTCACTGCTCTAAGATGCCAGCTGCACAAAATCTTCCTGCTATTGATTTAGCATTCAAGCAAGTACATCTAGTTGTTCTGTTCTTCTCTTATCCAATTAAATGTTTTTAGACTAACAGCACAGATTTTTGATCTCAAACGTGACTTTTAATCTTATTTTCATTGCACCAAACAACTCATTAAAGCAAAACTTTCAGAAACAAACACTTGCACATATAATCAATGTGAACACAACTACCCAAAATGCAGTGGTGTATAAAGTACTTGAAAGCCATACTTGAGTAAAAGTACAGATATCTTACTTGAAAGTGACTCCGGTAAAAGTAAAAGTCACCCGTCAGAAAATGACTTGAGTAAAAGTCTTAGAGTCGCTCATATTAAATGTACTTAAGTATCAAAAGTAAAAGTACAAGTACCAAAATTAAAAATGCTAAGTGCTTTTTATAGTAGGCCTATACAGACACAAAACAACCCAAAATTGTTCTCTTCAGGATTTATTTCAACTGACTGAAAAATTATAACAACACTATATATATAATGTATAATTTTACAAATTTTGAACCCAAGCTGCTGAGGTTAAAATAGTATTGGACAAGTGCATCTGAACTTCTAGAGACAAAAAAAAATCAATACAACAGAATAAACAAGTGCCTCTTGAGTCTACCTAAGAACACTAATAGACCAAAGTATAACCACTAAAAAAGTTTGTAAATATAACTAAACATGGACCTTTCATCAGTAGCAGGAGTGACACACAATGCCCCTCTTATGATAACTCAGCAAAGGGAAACTAGGCACACAAAATAAGATAGTTTCTCTTTTGTTAACAGCCTAGACAGTGCTAGTACAGAGAAGAAAAAACACTGGACACAGTCTGGTTTTGCTGCAAAATTTCAGACTGAACAAGGAAATAAATTATTGAAGACCAATGTTTTTTTGAATGCTAAATTACATCTACAAAATACATCCAATTGAATATCTTAAGTTGCAAATTTGGTTACAGTATTTTGGTGACTTTATTTTGAAGTTTATAAATGATCAGTGTCTTGCTTGACGGCACATCAACACTAACCTTTTGTGTCTAATAGCTGTATTTTGTAACTGCCTGTATACCTGCCCGCCAGCTTGTCCACGCATCTACATGTAAGCCTGTTTATTTATCATTAGACTTTCTTCACTGAATGGGCCTGCGGTTGTGTTTGCATTTGTTTCGAACACGGTGACAATACACCTGTAGGGTCTCTTGCCTGTAGGGACGGCAAAGTGAAGACACAACCCTGCTTGAAGTTGTACACATTAGCCAGTTTGTACAATACATATATAAAGACTCAACAGCTTCTAAGTTGTGTTGACTCAGCACAAAGGGCGACTAAGGATTGGAATTGGCAATATATAGATATATAATATCTTTGCAAAAATTATATTGGCATTATAGTGAGTGGAAAACTGGGCCTGATTACCCAGGGTTCCATTTTGCGAGGTCCATTAAAAAACCTGAATTGTGTGTGTGAATATGCAGTAGTCCATGACACAGTGTTTGTTTTTGGTTGTGTTGGCTGAAAGTTGTTTTTGCGTTTGCTTATATAATTGGTTGTGTTGTTTGTTTTTCCATCTCGACTTGTTTTAAATCTTTTTGTTTTGTTTACGTGGACGTGTAAGACTAAGTAGACACGGCCAACCAATGATAGTCTATTTGCCAGCAGTTTTTGTTTAAACCAAGTACTTCCAATATTTTCTTTAAGACAAGTTAACCACTTGCTGCTTCGAGCTATGTATTTATGTGCAGATGTTCACACGAAGCTGGAAAGGGAAAACAAATGTGAATCGAAAAAGGAATACCTTCAAAAAATCATGTAAAATCACCTAATAAAAGCCCTCAAAACGCCAAATCATTTGCCTGAATAATAATCCTTACAATTTCAGTAGGGCCTCACGTCTGTCAGTGCCTGTCAGTGCTCGGGCCCTAATAATAAAGACTGCAGGAGCGAGAGAGAGAGGTGCGCCATGCGTAAAGCTGCACGTTCCGCCAACCTCCGCTGCTCAAGTAACAAGCCAGTTTTGAGAATGTAAGAAGTAGAAAGTACAGATATTTGTGCTCAAATGTAGCGAGTAAAAGTAAAAAGTCGTCAGGAAAATCAATACTCAAGTAAAGTACAGATATGTGAAAAATCTACTTAAGTACAGTAACAAAGTATTTCTACTTCGTTACCTCCCACCACTGCCAAAATGACAGAAACCATCTTTGAGAGAAAATCATTTGACACAAGTATAAGCAGAAGCTATTGATAGAGCGAGACGAGGCTCGCTGTCACTGTGGAAGCACACTGACCGCTGCAGGAGCACAAGTGCTGCGACAATTCACACAATTTAACAAAAACTCAACTCAGCCAAAAGAATTAGAGGAGAAGTAGGACATATCTCAGTTGATGTGACTGACTGTGTCAGGAGCATGTGTTTTAAATCACAGGTTACATGTTGGGTAACAGGATTTGTCATAACAGGCTCTGGTTAATTGCGGGAGGTGAGTCAGGTCTGTTGCAGAGCTTTGCCAGCGGGTTTGCAAAAAAGGAACCGTGCAGGACTCCTGTGTGAAGTTCGGCTTGTCAGTGGGAAAAGTCACTTCACATGCTATCACCCTTACACAAATATAAGATTCATAAACATTTTTATCACATTAAGAGGTAATAACCTAGACAAACATCAGGAAATAACTGGGTTTGAACTTTTGCAATTTTATATCCACTGGTAGAAACCCTCAGCCTTAACCGGAAGGTAAATTTGCAATGTTAAGGATGTTTCTGCAGCAAGTAGAATATAAAGGACTGTGATCCTACACATAATGTATACACAAACATTTTGTGAACCAGCTACTGTTCATTTAAAAAACAAATCTCTCAGAACCTACCTTTGTCATCCATGACTTGATGAAATGAATCGTCAAAGCTCATCTTAGCCAAGACACCAGGAATTCCTCTGAGATCCTCCAATTATATCATTCAGCCTCTGGGTAAAATTGCACGCTAATACATGTACGCCTTGTGTCAATGTTAGCACACCTCAACTAGTACATTATATATCTTTTGAGTTGTTGGTGTTTGAATACTGCAACATGTAAACGACCTTGATTCACTTGAATTGACACATGTCAGGGGGAGAGAGCAGCCTTGGCTCAGAAAGATCATCTTACTCTTGTCCCCTGGGCCTGTACTACAAAGCAGGATTTGCGGTTATAGAGGTATTGGATATAGAGGCTCTTTTTCGAGTAAATCCATGTAGTTTGCATTGGGGTTGGTCTTCATGTTTTTGAAGGTGGACCTCTCCACAACATGATCGATGGCTTCGTCCGTCAAGTCTTGTCCAAGGAAAGAACAAAGCTTCACAACTTCCCCTCTGAGGTCCTGTTAGTGGCAGATGTTTTAGAATAATTTCATGTCATTATTTTTGCTGAATTTTATAAAACGGAATGTCCTGAATCCAAAATCTGCAAGAAGCATTCAGGACCTGTAAATCTGTCAAAATCTTTCTGACAAACACGTGCATGATAAGGACTTTTATAAACTTTAATATATGCTTCTTTGTTGAGTATTAGTTGCTGCAATAGACAAAACAATGTCACCAACCTTCAACAGGTTCTCATACTGCACAAAATGGATGTTCAGTTGGTTCCTTGCTGCAGAATACTCACTCACATGATCAAACCATGCTCCCATGTAAACTGTTGAAGAAAAACATGTCAGAGCTGAAAGAAAACATTCTAAAAGTCAGTGAAACTTGTTACTATTCCAGGCTGTTTCATAAATACATACTATCAACTTTTTAAATCAAGATTCATTAATACATATTTTCTACATCAGGTCTTCACAGTTTTTTTAGGCCAAGGACCCCCAAACTGGTGAGATGGAGCAGAGACCCCCTATTATATATATTGTGTAAAATTGTGTTTTATATTAAACTGGGCCTAGTGCCACGTATAAACATAGCTACCCTGTTATTGTGCATTCAATACTCAGATTTTCAAATAATACACAGGTTCATATATTCATGTATTTCTTATTGTGTGTTGGTGAATGTGTGCATTGCTGACTGAAAGATAACGTCTTCTGCCTCCATTTATCCGTTTGCTAAAATATGTCCGATTCATATTAATGTGTTTTTAAAGACATTTAAATTTGTGGAATAAAATTGGTTAAAAAAAATATTTAAAATTAGAAAATTAATAAAAACTGTCAAATCAACCAAATATTTTGCGACCCCCAATGCAGTACCTCCGCGGACTCCTGTTGAAGACCTCTGTTCTACATGAATATTGGTTTCTTCTTTTTGTGGAATTTCTTTCTTTAACTTAAACTTGTTTTAACACATTTTTTAAATTTTTCCACCGCAAGTTGATTGAATTGAGCTTTGTCTTTTGTCACAGAGTGTGCAAATACACCTGGATAAAGGATGTTAATGCACATAAGGTGAATGGTTTGCCTGATATGCTTTCCACCTACAGACAGACGTTTGTGGAGTTAATTGCTAGATAACAAGTTGCTGTGAGCCTACCTTTCCCATCCAGGAACTGCTGGAAGAAATCCTCAAAGCTCTTTGGTGTTTCCATGGGAACACAACTGTGAGCAAAGTGATAGAGGGACACCAGGACATCTTTCACTGCAAGGGGCAACATGTCAGGGGGGAGATGTGTGCCAAAGATCCGAGGATCTGGCCTTACTCGGTTTGGATCATCTGCAGACATTTCCTCCAACCAAGGAACTCGGATCCTGTTGCTGGCATCTTCTGTTTGTTCTGGGTGGGCCTCATCCATGATCTGGACAACGATCTGTTACATCCAAACTGAGCCTGCAGAGTAACATAGGTAAAATATTCATGTACATACAGATTGACCCAAATGAGCCCAGGAAGCACCCACCAGAGAAAAGTTTCTGTTACTAGTCATTCATAGGATTTTGAATCTTTAGCATATTTTTGTTCACTTCCTGGTCGCAGGTTGGATTTTCTACCTGACTTGGGGTACGTGATGAGGATGACATCAGTTGGACGGAGCTCAAAATGCTGGAGAGTGTCGAGGTCGTTGGGTCGCAATTTGTCCTTAACCAGAAAGTTCCTCTTTTTGTACGTGTACAGGTAAGGGCTCACTAAGTCCAGTGAATCCATGGATCCTCAAGTAAAACAAAGGAAAGAGATTCATGAAGCATTTTTCTGTAAGTCACTTGATTTTACCTGCGTCATCAAAGATATCAAAGCGACTTTCACTCATACAAAGTTATAACCTGCTGACACCTCATTCTTTCACTGCTCTAAGATGGCAGCTGCACAAAATCTTCCTGCTATTGTTTTAACATTCAAGCAAGTACATCTGGTGTTTCTGTTTTTTCTTTTATCCAATTAAATGTTTTTAGACCATGTAATGAAAAAATCGTATAATCATACTGTTCTATGTATTATCTCTGCTCATGCGTACCATGTGTGATCTGACAAGATGACAGTTGGTGACCTGCCTCATGGCAGATTTATCATGATCTTTATTTACTTGATTTACTAGTGTCTGTGACTTTCGTACTCCCTTCTCACACACAGACACACACACATTTCCCTTCACTTATATGCATAAAAGATAAACAAAACACATTTTTCACATTAAGAGGTAATAACTGAGAAAACATCAACGCTGCAAGAGCACAAGTGCTGCTAACAATTCACACAATTTAACAAGAACTCAACTCAGCCAACCGAATAAGAGGAGATGGAGGACATAACTCAGTTGATGTGACTGACTGTGTCAGGAGCATGTGTCTTAAATCACAGGTAACATGTTGGGTAACAGGATTTGTCATAACAGGTTCTGGTTTATTGCGGGAGCTGGGTCAGGTCTGTTGCAGAGCTTTGCCAGCAGGTTTGCAAAAAAAAGAACGTGCAGGACTGCGGTCTACAGTTCGGCTTGCCAGTGGGAAAAGTCACTTCACATGCTATCATCCTTACACAAATATAAGATTCATAAACATATTTATCACATTAAGAGGTAATAACCTAGACAAACATCAGGAAATATCTGGCTTTGATTTATTGCAATTTTATATCCCCTGGTAGAAACCCTCTGCCTTAATCTAAACACACATTAGCAAATGTTAAGGATGTTTCTGCAGCAAGATGAGTATAAAGGAATGTGACCCTACACATTATGAAGACACAAATATCTTGTGAACCAGGTACTATTCATTTCAGGGAACAAATCTCACTGAACCTACCTTTGTCTTCCATGACTCTTAGTCAAGATACCAGGAAATTCTCAGGGTTCCTCCAATCATACGTATGCAGCCTCAAGGTAAATTTGCACGTTCATGAATGCACGACTTGTTTCAATGTAACCACAGCTCAACTGCTATTCTTTTGAGTAGTGTGTGCTTAAATACTGCAACGGATTAACAACCTTGATTTACCTGACTTGCAACATGTCGGGGGGGGGGGGTTCTCAGAAAGATCATCTTACTCTCGTGCCCTGGGCCTGTACTACACGGCAGGATTTGCGGTTACAGAGGTATTGTCAGGTTTAACTCAGTCCTACGAATCTTGTTTACTTCTCATCGCAGTAAATCAACATGATAACTGATGGAGAACGGCTAACCAGCTCCGGAACAGGCTAAGTTGGAGACTAGAGATCAACCCATATAGATAAAGCCCCTTTTTGGTATTCTACTTCTTTTACTTCAGTGTCTGACTTGTTTACAACCCTCATTGTGCATTGAGAGTTGTACAGGACAAATGTCATGTCTAGTACTACACAGCCCATCTGAAACACCAGAGATTTTCTGCTTAATAACATATAAAGGCAAACTGTTGATATGGGTTGTTTTTACCTCTGACATGGCAAGTCAAATGTTTTGCAAGGGTTGCAGGAAGTGGACAGAGTGTGAGTGTTTGTCTTGTGTTTTTGTGTGATGGGCCAGGGGGCCCAAGGAAGCTGTGAACGGGATGGGGAGGAGTTATAAAGCCCGGGAAAGAGGTCCCTGGCCCCCTACTGCAGCCTTGTTCACATGAGAATCAATCTGGTGCCAGTGTTTGATGTGAACCGCAGATAAAAGGGACGAAGCAAAGAGTGACAGCGGGGATATGGAATGATAGGGCACACACAGACAGGGAGATTAACAGGAAAGAGAAGACAAAAAATGTGGAGCCAGGTTTACCAATGAAGGACAAGGATATGATGCGTGAATGATGTGGGACAAGCATCATCATGTATACAGGTACGGAAAAGGGAGGTATGCAGATGCTGGAGGCAAAAAAATCAACTCAACCCAAATGATTGACAGAAACATGTAAGTAGGAGGACAAACTGAAAGAGAGACACAGTCTTTCGGTCAGAAGGACACGACCCATCAATCACTGAGACGTTGAAGGCAAAAAGAAGGTTCAAAACCACCAGTGTGGTGACGCCAGGAACTAGCATTAGCATCACAAAGCTAACTGCATTATCATCATCACCATTATCATGAAAAATGGAAATCATATTGAGTTTGGAGCAAAGCCTTCAGTCGGACAACTTTCGATTAAGGATTCACCCCATATAGGAATATGGAGTATCCATTGTTCTGCATTTTTGGTTCTTTGTTGTAAATTGAAAGAATAAATATATGAACTAACAAACGCACAGTGTGAAAGGAAGATATTGTTAAAATTAACATAAGAGCACGGTAATAAATCAGAATCCTCCTTTTTAAACCGTTATGATCAGAGCTGAGAACTCGCCGGTTGTCATGCTCCTCATGGAGCAGTGTAGGAATGTTGTTTTTTTGTAGTGAGCTGAACAGAACAGAGCTCTGAAATCTCAGGCTGCACTGGAACAATGAGAGGTGGAGTGAACGTCTTCGGGGTCTGTTCTTGTTTTTATTTCAGTCAAAACAGGTTTGGACATTGTTGTTCTTTCTGCTAATTAAGCTGTTAGAGTAAGGGGCTGGTCTGACAGGGCCCTTCTTGGCAGGGAGGCAGAGAGTCAATGGGCCGGAGCTGAACAGGAGACATTTATGAGCTGCCTTAAGCCATTGTTTCCCCCCACCGAGGATCTTTTCAGGCCAGCCGCCTCTGTCTCGGTGACCTGTACAATGAGAAGAATGCCACTCTGAGAACCCAGAGCCGGCCACAAAGAGTAGCCCCCGCGGAACGAGGATTTCACGGCACTGGGCCGAATCCGGACACTGCCAAGATTCCACAGATACTTCTCACTTCTTCAGATCATCAGACACCCCAAGCCACCCTGTGTGTGTGTGTGTGTATACATATTTTTGTATACTTATTTCCAGTATCAACACTGACCTTGCCAGGACCAGTAGATCTGATTGGGACGAAAGCCCAGTTCTAATGAAGCAAAAAGTCATTTCTGAGGTCCTGGCTATGGTTAGAGTTAAAATGTGAAACTTTTAGAGTTAGGCATGAACTGGTCATGGATAAGGGTTTGGAAGAGGTTTCGGTTTGGCTGTTCACAACTGATGTGTTGGGACATACTATTGGTGATCAATGGATGGGCCTATATGGGTATCCAAAGCCTGACCACATGTCTGGAACTCAGTCTCCCAGGGTCCTTTACTTCTTCGCACCTTGGTGTGAAACCTACCCCTGGACCCAACTTTCAACCGTTATTTGTCACTGTGTGCCTCAGGACCAATAAGGTCACCAGAACAATAAAGCCACCTCTCTTTGTTATTACTTCTCATGCAGGACAGGTTTGCCATTCCGCAAGATCTGATCAGTAGTTTCACAACAACCTGTAGCCACAAACCAGCACGACAGCTTCCCTGGCCTTCAAACCGCACCAACCAGACCTTTACTCCTCTGTTCCCATGGACTGGAAACAAAACTGGCCTGGTTAAACTTAGCTACACAAAAGACTGTTATTTGATTAGTGTGATGTTTTATAAGTTAGATCTGTGGTGCTGTGATATTTTGGTAATAAGTTATTGAAATATAATGTTAGTTATTTTATGGTCTATCTTTCCATGCAACTAAACACTTTCTTTAAACTGGGACCAGCATCGCACACACACACACACACACACATACATCTCCCCAAACTTAACACAAACGTGACCTCAGACATGGGGTTTACCCATTCATTTGTATAATGGCCACAGTTGCCATTTTTAACCACACACAAACACACAAGTTTTACCAAGTGCAACAAAACAAACTTCCTCCAAATATCTCCTGCTGTCTTACTAAGTCCCTTGGAAAGTTTCTTCCCCATCAAAGTATTCTCCTAAAAATCTAAATTCCAATTCATGAACCCAGAAATCTGATTGGGGCATTAATAGACAGAATGGTCTCCTCAGTTTCTCCAGCAGCAGTTGCGTGAGACACCTGTTCCTGTTACAGAAACTGTTGCCCAACCTTGCAGATTAAACAGGTGAGATTAAGGCAAAACTCTGGGCAGCTTGCACAACATCCTGTAAGACAGGCTACAAACACCCCGTCTGTGAATGTGTAAATGTGTGTGATGTATGTGAGTGTGTGTGTGTGTGTGCATGGTCCATTTGATGGTCATCCAAGCGACTCTGTGTGTTCCCTTGGACTGCGAGGCAGATCCGCACTCTCTCGCCGAATCACACAGTTCTGTTGCTGGCCTGAAGACGGATTTGTGATCTGCATCATTGTTGTTGATGCAGAAAACTTTCTTTTTTCAAATTGTGGTTTTCTAGTGACTTAAAACAAACCATTTCTGTGTCAACACCACCTGCTTGTGTCTTATCACGGTGCCAGTTTCTGCTCCTTTAGCAACTGCCATGTGTTGTCATAATGTAATTCCATTTACCACAAAGTGTTGAACGGCACTTTCAGACGAGCCAGCGCCTCACACAACAAAGCGGCCCAATTATAGAGCCATTTATGTGTTTGTCTGGGGCTTCAAATGGGCACTGGTTTCTCAGGGTAGCCATATTGGCGAGGTCAGGCGCAGCATCTGAAAAGGCAGCTTTATTACAGAGCAACCCATCCCTCTGTTAGATGAACGACCAAGAAGAAAAAAAATATACAAAAATAGGAAGAAATGAAAAAACATGACAACTTTGTTCTTTACAACAGTTTGGCTGAGCCTGCCTGTCTGGCTGCTCTGCGGACCGCAGCAGCATGTGTTTCAGGGATTGTTCTGGAAGAGGGAGTGCAGAAACAGCAGGGAGCAGAAGACAAACAGGCAATTCGTGACTCATTAAACACGGCGACGGTGGCCAGCACAGTGGAGGGGTGTGAGGACCCGCGTTCCAACCGGGCGATAAACCCCCCCTGTACCAGCTGGAGCAGGCATCTGTCAGCCGCACGCCGCACCACGCCGCGCCACCGATTATCAGCAACAAGCCATATCTGAGTGGCCGGCCGCCGCCATTTCCAAACACCCCACACTTACATAACCGCCCTGATTAGCCCACAAGGGACCTGAAGGTCCCTTGACGGGCTTCATGTTGGGAAATTGTTGCAAGCAGAGACGTGGAGAGAAGCAGGGCTGTCTGCTCTGCAGAGGTCAACACCCGTCATTCAGTCACTTCCTTATATGAGCAGCAGGATGGCAGTTTGGTTGGAAGGCTCTTTGCTAAGTTAAGAAAGGACACCACACCACACAAGACAACTTGCCCCCAGGGCACAAGTTCAGCTCCAGGTAAAACCACAAACGTATGGGACATTGACAGAGTGTTTCCACGGACCATGTGTTTGATTCCGTCCTTGAAAATCCAAAAGACAAACATTTGACACCTTCATGGAGCCAGTTCCACAAACAGTAAGTTTAGAAAGCATCTGGTTTACTTCGTCAAATTTTTTATTGCACACTAATGCAAAACAGATATGCATACATGTTTTAAAGTGACTATTATTCGACCATCCATTATATCAACTACTCATCCTTTGAAGGTTGTGGGGGGAGCTGGAGCCAATCCCAGCTGACATTGGGCGAGAGGCGGGTACAACCTGTGTAGGACGCCAGTTTACCAACAACCATTCACACGTGTGGTCAAATATAGAGTCTCCAGTTAACTTAATATCAATCTGCATGTCTGTGAGAGGAGGCCGGAGTACCTGGAGAAAACCAACTCAAGCACAAGGAGAACATGCAACTCCAGACTCCGGCTAAAATGGGACTGGAACTGGGATAATTGACAATAATCAATATTTTATAATAACCATGGATCTAATGAGTCCCTCTCACTGAGAAGTATCGCTCGACTCTGCAGCTTCCCTCAGATCTACAGAGCATTTTTAGCATCTTTTGTCTTGCAGTATTTTTCCCTGAAAATATAATGTTGTGATTGACTCTGCTGTCTTGTCTGAGATGTTTTCCACGTGAACAGCAGGCAGAGCTTATCTGTGACATATTAAATAATTGCTACATTCTTGCTCTGTCGGAGCTGTGATCATAAATACTACGTGCGATAATAAAATTCAAGTCCAAACTTGTGCAAGCATATTCACAAAGCAATGAAGCTAAAGCATGAATTCCTTTTAAACTGACGTGATCAGTGGTTTTAAGAGACTACAGTTTCTTTAACAACTATTTATTCCTCCATCTGTCTCAATAAGAAGAATAAAACCTCTGAAGAGAACATTCTCCCTGAAAAGACGAGGTGCTAAACCACAAAGACGACATAACTCAATAATAACTTATGACACTCTGGATGCAAGGTAATCAAAATCCTCCGTCGCCTGGAAAAGCTCGACATCAGCACAACTTTGCAACGAGGCAAAAGTTTGCTCTCAACAGAATTTAATGAGCTGCTAACTGCCTAATTAAACGCTGAGTGCAAATAAAGGCATGAAATATAGATAAGCTGGAAACGCTGCCTATAGCTGCACGGTCCGTGCAGAGGAACGCGGTGATGTCTCCTGAAGCCACGATCAGCCGAGCGGGTGAACTGCGCCTCGTCCTCCGCTGTGACTGTTTGATAAGAAAGTGAAGCCGCCACAGATGCCATGAATATGACTGAATGACCTGCCAGCGGAGCAATGTGAGAAAAAGACGTCTAACTTTCGATGAAAAGCCGGAGTTAATGCTCCTGGAGCTCGTGGCTCTCTGCAGGACTGAGGGATTGAGCGCTCTTGGAGCGACAGAAGGGGCCTCTCCCTCTCCTCGCCACTGATAGCCAGGGTTGTAATTTTGACTTTAGCAGCCTTTATGACTCCCTCTCCTCATTTCTCTGGAATATGAAAACATCAGCATATGGCTGCCGACAGCACTGAGGCTAAGGAGTCAATTTCCCCTATGTAACATTGGGACAGGGGTGACATTCGCTTCTGTACTGCCCCCCTGGCTCAGACAGGAAGACAGAGAGATTGAGACTTAGCCCGAGCTGCAGAGCGAGAGGAGACAGATGGTGAGACGCACAAGGACAGAACAACAGAAAAGAAAGAGGACGGCAAAGATGGTTTGACTCTAATTTTCTTGCACCAGAAGGTCTTCATTGCCTCGCTGTCTCAGTGCGTTCGGTGTGCAGTTCACAGAGTTTCATGTGGCTACCAGGAACAGAAAATCTGTCCATCAGCTGCCAAAGGGTCCAGCTCCACTCTGTTCCTCTGAGCGCTCTTAAAAACCCGCTGTTTCACACCCATGAATTACACTATTTATGGCCCTGGTTAAAATGGGCAGTTTCTGGGCACGCCGCATGTGTGTGCCTCCGTTTCCGCTTGTGAGTGTGGGTGTGCCATGTGGCAGATGGGAGACAATATGGCACACCTCTGCCCAGACAGATGTGGCACAGCACATCACAGCGAGCCACGAGAGGGATCAGAAACCTCGGGAACATCTGCACCTGTGGCAACCTTCACCCTCAGCCAACAAGCTAACTTTACCTAGCTGCTTCGGACCTGTGAGGAGAGGAGGGGAGGAGTCACCGGCTCGTAACGTGTCACATGTCCGACCGGGATCCCTCGCATTGCGTCTTCATCTCCAGCGGCGTTTTGACTGACAGATGAGGAATCCCACCTCCCTCAGTGAGGGCTGTCAATCACTTGCTCTGTGGAGTGGAGCGCTGAGGCCTGTCCCAACATGGGCCTGTCATGGCCTGTTGCACAGGAGAACATTCCCACCACTCAGGGGGCAGCCTGGCTGGGACAAACTGGGGTTTCTACGAGGGCCGGGGGCGCCGAGAGGTGGGCCAGAGCCGGACAGGAGAGGGACTGATGGAGACAGGGTGGAGGCTTGTAAATTGGACATACTGCGAAGACACTACGAGGAGTCCATAGTTCTTTTCTTCTGATCCTTTGGCTCCGCTGATGGCATCTTACACATTAAATCCTGACTGTAGCTTAGAGGCTGAGGTAGAATTTACCAAAAAATGTAATCTAAAATAAAAAAATCATTGAAAAAATTGTTTAACCTTTTATTCGTGAAGACAAAATATCAACCAATGACAAAACATTTTAAAACACTGCAGCTGTCCATTTTTTATTCTTCTATCTCAACATCTGCTGGAGGGATAATTTGTAAATGTTGTGCAGATATTCATGGTCCCCAGGGGCTGGATCCCTTACTGTCACCAGCAGGTCACAGGTTTCACTTATTCACCGGATAATCTCAACATCAGTTTATACTAAAATAAATACACATAATATGAAATATACTCTAAAGCTCAATTAACAAATCAGATAATTTCACAATAGAGCAGACGACAGGTAATAATCCTTCAAGGTTGGAAAACAACTTTATTTTGTATTTATATTACTGTATGTTGTAAGACATTAACTTTGGACAGCAGAGTTACAGGGTCACAAAAATAAGTGAATTCATACAAGCAAAACAGCTTATTTGGTTCTTTTTGTGTTTTATAGTCGATTGCATAAAATAAACATGTTTCCTGGATGTTATATAAAAGTATTATATGACAATGCTGTCCGAAACATAGTCTCTACCAGAGTTCAGCACGAGGAACTTCTGCATCCGGGCAGAGGTCAGAGGTCACATCATGTGATGGTGTTGTAGTAGTTCCCGCCTCGTAAGGGAGCTCCTGTGGGAAAAAGCCGGCATATGTCGGACAGAGATGCGCAGGATGCACCAAAGACTGTTGGACAGATGTCCTCCTGTTCACACAGAGCCATGTCAGTATGGATCCCATCTTGTCCCTCTCACTGCAAAACAAAACTGACCAAACTTTAAAAGCTGCTCCTTTGAGTCCTTTAAAATCTTTGTGGCAATTTTAGAGCAATCATTCACCAGGGCGTAAGGTCACATTACGTTATTTAGTCGTGTTGAGACAAGCTGAGGAGATAATGATTTAAGATTTGTACTGTCAGATCTATAGTTGAAAATGTGATCAGAGGATGAAGACCCTCTCCCCTCAGTGTTTGCACACACACTTGCGTGAGGCGGAGTGTCACCTCACATTGCATTACAGGGAGAAAAACCGTCCGACAGACGCCTCCCTCGCTCCCCTGCTCCTCAGCTCCCTCTCTCCCTCGCTCAGCTCTTTGAATAATTAGTGATGTGTGTCAATATTGTGGCCCATAGTAACCATATGGTGGGTGCAGGCAGACAGGCCATTGTTGGGAGCTGTGAAATATTGTGTATCCCTGCGAGAACTGGAGCCAGCAGAGGCAGGAAGTGTTGTCGGGACTGACAGGGACATTGTGCGCCTGAATGGACGAGTCCGCGGTGGCAGGGAGCACCGTGGACCCAGACAGAAAGTCTTGACCCTGGCGAGAAAGCCTGATTAGGCATGGTGCTGCAGGCCTCTCCTTCATCCACCCCCACCACCACCCCTCTCACCCACACCCCCCACCCCCCACCGGAGGCCGTTAGAGCCAAAGCAGAATACAACAAGGCCACTTAACTCAGCGACGCCTTTTCACTGCACACATAAAAACACTCATATATTCATGTCAGGGGTGGAGAGCAGAGGAGAGGGACGGGGGCTCGGGGCGGCACAGTCAGTGTGTGAACTCAGGGGCGGTGAGGGTGTGATTGAGAGAGAGAGAGAGAGAGAGATTTGTGGGAATGACAGTGTTAGATAGAGAGTGTGAACCCAACAATGCAAAACTGATCTAATGCCTCTTACGCAGGGCAGAACAGGAAAAGATTCAAATCGAATTTTGACCGTTTTTCTCGCTGCAGCCGCGTCTCACTTCTGCACGAATGGAAACTAAACAATGTCATTAGTGTGATGTGTAGAGGACAGATTGGAAATTGTGCCGCAGCTTTTGTTTTACAGTCCTCGTTTTGCCACAGGACAATCAGACAAACACATTAGTTCAGATGTAATAGAAGGAGGCTGACATTATCCTGCCACGTTAACAAGCTGTGGAAGCCGAGCAGCCAGTTCATCCGGACGCCACGCAACAAAAAACAAACTCTTACCTAAATAAAGTCCTTCAAATCGTGAAGGTGAGACGTCTGACTGTGATAATTCTCTGGTAAATATCTGAGCTACAAGGAAGAACTTGAGGATTTACATTTTTGAAAATGTGTTAAACTCTTAACAATTTAGATTTTTTTTAAACTTCTTTCCACAAAATACTTTAATTTGGATTTTTTATCAACACCTAATGCTCAGTTGAAACCTGTGAAGTTATAGATGAAGGAATCAATTTTCCGTCTTGTAGAACAAGCTACATAGCCTCAACCAGTGGAGCGAGTTCATCTGTTCAGTTTTATTTCACTATCGCCTGAATCCTGCGCTCTTCTATCCGCTCTATACCGCCTGATCAAATACGCTTCCATCCACGTCCACTCTCTTCCTCGTCTCCCTCCGTCTTTCCCCTCTTTCATCCCATCCTCCTTTCCCCTCTCTGCCAATTATCTCTCTGTCAGTCTGTCACACTTTGTAGTCTAATAAAGGCATTCTAAATTGATGCCCATCCCGCCTTTATTCCCCTGATAAAGCACAACAATTAAGGCCCATGTCTCTTTGCTCAGGGCCTTTGATGGTGCACAAAGCTGCACGCAGAAAGAGGGCGAGGTGGTGGAGCTGTGCTCATGTTAGCAGACAGCTCTCTCTCTGTCTCTCTCACACACACACACACACACACACACACACACACACACAGGCTCATACACACAATCTCCAAACCAGCGTATGCAAATGTGATGCAGGTATGGCCAAATTTAAAATCCTGTGCATCTCAGAAGTGAACACTCACTTTACTTGAATTTAGATCTGATGACTTTGGACTAAACCAAAACATGAAAGTCTTGCACCTTGACTTGGACTTTAACACACCTGACATCTGACTTCACTGGGACCAACTTACCTGAACACTGGGATTCTTTCATTCTTCAGTGGGTCCCTGTCTGCCAGCAGGAGTTAAATAAACTAATCTTCATCATGTCAACCTAAAACCATAGGGTGACATATATGATATATGTCAGTGTAAAAGACAAATCTTTTAATGTGTGGGCCCTGACATGTGACACCTTATGTATATCTGCCTGATCTGTGAATCTAAATTAGCAGTTATCATCCACCAGATTGTGGTGGGAGATGCAAAATCCCTCTTTTTGGCCAAAAACATTATTGAATGTTGAAGTAAAGAGGATTGTTGTTTCATATGCATTTGACTTGTGGTGTTTACATGTTGTGTACTGGGATGTTGTGTGAGTACATTTTAAAAGAGTTAAAATTACGAAGGAAGTTTCTTTTTCATTGTTGGTAACTTTTTACAGGGATAATCTAAAACAGGAGATAATAATAATAAATAATAATGACAATTAAACAATATAGAATATGAACAATACATAGAGGCCATCAATTTGAACTTTACATTACAAAAGTTACAGTGATACATAAAAGTTCAGTAAATATAAGGCTTAAAAACTGCAAAGCTTCCTGAGTCTCTAATGTTTCCACTTCTCCAGTTTGACTGAGAAAGAAGAAGGACCAGAGGCGCAGGCTTTCTGAACAGGTGTAACCAGTCACCCCCAGTAGACGCCTGGTCTACCGGCACTGCCACTGTTCCCATAGGCCAGGCATCTTCTCAGGGTAATCTATAGATTCAGACATCAAGAGTCAAACAAGTTTTTGTTTTTCATTTTAAAGACATTAAATTCCCTGTTCACCTCTTCTCCTATTTCAAACCTTTCAGATCCTCTCGATGGATCATCTTCTGAAAACTCTCTTTCTTTTCTGAATTTATAAAAATGTAGTTGTCACACTGTGCACCCTGGACTTTGGATACAAATTATATGCGGACACATCAGCTTTATGTCCGGCATTCAAATTGTCCCACTCTCTTCCTCAGGGCCCATGTTATCGTGCTTTATATTGTATGTGAATGTTGTAAATTATTTATGTGCTTCATATTTCTCGTAAAAAGAGATGATGTATCTCAAGAGGCTTCCTGGTAAAATAAAGGTTAAATGAACTTTGATGCTAAGGTTCTCCGTCTGACATGTCAAACAAGGCATCAATAACGACTGGGTTTATATAGTGTGATAATATCCCACATTATAAGGGGATAGTGTTTTTATATTCACAGCTACCTCGGTCAGAGCTGTAAAATAAGACAATTTCTGCTTTTTTTATTGGAGAAGAGAAAATTGTTTGGAAATGATTGACAAGAGTCTTGAAACAGCAACAATCATATTTTCCCTGTGCATTTCAAATTTGGTGGATGAGAATTAAAGTGAAGATAATTACTGAGTAAATGCAGAAACATTTAGAAACAAAAAGAGGACGTTTAAAAAACACAGTGTGATTCCTGCAAGAATGCTCAGCATGTTACGTCTTTGCTTGGTGAGTTTCTGTCTGCTTGTTGGTTTTGACACCGGGGGGTAGAAGCTTTAAATTTGAATTGTAGGTGAAAATAAGGTGTGAAGAAAAGCAGAAGACAAGTCGAGCTCTAACGTTACGGAAAACAACTGACATCAAATTCGCACCCTGCTATTACCCCGGGTCTTTACACAGGAGATGGTTATAAGAGGGAGTCAACACACAAAAATAATAATAATGATGAGGTAAAAAATATTCCTATAGATATCCCACTGTTAGATGAGATTAAAAACATACTTGGAAAGTGGAACTTACCTGTTATATGTTAGATGGTCAACAAAATGTACATACAATTCAAAATACTTGATGTGCAGAATGGTCCCAAGCAGCGTGTTATATTATTTTATATATTATATGTTATTGAATTAATATGTTAATTAATGCATAACCATGTAAGGAATAACGTGATGATGTTGCTGAGGTGTTTTAAGTACTTCTAGGTTTTTTTATTTTATTATTTTGTCTGTAAAATCTCAATGTGTTTTAATTGACTGGCAACTATAGTCTTCACATGAATGCACTGGACCTAAAAGTACTATATACTACATTGCTGTATGAAAGAATGTACTTATTATCATTATTATATTTTTTTCAAGTCTATAGCTACAGTTTAGTGTAAAATGTCCACTTTACACAATATTGTTTCATGTGCAACAAGAAGGAATGGAAAGATCTAAAAGTTTTAAATGAAATACTGGTATATTTATTTGACGTTACTAGATCACATCAAGAATCAAATCATATGAAGACATCAGTGACCTTTTCCCCCTTTCAGAGTTTAATACTCATATTTATAATAATGTATAAACAGTATTTCAATTTTTGCTCTGTTTTATGGACTATTGGACAGTTTAATGTGTAACAATGAACATGCTCCATAGACTGATCGTAAAGTTTGTTTTGTATTTCACGTCTTTGCTGATGATGTAGCTTTCAGATACATGTAGTGGTGTGGAAAGTATATTTTCCTCACAAAGGTAGTGGAGAAGAATAAAATAGAAATATTGAAATAGGACAGTTTTCTTAAAACTGCTTCTCTGTGCAGTACTTAAGTTTACTCTGTGTTTTTCGACAGTATTTAGATTTACTGTCACTTTCTAGTCAAGTCGGTTGATGCACTTTTCTTCCTCTGTGGCCATCATGTGGTTAATGGCATGTTTGGCGAGGGCCGTGCTGAAGTGGCGTACTGTCCCACCCCTACACCCCCAGCAGCACCAGCTCAGCATTACAGTTACCTGGGATGCAGAGCCTTGTGAGTGAGTAATGTCACTGAAACAAAAGCTCTGACAGCAGAAGTGTGGAGAGAGTGATGAGCCCCCCTGCTGGCGTGTAAGCTGGCCTGGCCTCGGAATCTCCTCTCAGGCTTTCCCTTTTTTATACCCCTGCCCCTGAGAACCTGCAGCCCTGAAGACACCAGGATCCCAGAGAGGCTCGCGGCCCTCGTTTGCCATCGGTCAACGGTCAACACCAACGGCGCTTTATACTTCTACTCCACCACATTTCAAAGGGGAGTCTTGCACTATTCATTGATATGAAAGCCATAGATACGTGTTACTTACTACAGATCATATTGAACCTAAAAGCATATAAACTATACTTAAAACACCTCAACCCACAGCAACATCATCACGCTCCTTATATGCTAATGTTCCAATAATAATCCAATAACATATAATATATGATAATATAATAGACTGATAATGGCTTTCGTTAATCACATTTACCTTGTATTTTATAAATATTATGTTAGAGAACTTTTACTTTTTTTATTTTACTTTATTTTATTTTTATTTACGATACAAGTACATTTCTTCCACCACTGGTTATAATACACGAATATGCAGCTAACTTACATTCAGATTACATAGAAATGACATGACAGTACAGTAAATACTGCATATTGCCGTACATACTAATAGAACATTGGATTCGGATTTATTTCCCAAACTTTTTAATTATATGTTTATGCTGTTTCATAATAATGACAACAATACTAATAAAACTTAATTTCTACAGCACTTATTGGAAAAAAGCAACCGAGAATAAAATAAAACAGGTATTTTTTTGCCTGTTAGTTGGTCAGGGCTAAAGAGTCTTCAAACTCTAGGCCTGAGTTAAGTTTACCTAAAGTTGAATCTGATCAGAAAACAGACAATGTGACATGTTCATAAATATTTTCAACTATGTTAAAAAACAGAACCTAAGGTAAAATGTTTGTATTTTAGTGTTAGGATGTTTCCCACTGGAGACCCGGCCCTCAACCCTGTTTCTGTTAAACACTATGGCTATAACATGAGGTGACCCAACACCACCAGCTTCTCCTGCCTCCCCTGCCTGTGCCAGTCTCTTGCGGTTGCCAAGGTAAGCGTCACGGCGACCATGGGATCCGCCGCAGGCTTGGAGAGATGGATGCCCAGCTGTGACAGGGCGCGTGACATGATACTCAACAATCAGACGCCATGACAACCTGGCAACAATGCTGTTGATTCAGCAGCACGACCGAACTGTATGAGGAGCTGGACACAGGGGACTAAACCTGGTGCAGAGTGGAGGCAGCACACTGAGGTGTTGGGTTCAGTGTAATGTAAAGATGTATTTTAAATCAATACCTGCAGAGGAATAACAGGAGCTTCATGGTGAAAATATTTTCCCGACATATGTCTGCTCTTCTCTGTTTCTCTCTTCTCGTAACTATACACATTTATATTCAAGTACTGTGCTTGAATACAAGTTTGACAAACTTTACTTGGGAATTGCTAGTTTACACAACTCCCCTATAGTTCAGTGGGGATTATTTAGAGCTTGACCGATATCGATACTTTTGGGCCAATAGAAATACCGATATTAGGAAGTAAAGAATTTCTGATATAGATATAATGGGCAGAATATACATCTATTAAAAATGGAAATGATTCCAAAGATGTTGTTATCCAACTCTGATGACTAAGAAATGGGATTATGGCTTAAAAATACCTACAAGTAATAATAAATTAAAACCCCAAATGACAGATATATAGAACTTGAATTAAGAAAAAAAAAATGAAAATGTAAATGTAGAAATTGTGTCTTCTGTAAAATAGAAGATGACATTTCTTAATCAAATTGGAATTACTGGTAACTTTACCGATTGAAATTTCAATATCAAGATTTTACATTTAAACATACAATAAGGTAGAAATATGTATTACATGGTTTACAGCCACAAATGTTCACATTTATTTATTAAAAATGTACATAATTATTTCATACATTACATGTTGTAAAATTACTCATTTGAGTTTATCCCTTTATATATTCTTTGTGCTGTAGTTGTACATTTCCGCAAAAGACAACCGTCCAGTTTTAGTCCAAAAGAATTGAAGTTACAGGAGGAAATTTTTAATTTCTATTATTTGGATATTCAAGCTAGATCCCATTAAAAAAATCACCAGGAAGTCAATTCAGCCTTTGGTTCTGACAGACTAAAAATGTATTATGTCCCGAGAGTTAACCAGCATCACCACCAAAATATTATTCATAGTCTCCAAGTGGATGAGGCCAATGTAAATGTTAAAGAACAGCAGTGGTTTGTTAAAACTCTGGTAGCAGATTTCAGAATGAGCTGAAGTTGTATTATGTTCTTTTTGAGGGAGACCAGACTGGAAACTGTTACAATGAATGTGTGAATGACTTTCTCTAAATCTAAACCTGACGTATCTGGTTCTTTCTATTTGTTTGATGAGATAAAATGATGACGTGGTGTAGTAACTGCCTTGAAGTGGCAGCTCAAGCTTGGACTCTGGTCAAAACACATTATTCTTTAGGTCGAGATGAAGTGAAAGCTGGAAAAACAGACACACACGTTATCTTTACTTGTTGTGAACTCTTCTCTGCCAGAGTTCAAACTGACTCCTGCGAGGAACTCAATCAGGCCTACACTGCCACCATGTGGAAGCAGGGGGAAGTCTTCCCTCTGCCGTCCTGCATTTTCCAAAGTAACTTTTACCTCCAAGTTGGGGCTCATATAAGAATCCAAAAACAAAGGATTGACTGATAGTGTAAAACACAAGTTAATGATCCAGTCAGTGGTTTTCATTGTCATTGTTGGTTTCTGACAATTGGCAACACAAAATATTGTAGAATGAACATTTAAAATGAAACTTTATTCTCTTTTTTTATATTTCATTTAAATGTAATTGTTTTATCTCCTTTATTTCCTGTATCTCCTTAACTCCTTCACACTTTTGGAATGGCCCTGCATATATATATATATATATATATATATAGATATATATATATATATATAGATAGATATACAGAAAGCTATATGAGAAAGGTCCCATGCAGGGAGAAAACTCCTGGACAGCTCCTACACACAAACACAACACACACACAATTACTGTATAAAAATATGTCCAGTGCACACATCTAAAGGTTACTGCAGGTCTTGGGGTTCTGTCACTGTTCTCTGACCCTCTCTCTAAATTTATCAGGGCCTGTCAGCACGTGTGTCTCTCATATTTCTGCCATCACACGGGGCAGGCTAAGAATAGAAGAGCACTGACACAGATTAACACGGCTCGTCTCTCTCTCTCAAACCCAGACTCTTTATTTATAATAATGAAACTATTATTTTTCTTTTACAGCCATGAACTTCCTCTTCCTATGTGACCTTTTCCCAGTTAAACCACACTGACCTCTCCCATTACATTGTATGGAAGAAGGGGGAGAACGGAGAGGAACCTGCAGTCCAGATAAACAGCCAGGACCACAACAATGACAGCAGGTTCTGATCTTTATTAGTTGTAAAGTCCTTGAGCATTGAAGTTGTTGTGGTGGCGGATGAAAAAATATGTTTTCTGTCTGTTTTCAGCTGTCAACACTGGGCAGCCAAATCCAGAACGAGGAAACCCCCTTGCCCTGAAAACACTGTAACTGTGAATGTGTGCACAGGACAAACAAGAGTGTCCGTCTGTGACCCCTAAATGTCACATCTAATCCCGGGCTGGAGCAGGATCCCCTGGATATGTGGGGTTGTTCCTCAGAGAGAGAGAGCACGTTGATCCAGCACACAACAGACGCACCATCACACACGGCCAACTGAAACCCCATTGGCTCATGTGCAGCGTTATCTAGGGCGAGCTTTGAGTCCATCTTCTGTTTTTATTTTTCCTCTGTCTGTATCTTTCCGAAGTAAAATAATTGAATCAGCGACTTGGCAACAGCGTCTGACTCACGTGACCATCCTCAGCAGATGGAGTCAATGAACCGTGGATGTTTAGATTTACATTTTTCTGAGCACTTATTGCTGCATTCACCACAAGATTTAATTGGGGAAAGAAATGGTTACATAAGCAGAACTTTAGACATGAAAATCAGAAACAAATCAAAATCACCACATCCTTACTGTGCCTGTTGGTTTCGTGCAAAACATTTGGAGCCACATCCTCCCAACCACTAAAACCCAGGTCTCTGCAGCCAGGTGGAATTTCACATAAGGATTAGAATGTCTGAAGAAAAGCTGCTCTCCTATTTCTGAATCTCTGACAGCGGATATTCTCTCCACAATGTCAGTACATAATGAACAGCTGGGTAAACACACAACGGCAGTGTATCTACTGACGTGAAGGGGATTTTTTGAGACTTTATGTTTGGCAAACATAAACACCGGGAGCAGTAAAAAAGACTGTAAGGTTAGGAAGTAGAGGACAACATATCTCTACTGCATCATTGATATAAACACAGGAGAGAGGTCTTATCTTTATTGTGGGAACTGTGTACGCAGTGTTAACCTTCATCAAGCTGGAGTGTACAGGAGTTAAGTGAAGATATGAATTGATGTTATACTATACTTGTGATGTCTCACGAAACTGTAGTACATCTGTGAGTCTGTGATTGTTTTGAGCTAATTCCCCCGCATGCCAATGAAGCACACAGCCACTGTGTGTGTATGTGTGCAAAATAACTCAATAATGCACGGGTAGATTTGCACCAAACTTGGTGGGTTTATTATTTGGAACGGTATATCTAGAAGATGGCATTTTGTTCAGCTGATGGGTCAAAGGTCAAGGTCAACAAATAAAATGGCCCAAAAACACGTTCTCTCTACACAAATAATTAAACTGCATGACAATTTGAGAGTTACAGTTATACTCATATAGTAAGTGACGTCATGAAAGAAGTCAAAAATATATTTTTATAAAAGACATCGTAATAACTTAATTATTAGATGGCATTATTACAAATTTAAAAACATGATTGGGGTATATTCATCAGGAGAAGAGAAGAGAAAAGAAGAGAAGAGAAGAGAAGAGTAGAGAAGAGAAGAGAAGAGAAGAGAAGAGAAGAGAAGAGAAGAGAAGAGAAGAGAAGAGAAGAGAAGAGAGTGAGACTGAGAGACACATTGAGGACACAGGTTGTCAGGGAGACGTAAACATGTGTCACTTATGTTTCAATTGTTATGAGAAAATTACATTTTGAATATTAAGTATGCAGAATTACTTGTTTTCTATGCACCTGAAATATGCACATAAGCATCACTGAATTGCTTTGACAACATAGAAACCATTAAAAAACCTTTAGATTGCTCCAATTTTTGATTTGTTTACATTATTTTTCACATTATTTCCTTACCGTGACTGTAAGAAAATCTCTCATCTCTGCAAAGCATCTGCTGTTGCACAAAACTTCAGATTTTTCCAGATGCACAACTGAGGACATGACCCTGGCTTCCTGCGCAGACCAATATTCTTTGCAATCTGAAATTTACAATGATAAGAAAACCTTTATCCTCATCAAGCATATCTCAAGGCTGCATCTTTTGAGGCATCTCTGCATCCTGCACGACTGTGAACAATAACCTTTAGTGACATCATAGTGTATAAATGACATCACGATGACCATATATTGTTATTAAACGTAAACTGACTGCGGCAGTAGGGCTATAAGGGAATCTCTTAAAAAAAATGCTAAGTATTTTTCCTGAGGACATGACCTTGCTTTCCTGCACAGACCGATATTGATGCAGGGGGAGCCAAATCCTCTGCTGCAGGAAGCATATTATTATAAATTTATTTTTTTCAGGTTTTAAATTGAAAATGCACTTTAAAAAATGCGTGATTTAAAAAAAAAAACGCGATTCAACAAACAAACAGCGATGCGTTTTTATTTTATTTTTAAAAAGAAAAATACTTTGCGGCAGCTGCGCGAGCTCCGGGCACAGCGTGACAAGAGAAGAGTTCCCGTGACGTCACACACATACACGTTAGAAACCCAGTCGTCCAAGATGGCGGAGGTGAGCGGGCTGCGGGGCAGGAATCACTTCAAGCCCGGACACGGGAGCCAAGTCGCCGACGAAGGTAGTTAAAGTTAAAGTTTGTTGGAGTTGAGATGTGAAGTTGTTTTTGTTTTTGTTTTGAATTTGTCGCCGGTTAAACTCTCGCTCCCCCCCCCCCTGCCAATAGTCCGCGGTGTGTTTTCCGTTGGAGACCCGTTGTGTTCTGGTTAGACAGGGGGAGGGAGTGTGGCTCTTCCACTCACCCAGCCGGAACAAGCCTCCTCTCCCCGCTGAGCTCCCACAGTCCACCCGGGGGAAAGAGTGGGATTCGACCCCAGAGAGACTCGTGTTTTTCAGTGTTCGCTTTCTGTGTGCGGAGACGTGTTTTCCCTCCGTAACTCGAGCTGGGGGACAAACCGTCTTTTCACCCGGATACAGAATTCAAACCCGGGACACCTGTCTGCTCATGTGTCCCGCGGACTGTCCCCCTCACCTGGCCCCGCGGAGGACCACCGGAGTCCGGGGGGGGGGGGGGTTTACCCCAAAACAAGCCTCTACAGCCCGGGTTGGTTCAAACTGCCCCGGTGTGTGTTCACTGGTTTTCAGTCCACACACATACAAGCTAATCTTCTCATCCCACTAATGACTGGGGTATTTTTAAAGAATCTATAATTAGTGTGTTCACTTTGCCAGCGGACTGATCCAGGCTCACTCGGACCCTCGGGATAGAACACACGTTTACACTGGGTCATTAAAAGTGGATCATTGATAATGGACTTGTCCTATAAACAGAAGTCAGATAACAGCAGGCTCCTGTTATTTGCTCGGACCATTCGTCATGTTGACACGGGACAGTAAAGATCACGGTAATGTTAAATTGATTGGGTTTGATGAAGTCAAGCAGAATGACAGAAAAACTAGAATTTGTATTTGTTTATTGTTTCCAGCTCCTGAGATATGAGGCGTAAATGTTTTTCTTTCTCGTTCTATGTATGGTGGTTAAATCTTTCGCTGCCAGTCAATCGGAACAAGACATTTGAAGAAGTCACGTCAGTCTGGGAACATTTTTAACATTTATTTAGACTAAATTTCTCTATCATCAAATCGGCATAATATGAAATTCCTTTCATTTGTTACCATCCCTTCATTTAACAGGGAGACGTTGTTAAAACACATTGTGAATCTGAAACTAATATATTAATAGATTGTAACTGTGGAAATTATCAGTGAGAAAAACTACTGAAGCCTCATTAACTTTAGATAAAGTTCAACATAAACTTAGTCAGATTGATGACACTGCTGTTTACGTTGAATTGGGAGCCTGACTTCTGATTTGAAACAGACCTGAAATATCAGTCTTGATGCCAGCTTTTCTTGTATTGAGGTATTTGTACTATGCAGTTTTAGTGTCAACTCAGTATTGATCTCTAATGTGAATATATCCAGTATCTGTCGTAAATGCAAGTAAACTAATGATTCTAACCAGTTCTACTTAGCTGGGACTAACTAGTAACCGTTTCTCTGACATGGCTTGTAGACCTTGGGTTAAGGTGTTGTTGTTTTTAACTTCAGATTGTTTACTTGGTGGTTTCTGAATGAAAACCTCATGTTTGACTCCATCTTCTCATCACGGTGCTGCCATTATATTGGATTTTGAGCATGTTGTACTGCTTAGATTTGTTATTGCTGTCATTCTCTTAACATTGACTGGTTAGCAAATAGTAAATATTCAGTCTTCAAGGCTCATCACTGATATACTGAGTCCCTTTATCATGATAACCCTTATGTCTACTTCCACGCAGGCCAGCTAACTCTGTGGCAACAGCTTTCACTCACTGAGGCTTCTCTTAATCTGCCCTTTGTCCTCACAGACTCCAGATTGGTCTGCTCTGCTGCAATTGAACATTTGGCCTTGTTGAATCGAGTCCAAAGAGGCAGAGTCAGGTTGTCCTTTGGTGCTGGTTTGCAGAGAAGTCAGTGAACCTGCATTTCAATAAGTTACAGTGGATTCCTCGCTCTCTTTCACATTGCTGTCTTACAATCCAAATTATAACGTGAGTCGTAATCAACAGGGCATCGGCAAATACAAGCTAAATGCAAAGTATTTTCTGCGACTTTAATCCCAAATGATTGTTCATTTCGTCGTTCCTACACTCAATCGTTTGAAAAAGCCGGAGAAATCAACTCTTTAAAGTGTGAAACCTACCGTATTTAGACAGCTGCTTTAAGTTGAGTGAACCATGGCCTTATCAGAGTCTGCCTCAGATATGGTGCTGGAGTCCAGGGGAGGCAGACCTGATTTGGGACGCTGTGCTGAGATAGACACGCACTATTCTTACCGTGCATAGTTAAAGACAGACTCCCATAAGAAGTGGAACGACTGACACTTTGTCTCTATGATGCACGAACACATCCCTACGTAACTTTGTGTGAGCAGGAAAACATGTAGGCCAGTTAATATCTGCTAGCTGCCTCCCTAAGATAAGGAAAGGTAACGTGGCTAATTTTAGTTCTGCCCTCGTTTCTCCACGCTGGGGAGTGGGACAGTGCATGAGCCACGTTATCATGATGTGTGAGTGTCGTGCATATCAGCAAACTTATGGCTTTTAACTGGCTTTTTTAAATGTTTCCCTGCATGCTTGTTTTTTTTCTCTCCCACATTCTGCTGCAACACAGTTCAGTCCCAGCAGAATAGTGTCTTTGTGTGGGTCGCCTCTGTGCCTGCAGTTTGTGCCACTTCATCCTGCTGAGTGCTGCTCAGGGTTTGTTGGGGAGCTGCACTGCAACAGATTGAGGAAATGTGCAGGGCTAATTTGTTTGCTGGGCAGCAGCTTACTGTAACAGCCCAGCGCTGACAGCAGCAGCATCTCGGACTCGAGCACAGCACTGCTGCTGCCCTTTGGAATCTTGCACCACGTCTGACTTGAATGTCCTTGTTCTAGTTTTTTAATTATGTTTGACTATTAATCATTGAGTTAGTAAATGGTGAACATGTTGATGTCCTGTTTTATTTTAACTGTCCAAATTTAACCTGACACACCAGAGGGTTTGTCCTTATAATAACAGTCTGGTAAGAATATTCATAAATGGTTGCTAAAGCGAACAGAAAAACATCTTTTCCATTTTCCCCCATCTTCTTTCAATGAAGAAATTCTAATTTTGATACAACGCTACAGCAGCATTGACCTGTGTATGAGCCGCCATTGTTGTAACAAACAGTTGCTCCACGCTGTTGACACGCAAAGACTGGCAGTACTTCTTCCCTTACAGGATGCTGATTGATCCTTTTCAGCCACAAGCAAATAGCGCAGAGGTGGGAGCCATGAAATGGTGAACTTTAAAAAAACTTTCATTAATTGATTATCAAAATAGTTGAGGAATCAACTAATCATTTCAGTCCCATGTAAGATCTTCTCTCCCTGGCCTGCGCTAATGCCAGGATGCTGTTATCACTCAAGGTGGGACAGCTGCCGTCTCATAAAGTAAGTGCAGTTTGGCAGATGGTTTATATAGAAAATTCAAATAAGGTTGTGATAGTCTGGGGCAGAATAAACTGCTGTATAATCATCTGACCCGTTCAGTGTTGACGCAGGCGTTTACCAGCCAGAATGGAAGCCAGCTCGAGTTAGACTCGGCTAACCTTGTGTTTACCACAGTGTTGCCCATGAGTTACTCTGTTGACTGTGATGAATGTTATTAGACAATATGTTCCCACGTTTTAGAGCAGTTGTATGTCTAATCACTAAAACATTTGGATGACCAATGCACAACACTTGTTGTCATACCTGTTTCATTGACCAAGTGACCTGCCCCTTTCAGGGCGTACTGTTAGGGAGTGTCATCTTAATTCGAAAAAAGCATTTTAGTTTCAGGTTCTCTAATGTGAGCTGCTTTTCTGTTGTAGTAAGCTGAATATTTTTGAACTGTTTGAACGTTTGAAGATGCCATTTTGGACTTCATGAAATGTAATTGTTAGAATCATATATTTTTTTACTCTTTTCCAACATTTTATAAACACACAATAAATGAATCAAGACCATAATCGGCCTCTATTCAATAATGAAATGAGTTGAAATATGCAGCACTAGATAAATGATTCATAGAGAAGTTAGACGTAGTGATGGCGAGATGAAGCTTCACGCAGCGTTGACGCTTTTCATCCAATTGGTTCACTCATGGGCCGAAGCTCCATGGTGCTTCATCTGCTCTACTGCGCCATTAAGTGGACAATAAATGTAAAACAGGCAGAGTGCTTATAATGATACCGTGGCTTTGATGTGTGAGGCTTTAAGCGTCACCACATACGTCATCAACATAGGCCTCGATACGCGCATCACAAAAGTCTTCCTGCATCACTCGACACACGCTTCGAAGCCTGGACACGGAAAAGACACATCACTAGTTAGACGTAACTTTCTTGAAATTTATTTCCATAAACTCATATCTTTACTAACTTAATTTTTTGTTTTTGGAATTGTGGTTTGATGAGACCAGTTATTTGAAGACATCACCTTGGGCTTTGGGACAGTTTCACCATTTTATAGACTGATTAATCCATAAAAGATTCCTGCACATTGATAAAGAAAATAATTATAATTATTTATTTTTTATGGCTTTATTTGACTGGGACGGTGCGTTAAAATGAACATTTGTTAACATATGGCAGACAGGCTTATTTGTGATACTGCTGATGTGGCAGTGAGGAAGACAGACGGTTTTAGAGGAAACGCGTGTCACAGACGCAGCAAAATAACAGAAGAAAAGTGTGCAAGCTATGTCCTTGTTACCTCCTTCTCTTGCGACCTATCTGTTGGTCCTTTGTGATTTTCAGTGCTAGGCTATTTTCAAGCTTGACCTAGATGGGTAGACCAGAGTAGATAACAGTATTTAGCCCAGCACAGATTGCTGGTACAATTAGGAATTTGACCCGTATAGGACAATTCCATTTTTCTTTAACTCAGACCAGTGGCTTGTTTCTCACGGCTTATTAGAATAAAACTCGCCAGATAAACCCTGCCTCCACATTCTTCTCCCTCTTCTCACTTTCCGCCCATCGTCTGCACACTAACATGCAGCATGGAGCCATCTAACCAATTGTAATTTGATCTTTTTCTCTCTACTTTGTTGTCTTCTCCAAAGGCTTGAGTGGCATGGAAGAAATTTTTCAGCATAAGAAGAGGCCTCCTTTAGCCATGGCTGAAGATCTAGAGGTTGATTTACTTCCCAGGAACAAGGCCTCAAACTTTCGCAAAAATGCCAGCATCCCCCCCTCACCTGATGAAGGGATTCACGAAGAAGAGGTAAATGTAAATTATTTGCTGAAACATTCCTGTCTATTAACGAGCATGCTTACCATATCTAACCAGAACTGAGCATAATATTTTCCCAGTGCACAAGCGAAAACAAATGTCTTTTGAAAACATTATGGCACTCAAAGATACCGCTACCATTGCTAACGCCCTTACATTTCATGTCAGAGAAATTGAAAAATAAATTCCTGGTTCTGTTTATCGAGATCAGCTCCGAATTGTGGGTCATGCCACACCCCTCCGCTAATCCTGCTGACAGACAAATATACAAACAGTTTGCAATAAAAACATAACCTCCTTGGCAAATGTAATAAGACATTGGAGGAGCTAAAACAATCAACATCTGGCATTTGAGTTTGAAAAATTAGGATTCAGCTCGAACAGATATCCTGAAAAAGGTTGGAGGAAAAATAAACAAGAAGAAAAATGACTCTGTCTGAACAAGAGCAGGAACTATAACATGTACTATGTACTTCCTGGTGATAACAGACTTAAAGCTAAAGAGGTGCTCACAGCTGAAAAAAGAAAGTTCCTTACCTCGCTACAAAGCATAAATATGAAATGTTTTAAAATACAAATAGTCTGCCTTTACGTGTATTTTATGATAATAAATCAATTCTAGCTCGGTAATTTCTTTGTCATACTCCAGAAGTCGCTCGGTAGGCTGACTTCATTGTAATTTCCAGTTCCCCGTCTCCTCCAAGTAACCAGCCTTGTCATCACAGTGTATTATCTTGAACTTCTCTCAAGCCTTTGAAAGCCCTATTGATTGAAACCTTGTGTCCTCAGGCTCTGATAGAGGAAGCAAAGGCCAAGCCCATCCAGGTTGTCGTGGCCAACGGGGACGAGCACAGCTTCGAGCTGGACGCCGCAGCGCTGGAGAAAATCCTTCTGCAAGATCACGTGAAGGACCTGAATGTGGTGGTGGTGTCTGTGGCTGGGGCTTTCCGCAAGGGCAAGTCCTTCCTGCTGGACTTCATGCTGCGATATATGCACAGTCAGGTGAGATGGTTTGGGGGTTTCACACTGCCTGTGGACATACAAGGGTATATAAACAAAAAGGACACAAATTCACATCGTCAGATGTTCGTTATATAGGGAACCATAAAGTAAAATCCATTAAGAATTTAAGACTTTGGCTATTGAACATTTTAGTGCTGTCAATCAATGAATCTATCAAAGTGTTTATTGTCACATGCACCAAATAACAGCATCATCAGAGCAGTGAAATTCTTATGACCTGGCAGGCAACATCTATGCAGTAGACAGGCAATACAAGATAAATAATAACATAACATATAACATAGTACAACAAAATTTAAATGAAGGGCTAGCAGCAATTTACAGGGTGAAGGAGTGAGGAATATTAAATTAAATATGCATATATGTGTAGAAATTAAGTAGTGTAGTTGTATGAGTGGGGGAGCAGAATGTACATGGTGATTGCAACTGTTTAGTGGGTCAATGTTGCTGGTTCAGAAGCCTTACGGCCTGGGGGAAAAAGATGTTTGTGAGTCTGGTAGTCCGTGCTCAGATGCTCCAGTAATGTCATTGTTATTGGATCTTGTTTAATTTTAATGGTACAATTGAATGCATTTCTATTTAACAGTTGTGATGTGTGTTACACATGTCCGTAAAAACCTGTTTGGCAGAATATTAGCAGGACCTCAATATAGTGCACTTCAGTGTACAACACAACTAACTATGATATTCATGCTAAGAGGGTTTATATTTGCAAATTAATGTACAAGACCTCTAGGCTAGAAGAACAAACAAGGCAGATAAAGACAAAAATGTGGAACCAGGTTTTTGCATCGGTTCCACACAGTGACAAGCAAAGACAAGTTCTGTCTGTTGGGTGTCATTCTTTAATACTTTTGAATGACACAAAGTGGTACGTTGCGTACCAACACAGTTCATACAGACACACTCTCTCGGGAGTACATCTTACAACTTTGTCCCACTCAAGTATCAGCAACTATTTCGCCAGACCTTCTAGCAGCAGCTTGACACAGATGAAGCCAAGATCAACTTACATTCACACGTACACACACACAGGAAAGGAGGAGTACATTTTGAGACCCTTTCTCACAGCTGTTGGGCAACATGAATATGAGCATCATGTGCAAGTCTGACCTGATCTGCACATGTTCACATTTCCCCCCCAAACACTGATGCTATTTATTCAGTTGTTCTCTATATTCAGTTCTATCCAGCAGTTGGTGTTACACATCATACTTCTGCTACTCCAACACTCCCTGTTCTGTCATCAGATTGTGTTTAGTCGTGCAGGAGAGATCCACTCTAATGTTAACTCGCGTCACTCAGAATCAGTTCTCGTTTTTTGACTTCCAAATGAGATGGTTTGCATTTATATTTCCTGTTTGTCGTCAGAAAGTCCTCACTTGTCAACAGCAGATAGGGACAAGGCCACAGTGTGTTGCTTTTTATTGATGCTTTACTGTTTGTTTTTTGAAAAGAGTGACAAGTGCCAATATAATATTTAATATTTTGCTCTTATATAAATACTCATTATCTGTACCCAGCTGTAAGTCCCATGTTACTGTGTATTGAGTGTGATGCTATAGTTCCCTGTTAGATGAGCAAATTGGCAAATGAGAGATTATACTTACAGACCATTACTTAGGCCTAATATCATCCCATTAAGTAGCTACATGCCCAGTGAACATTGCACTGGTAGATGACAGGGGGGTTATATAAGGCTTGATACAGTGTGACCTGATGGTGGTGTTTGATTAAACTGCAGGTGAACTAAATCATTTTCTTTATGAATATGCAGGGACAACTTCACACAGGGTTTGCAGGAATTGTGGTTAGAGAACTTCTAAAAAGAAAATTAAAACGTCTTTCTGTGTCTCTTCCCTCTTTGCCCTTTGCTGCAGAGTGATTCGTGGATTGGAGGTGATGATGAGCCTCTGACAGGTTTCACGTGGCGAGGAGGCTGTGAGAGGGAGACCACAGGGATTCAGATCTGGAGCGAAGTGTTTGTGATCAACAAGCCAGACGGCAGCAAGGTAGAGAGTTTTCACAGAGTTAATATTGTCCTCAAACGAGCTAAATGAGAAATGTTTAAATTGAAAGACCCTTAGATTTGTGACACAAATGTACAAGAAACAATGCGAAGCTGGCAGCATATTACATCTTTTGCATCTTCTCCCAACAGGTAGCCGTCCTCCTCGTTGACACTCAGGGAGCGTTCGACAGCCAGTCCACCATAAAGGACTGTGCCACTGTGTTCGCCCTCAGCACGATGACCAGCTCCATGCAGGTGAAACTTAAAGCATGTGTAGTTTGGAAAATATGTTCTTCCTGTTCTCTCTTAGAAAAATCCTCAGTTGTTTCATGTTGTGTTTATTTCTTTGTGTTTTCAGGTGTATAATCTCACCCAGAACATTCATGAAGATGATTTGCAGCATCTGCAGGTTTGTGGCATTTCACCTCCCGTCAGCAAAGAGCAGAACCAAACTCTGTCACATCATCCTCTCCTGTTTTCTGATGGTAATTAGTTTTTCTCATATGTAGCTTTTCACGGAATATGGTCGACTAGCAATGGAAGAGATCTACCTGAAACCTTTCCAGGTACTGA
Organism: Limanda limanda; assembly: GCF_963576545.1. Classification (NCBI taxonomy): domain Eukaryota; kingdom Metazoa; phylum Chordata; class Actinopteri; order Pleuronectiformes; family Pleuronectidae; genus Limanda; species Limanda limanda. Next base: position 6,233,664 of record NC_083650.1, on the reverse strand, counting down.
CTGCTTCTGTGTGTACATGCATGTAGTTGTACAACAAGAGAGAACATTTAAAGGTTATTTTGTCCCCTAAACCGTAGATTACATATCATGTGTCTCTCGTTGTTGATTGTTTTTAGTCCCTGATGTTCCTGATCCGTGACTGGAGTTATCCCTATGAACACAACTACGGTTTGGAAGGAGGCAACGCCTTCTTGGACAGAAGACTACAGGTGATAGTGTTTTTGGGGGATTCTTGGTTGGACAGAGGAAATATTTTTCCGTCCTGATATTTGTTCACCTTGATGTTAATGCAGCAGCTCACACTCTCCCTTGCTGTCAGAGACAGCACGCCTCCTTTTGAAAAGCGCAAACATACTTAATGTCATTGCCTGTTCAGATGTTTGCTTAGTCGAGTGTGTGTGCACACATCAGTAAATGACTGAAAGATAACACTTTGACTGAGAGAGCACATTGTTGTCTGCTGACACAGGTTAAATGCAACCAACATGAAGAGCTGCAGAATGTGAGGAAGCACATCCACTCCTGCTTCTCGAACATCGACTGCTTCCTGCTGCCACATCCTGGCCTCAAGGTGGCCACCAACCCCTACTTTGACGGCAGGCTGAGAGGTGTGATAACAGGAATCTACAAACGTACTAAAGGATAAATAAATAGAACTCAGAGAACACGTACCGCCACCAAGGACCCACAGTTCCCTTATGAAATCGCATTTAAACTCACTTGATCCAGATTTTTATTTGAATCTCCACCAAATTACATACACTCATAAGTATCATTCGCCTAAACATGGCAGATTTTTTTTCAGGAATATCCTTGAATTATTGTCTGAGAAATCAACGAAAATGTCAAATAGCGTTCTGTCACAACGTTAAAGTAAATTTCAAAAAACAACAACATGTATCTGCCCTTTTTCTGGAGCCACACCAAAATGTAATGGGTTCTTTCCTGACCCATATCACATCCTTCCATCAAGCTTTTTCTGGACAATGAGGATAAGTGTTTTTGTGTTTCAGACATCGATGGTGATTTCAAGAGGGAGCTTACCAAGCTGGTTCCTCTCCTCCTGGCCCCCGAGCGACTGGTAGTGAAGGAGATTGGAGGCAACAAAGTCACCTGCAGAGATCTCCTGGAGTACTTCAAGGTCCTAAAGGATTTCACATAAGTCCATTGATTGTCACAGTTTGTATGTCACAATAAGATAATATACAAATCCTCGAAGAACACACTCCAAATAAACAGCACTAAATTTGTATAGATAATTAGCCACAGTCGACTGTGAACAGTGGCATCCTTGTAGAGAAACGGAGAAATCTTGAAAACCACATTTATAAAGACGTGTTAAAATTGTGGTTTGCAAATTTTGATTAAACTTTCCGGTTTGACAAAGACACACAAGTGGAAGGAACATGTCTGCTACTTTATAGATGCAGTGCATTTTCTTTCACTGTTGCTCCTGTGTTTGTGTATTGTTTTATTTGTTTAAAAGTTGTCTGGACACTATAACCCATAGAACGTGCTCTAACCTCCAACTTACCAGCTTGTTCCAGTGATATTAACATTATCCTCATTTCATTTTCCTGCAGGCTTACATAAAGATCTACCAAGGGGAGGAGCTGCCTCACCCAAAGTCCATGCTGCAGGTTAGTGTCTCAAACCTGAAAGAGCTTATTCAGAGTTCATTGTGTTTAGTGACATCCTGCGGCCAAGTTGAATATTGCAACCAACGGAATACCCATTGCCTCACACTCTGCTGTTTGAATTTGATTGTTTTTTTGTTGTCTCCCAATTCGCAGGCGACGGCAGAAGCCAATAACTTGACGGCTGTGGCAGGAGCCAAAGACATGTACGGCAAGAGCATGGAGCAGGTGAGGACGTGTCTGTTTAAAAGGAGTTCACAACCTTTCAAATCATTTAATATCCAATAGAAATCCTGCAAACTAGTAAACAACCTCGTTCCGTGCTTGTGTTTTATTTAAAAACACCTTTGTCTTCATCAGTTTAGTCAGTCAAATTCATTTCCTCTGTCACTTTTATGTCTTCCACCCCTCAGATCTGCGGTGGGGACAAGCCATACATCGCCCCAGCCGACTTGGAGCGCAGCCACGAGGAGTTTCGCGAGCACTCTGTGGGCTACTTCCGCTCCGTGAAGAAAATGGGCGGCGATGAGTTCTGCCAGCGCTACCAGAACCAGCTGGAGTCCGAGCTGAACGAGGCCTACACCAACTTCTCCAAACACAACGACGGCAAGAACATCTTCTATGCAGCGCGCACCCCCGCCACACTGTTTGCAGTCATGTTTGTCACCTACGTGGTGTCTGGGGTGACTGGCTTCATCGGCCTGAGCACCTTAGCCGCGCTGGCTAACTTTGTCATGGGCATAGCGCTGCTGTCACTCTGCGCCTGGGCGTACGTGAAGTATTCTGGAGAGTTTCGGGAGCTGGGAGCGATGATAGACCTTGTGGCCGATACACTCTGGGAACAGGTGGGTCCACGATGTGTGTGTGTGTTTGTCCTGGAGCGCTCACTTTTGATTTGTTTGAATGTAGCTTGTCAATTGTCTTCCGATGGTTCTTCTTCTTGTGGTCTTTAGGTATTAAGATCATATTAGTAATATTTGGTACTTTGGTCTGAAGCCGATAGATTTGAGGTCAAATGTTTTTCAACTGAAAAGTTCTGAAAAGGTAGATCTGGAAAAGGAGCTGCATTATATGTTTCAGCTGATTTAAGGTCATCGAAACAAGTTTGGTATCAGAGCATAAGTAAGAAATTGCTGCCTGTAAATGAATGTTATGATTTTGCAGGAAGTTAATGTTTTGACTATAAAATGTGATGATTGTTTAGAGTCTTAGATGATATCTTCAGGTTGTATTTTTTATCATAGTTCTTCAAAACCTAAAAGCTTTTTCAGCTAAAATTCAGATGTGAAAATAGTTGGTGTCACAGAACAGACGTGTTTATTCAACTGCCTGTGTCACATTAGAAAAAGTACTTTCTGTTTTTATGTTTGTTTAACACAAGATCATTTATTGTTCAAGGTTTTTAACTTATCAATATCTGCTGTAAAATTCCAGTATTAATCTGCCATTAATATTGCATTTAGATTTGATTTTTCAATAGAATTTGCCCTTTTTCTAATGAGATATATACATTTTTCTTAATGTTAATAAGAGGGTAAAATTTGTGTGTTGCAATTTGCTGCTTGAGCTGTTTCATGTGATCTTCAGCTTAATTTTGTTTCTTAAGTTATTTTCTTGGGTTCATTTCTGAAAAGTGTTTGTGTTAAAGGGACTCTTACCTTTGTTGCATTTTTACACTTTTTTTGGATAAGGTTAAATTGGTATTAATAAGGTAATGACACTCTAAAATGCAAGACAGACCCACCAGGAGTAAAAACAAACAATAATTTCGCTCTCATAATATTTAGTGAAAACTTCAACCAATAAAATTCTTCGGACCGAAGGACCTTATTGGCTGACAGACCTGTCTGTTTGCTGCATGGACATGCAGGTTTTCCGTCTGCTTCTTGTGGCGTATTCGGGCCCGCGTCATCAAGGCAATGTATATAACTTACCGGTGCTTCTGAATCCGAATCCATTGCTTTGGTAAACAAAAACTCACGTGCGTGCGCGGAGGCAGTAGGTTGTAAGTGTAAATAAAGTTTCTTCAAAAAAACACCGCGGATGGGAACGAGGGAGTGGGGCATTGGAGGAAGGCGGGATGATTTGAATGTGCTGTAATTCTCAAATGCAACAAAGGTAAGAGTCCCTTTAAAGCACCATCACTTAAACATAATCTGACCAGAGGAAGAGTTTAATAAGAAAAACATTGAATGTTGAAGTCAAAGATTTGAAATACGAGTCGCATCAAGTTTCACGTCATCTTCTTTTCCAGGATGGAACAATAAGCATGTGTGTGTGTTTTTCTTTGTCATTTTCTGTGTCTGTGTTAGTTTCCTTGAAGTTCCTCACGTTGCTTTTTATTTTGAGGTGTTTTGAAAGACCATCACTTTTCCTTCTCTCTGCTGAATCATCTACTTCACTTCATTACCATTGACTCACCTCCCAGCTTCAAACTGAAACTGTCAGCACCTTCTTTTATTTTGCTCACTCTCTCTTCATTCCTTCTTTGCAAGTGTTTCATCGGCGTTTGTGATCCACCACAAACTCGTGCCTCCTCTGATGTCTTCATCTGACCCTCCTCCCTCCCCCTCTGTCTCCCCCCCCCCCCCCCCATGCTTTGCAGCCGACGGTCAGAAAGGTGAGACGTGTCGCTTCCCGTTTCTCTGAACTTCTGCCTGCTGTTCTGTCTGATTTCCTGTTTCCTTTCTCTTTCCTTTCTCCTCCACCTCCTGCTGCCGTTCTCCTTGTATTCTTTTTATTTGTGTGGTTTGAGGTTAAGACAAATAATTTTCACTCTGTCAACAATAAGCTGTTTAGTTTCTAAAATGCACAGTTGTGTGACAAAGTATTTACAATCTTTATCAGCATTTCCAGATGATTTTTATAAAGACCTCTGCCCACATAAAAAAAACACCTAAATAATATTTGAATACAAATTGAATCGTATCAATATGGACATGCTCTGTCTCCTGATTCCCACTTTCAACTTCCTCTCTCTGAACGTCTGGATCCGTCTCTCATCTCTCTTCTCGTCTGTCTGTTCCCTCGTTTAACTCTCCCGTTCCCTCGCAGGTGTTAACCAAACTTTCGGAGCCCGTCAGGAGCCGCCTGGCGTGGCCTGCCTCTCTCCTCCCATCAGCAGCGACGCTGGGACTCGGCGTTCTGACTCCTCAACAACAACAATTACAAGAAGAATTACTAGCCGCTCAGTGACCAGTGGATTCAGTGGCAAACGCTCCTCTCACATTGAAGCTGCTGCAGTCTGTTGCTTTCTTTGGTTAACTCTCACTTGAATGGTGCTGGACTCTGACACTTTGTCCTCTGGCTCTGAAAACTGACAGAAGCGAATCTTCTCAGGATCTCCAGGACGTGCAACTCGCCCCAACGGTTTTTATTCATCTTATTCTGATGAATGTGGAAAGGATGATTCTGATTTAAGTTCTTTTCAGTTGAGGGTTTTTTTCGGTTGTGACGCGTTTTGCTCGTCTCTGCTCAGCATGTTGGTTCCATTGATTTTTACCTTTTTTTTAAGGTTTTTCTTCCCTAACTTACTTTCTTTCAGTTTCCTTATCCCTGTCCGTTTTTAGACAATTTAACCTATTTGTCCCATAAATGAAATCTCTCTCTCCTCTTTCCTCTGATGCAGGTTTTGAAGCCGCTAAGTGAACATTATATGGAAGACAACGTCAGACAGACGGTGGTTAACTCTCTCAAAGCCAGCTTGACAGACCAAGGCTCGCAGCACACCAAGTTAAAGACTCACTGACACTCTTCCTCCTCCTCCTCTTCCTCATCACATTTATCCTCCCTGCCCTCCTCGCTCAACATCTTCAGTCCTAGAACTGTGGAACTAGTTCAACACCAAAGCTTCTCCTCCCCTCCCCCCACAAACACTCACCATGACATCGTTGACCTGTTTGCCGTCTGTGCTGCTCTTCATCGCCCCCCTGTGCCTCAGAGCAGAAACTGCACGTTCATTGGAGGAGAGGAGCTGGCAACTTCGGCCTCTTGCCAAACCCTTGAAGGAAGATCATCTCCTCCTGTGTGCCACGCTGGGATAGTTGTTGTAATGCACACTGTAGACACACACACGTACACACACACACACACTCTTTTGCTGGCTTTGCGATGGAGCTGTAATTCAGGGAAATCTGCCACGTCAGTGCAGCTGTAATCAACAATAGATGCAAACTCTTATCTGTGCTTTTAACGGCTCAGTGTCGCAGGACAAACTGTTCAGAGCTCACAGTGCAGGAACGTTTCTTACAAGCACAAGTGACCAATCAGCTTAGGACTGTAACATGGAGATGATTGTTTTCTCTTGTTTTTCACTACCTCAGTGAAAACAGATTTTAAGATTTCAAGTCGATGCGGATCATGTTCTAGTTGTGAACGAGTTAAGTCTTAACAGTAAAATTTCCAGCCTGTTCTGGTAAATCGATTCATTTTCTCCCGACCTATTTGAAATGGACGGAAATTAAGTATTTTATTTCTCTACAAATAACTCACCTGCTTGCCGCCGTTATTCAGTTTCTTAACTCTAAAATCTGGAAGTTGTGTTCACCAGGTAAAATCCAACCTCTGTACACATCTGTCTCACTCTTGAATACTCTGACTGTCACACTGAAGACGACTGTAGCAGACTTTTGTTGGCTCTTTATTGTAGAACTGACATGTTTTATTTAGCCTCTAGTGTCTTGTAGCAGATCCTCTGCATGGTGCTGTGTTGTAGCATAAAAGCTAAGCTAAGAGCTTTTAGAGCCCAGCGATTAGTCAGGTATCCTCCACTGCCTTTCATCACATCCACCTCAGCTCCGACTGCTTCCTCTCGTCCGACCACATGAAGGCTGATAGTTCGATTTTTGCCTTTAGGGAGTGTTTAGCTCAAATCACTGTTACAGGAAAATTCGGGCATTGCGGAAAAAAAATCCATTCATTTGCTTTCTTGGGGAATTGTTTACTGAGACGATTCCCAATGAAATCTGTTGGATAAATATGAAGCTTCTGCCTGAAGCTGCTTAGCGTTGACCCCCTGTCTTTAAGCTAAGCTAGGCTAATTGGCTGCTGGCTACAGCTTTGTATTTAACTGCTGAACTCGTTTTCTAAAACTTTTCCTTTTAGCTCTCAGAATTTCTCTTCGTATTTCTTCTTATTTTTCTTTCTTTTCTCTAAAAATCTGAATCCAAATCTTTTTTCTTTCTCTCAAATCTAAATCTTTAATACTTTTCCATTGGCGTCCAAACTTGATGTAATTTATAGAGTGTAGAAATGTGCTGCTCCCTTCTGTCTCTTGAAGTTAACACACAAACGGCTGCATCACATCTGTCTGAGCTCTTAACATTGATTCCATCCACAGTGTTTCAGTCCTGTTCGGTCTCTGTCTGTGTTGACATAGAGCGGGCATGTATGTTGGATTCAATATTTAAATAAACTTTGGAATACGTTTTATAGTGAATCACTTGACAGTGGCTGTGTTGTTTTTTTCTTAATTTAACAGTTTGTGGTTCGTTAGACGACAAGTTGCTGCTTTAGGTTCTCGTTAGTTTTCTTCCGAGGACGAATGTTCATCGTGTGAATATTTGGATTCTGACAGGAAACCGTTTAGATTGTGATGAGTGGGTCGGAGACGACGTATGTCCGACTTTTAAAGATCTCTGGTAATTTATTTTTGAATGAAATGTTTTACCTTAAGAATAAAACATCAACACAATTCTTCTGGCTCCTTTTTGTTTCTTTTAGGAGAAAATGTGTTCAACGGGTCAAAGGAGGCAGTTTATCACATTTCAGTTTCATCATGAGCTCAACTTAGAAATCAGTTTCTCCAAACTAGATTTGCACAATAAAACTGCAGTTCCATGTTTATTGAAAGAAACTGACGATTGTGCTTCCATGTTGGGATTCTAAGAATAGAAGTGAAGGGTTAAACTGAGCACACTTTATAAAAAGTTCTCAACTCATGGGTTTGACTGATCTATCGTCTTTGTTTCAAGGAATCATGACATGTTTTTATATTTCTGTCATAGTGTTGAATTTTTCCATTTCCTCACAGTAAATACTGAGAAGGTGAGAGTTTGCACAGTGAGCTTGAGGTCACTGAGGAGGAGGAAGAGGAGGCTGAAAGCCTATGGCTTCTTTTATGTTGACAGTTTATACAAAGTACAATTACAAAAAGGTTGACTAAATCTTGAAGGTGTCACTTGATGTGCTCATTATTCACTTTACGAAGTTTTACAAATGAATCAGGAAAATAATCTGATTAGACCGTGATGAAAAGACATTAGTTGCAGTTTAATGTTTCATTATGTATATTGTGTGTATCTTATATCTCAATGTGTGAATATGTGATTTTCATATTTATTAACTTTTATCTGATGACTATTGAAGGCGCTATACAATTAAAATGTATTTTTAAAAGGATTAAAAACTAGATGCAGTTTTCCTGATCATACTTAGTAAATACAAAGCTCTTGGTATCAACAGTGATGATCTCAAACGGACGAATGCGTTTCCACAAATGATCAACAGGAGGAGCCAGAGTTTTAAAAATACAGTTTTATTTCATCACTGAACTGTTTGAAGATGCAATTTTAGTAACATTTCCACGGTCTAGTATGAATCCAAGAAATTGTTGGAATCGTATTTTTTAACCCTTTTAACAACATTTCATAAACAAACAATAAATGAATCAAGACCATAATCGGCCTCTAATCAATAATGACATGAGTTGAAATATGCAGCACTAGATAAATGATTCATAAAGAAGTTAGACGTAGTGATGGCGAGATGAAGCTTCACGCAGCGTTGACGCTTTTCATCCAGTTGGCTCAGTCATGGGCCGAAGCTCACTGGTGCTTCATCTGCTCTACTGCGCCATCAAGTGGACAATAAATGTAAAACAGGCAGAGTGCTTATAATGACACCGTGGCTTTGGTGTGTGTGAGGCTTTGAACGTCACCACATACGTCATCAACGAAGGCCTCGATACGCGCATCGCAAAAATCTTCCTGCATCACTCGACACACGCTTCGAAGCCTGGACACGGAAAGACACATCGCTAGTTAGACGTAACTTTCTTGAAATTGTCAAACAGACTTATTAGAGATGATGAAGGATTAGTTGATGAGATATTTAATCAGCAACATTTTATTTCCATAAACTTATATCTTTATTAACTTAATTTTTTTGTTTTCGGAATTGTGGTTTGATGAGACCAGGTATTTGAAGACATCACCTTGGGCTTTGGGACTGTTTCAACATTTTATAGACTGATAAATCCATAAAAGATTCCTGCACATGGATACAGATAATATTTATAATTTTTTATTTTATTTGATGGCTTTATTTGAAGGTGCATTAAAATGAACATATGGCAGACAGGCTTTGTGATACTGCTGATGTGGCAGTGAGGAAGACAGACGGTTTTAGAGGAAACGCGTGTCACAGACGCAGCAAAATAACAGAAGAAAAGTGTGCAAGCTATGTCCTTGTAACCTCCTTCTCTTGCGACCTATCTGTTGGTCCTTTGTGATTTTCAGTGCTAGGCTATTTTCAAGCTTGACCTAGATGGGTAGACCAGAGTAGATAACAGTATTTAGCCCAGCACAGATTGCTGGTACAATTAGGAATTTGACCCGTATAGGACAATTCCATTTTTCTTTAACTCAGAACAGTGGCTTGTTTCTCACGGCTTATTAGAATGAAACTCGCCAGATAAACCCTGGCTCCACATTCTTCTCCCTCTTCTCACTTTCCGCCCATCGTCTGCACACTAACATGCAGCATGGAGCCATTGAACCAATTGTAATTTGATCTTTTTCTCTCTACTTTATTGTCTTCTCCAAAGGCTTGAGTGGCATGGAAGAAATCCCCATTTTTCAGCATAAGAAGAGGCCTCCTTTAGCCATGGCTGAAGATCTGGAGGTTGATTTACTTCCAAGGAACAAGGCCTCAAACTCTGGCAAAAATGCCACCATCCCCCCCTCACCTGATGAAGGGATTCACGAAGAAGAGGTAAATGTGTTTGCTGACACATTCCTGTCTATTAACGAGCATGCTTACCATATCTAACCAGAACTGAGCATAATATTTTCCCAGTGCATAAGCGAAAACAAATGTCTTATAATAACATTATGGCACTCAAAGATACCGCTACCATTGCTAACGCCCTAATACGCCATGCTCGAGAAATTGAAATGTTTATCTAGATCAGCTCCAAATTGTGGGTCATGCCACACCCCTCCGCTAATCCTGCTGACAGACAAATATACAAACAGTTTGCAATAAAAACATAACCTCCTTGGCAAATGTAATAAGACACTGGAGGAGCTGAAACAATCAACATTTGGCTTCTGAGCTTGAATAATTAGGATTCAGCTCAAACATAAATCCTGAAGAAATATTGGAGTAAAAAGAAACAAGAAGAAACATGAACTCTGTCTGAACAAGAGCAGGAACTATTACATGTACTCTGTACTTTCTGGTGATAACAGACTTAAAGCTAAAGAGGTGCTCACAGCTGAAAAAAGAAAGTTCATTACCTCGCTACAAAGCATTAATATGAAATGTTTTAAAATACAAATAGTCTGCCTTTACGTGTATTTTATGATAATAAATCAATTCTAGCTTGGTAATTTCTTTGTCATACTCCAGAAGTCGCTCGGTAGGCTGACTTCATTTTAATTTCCAGTTCCCTGTCTCCTCCAAGTAACCTGTCTTGTCATCACAGTGTATTATCTTGAACTTCTCGCAAGCCTTTGAAAGCCCTGTTGATTGAAACCTTGTGTCCTCAGGCTTTGATAGAGGAAGCAAAGGCCAAGCCCATCCAGGTTGTCGTGGCCAACGGGGACGAGCACAGCTTCGAGCTGGACGCCGCAGCGCTGGAGAAAATCCTGCTGCAAGATCACGTGAAGGACCTGAATGTGGTGGTGGTGTCTGTTGTTGGGGCTATCCACAAGGGCAAGTCCTTCCTGCTGGACTTCATGCTGCGATACATGCACAGTCAGGTGAGATGGTGTGGGGGTTTCACACTGCCTGTGGACATACAAGGGTACATAAACAAAAAGGACACAAATTCACATTGTCAGATGTTCGTTATATAGGGAACCATAAAGTAATATCCACTAAGAATTGAAGACTGTGGCTATTGAACATTTTAGTGCTGTCAGTTAATTGATGCAAAAATATATTTTGATTTAATCTCTATGGGTCCATGCACGAGCTGAAACTGGCGATTTGGATTTGTTCCTAATTTGAATATATTAGGAACAACAGGAACAGGAACAGGAACATTGATCTTTTTTAATTTTAACCGTACAATTTAATGCAATTCTATTTAACAGTCCTGATGTGTAGCAGGACCTCAATATAGTGCACTTCAGTGTACCACACAACTAACTATGGTATCAATGCTAAGAGGGTTTATATTAGCAAATTACTGTACAAGACCTCTAGGCTAGAAGAACAAACAAGGCAGATAAAGACAAAAATGTGGAACCAGTTTTCGCATCAGTTCCACACAGTGACAAGCAAAGACAAGTTCTGTCTGTTGGGTGTCATTCTCTAATACTTTTGAATGACACAAAGTGGTACGTTGCGTACCCACACAGTTCATACAGACACACTCTCTCGGGAGTACATCTTACAACTTTGTCCCACTCAACTATCAGCTATCAACTATTTCGCCAGACCTTCTAGCAGCAGCTTGACACCGATGAAGCCAAGATCAACTTACATTCACACACACACTAAGGAAAGGAGGAGTAAATGTTGAGACCCTTTCTCACAGCTGTTGGGCAACATGAATATGAGCATCATGTGCAAGTCTGACCTGATCTGCACATGTTCACATTTCCCCCCAAACAATGATGCTATTTATTCAGTTCTCTATATTCAGTTCTATCCAGCAGTTGGTGTTACACATCATACTTCTGCTACTCCAACACTCCTTGTTCTGTCATCAGATTGTGTTTAGTCGTGCAGGAGAGATCCACTCTAATGTTAACTCGCGTCACTCAGAATCAGTTCTCGTTTTTTGACTTCCAAATGAGATGGTTTGCATTTATATTTCCTGTTTGTCGTCAGAAAGTCCTCACTTGTCAACAGCAGATAGGGACAAGGCCACAGTGTGTTGCTTTTTATTGATGCTTTACTGTTTGTTTTTTTGGAAAGAGTGACAAGTGCCAATATAATATTTCATATTTGCTCTTATATAAATACTCATTATCCTTAATAGCATTGTACCCAGCTTTGAGGTCCCATGTTAATATGTATTGAGTGTGATGCTATAGTTCTCTGTTAGATGAGCAAATTGGCAAATGAGAGATTATACTTACAGACCATTATTTAGGCCTAATATCGTCCCATTAAGTAGCTACATGCCCAGTGAACATTGCACTGGTAGATGACAGGGGGGTTATATAAGGCTTGATACAGTGTGACCTGATGGTGGTGTTTGATTAACCTGCAGGTCAACTAAATCATTTTCTTTATGAATATGCAGGGAAAAACTTCACACATGGTTTGCAGGAATTGTGGTTAGAGAACTTCTAAAAAGAAAATTAAAACATCTTTCTGTGTCTCTTCCCTCTTTGCCCTTTGCTGCAGAGTGATTCGTGGATTGGAGGTGATGATGAGCCTCTGACAGGTTTCACATGGCGAGGAGGCTGTGAGAGGGAGACCACAGGGATTCAGATCTGGAGCGAAGTGTTTGTGATCAACAAGCCAGACGGCAGCAAGGTAGAGAGTTTTCACAGAGTTAATATCGTCCTCAAACGAGCTAAATGAGAAATGTTTAAATTGAAAGACCCTCAGATTTGTGACACAAATGTACAAGAAACAATGCGAAGCTGGCAGCATATTACATCTGTTGCATCTTCTCCCAACAGGTAGCCGTCCTCCTCGTTGACACTCAGGGAGCGTTCGACAGCCAGTCCACCATAAAGGACTGTGCCACTGTGTTCGCCCTCAGCACGATGACCAGCTCCATGCAGGTGAAACTTAAAGCATGTTTAGTTTGGAAAATATGTTCTTCCAGTTCTCTCATAGAAAAATCATCAGTTGTTTCATTTTCTTTGGGTTTCCAGGTGTATAATCTCGCCGAGAACATCCGGGAGGATTATTTGCAGCATCTGCAGGTTTGTGGCATTTCACCTCCCGTCAGCAAAGAGCAGAACCAAACTCTGTCACATCATCCTCTCCTGTTTTCTGATGGTAATTAGTTTTTCTCATATGTAGCTTTTCACGGAATATGGTCGACTAGCAATGGAAGAGATCTACCTGAAACCTTTCCAGGTACTGACTGCTTCTGTGTGTACATGCATGTAGTTGTACAACAAGAGAGAACATTTAAAGGTTATTTTGTCCCCTAAACCGTAGATTACATATCATGTGTCTCTCGTTGTTGATTGTTTTTAGTCCCTGATGTTCCTGATCCGTGACTGGAGTTATCCCTATGAACACAACTACGGTTTGGAAGGAGGCAACGCCTTCTTGGACAGAAGACTACAGGTGATAGTGTTTTTGGGGGATTCTTGGTTGGACAGAGGAAATATTTTTCCGTCCTGATATTTGTTCACCTTAATGTTAATGCAGCAGCTCACACTCTCCCTTGCTGTCAGAGACAGCAAGCCTCCTTTTGAAAAGCGCAAACATACTTAATGTCATTGCCTGTTCAGATGTTTGCTTAGTCGAGTGTGTGTGCACACATCAGTAAATGACTGAAAGATAACACTTTGACTGAGAGAGCACATTGTTGTCTGCTGACACAGGTTAAATGCAACCAACATGAAGAGCTGCAGAACGTGAGGAAGCACATCCACTCCTGCTTCTCGAACATCGACTGCTTCCTGCTGCCACATCCTGGCCTCAAGGTGGCCACCAACCCCTACTTTGACGGCAGGCTGAGAGGTGTGATAACAGGAACCTACAAACGTACTAAAGGATAAATAAGTAGGATGGGACAATGAGGATAAGTGTTTTTGTGTTTCAGACATCGATGGTGATTTCAAGAGGGAGCTTACCAAGCTGGTTCCTCTCCTCCTGGCCCCCGAGCGACTGGTAGTGAAGGAGATCGGAGGCAACAAAGTCACCTGCAGAGATCTCCTGGAGTACTTCAAGGTCCTAAAGGATTTCACATAAGTCCATTGATTGTCACAGTTTGTATGTCACAATAAGATAATATACAAAGCCTCAAAGAACACACTCGGCTGCCTTGTCCGAATAAAACAGCACAAAATTTGATTAGATAATTAGCCACAGTCGACTGTGAACAGTGGCATCCTGGTAGAGAAACAGAGAAAACTTGAAAACCTAATTAATGAAGACGTGTTAAAATTGGGGTTTGCTAATTTTTTTATTTTAACTTTCCGGTTTGACAAAGACACACAAGTGGAAGGAACACGTCTGCTACTTTATAGATGCAGTGAATTCTCTTTCACTGTTAATCCTGTGTTTGTGTATTGTTTATTTGTTTAAAAGTTGTCAGGACACTATAACCCATAGAACGTGCTCTAACCTCCAACTTACCAGCTTGTTCCAGTGATATTTACATTATCCTCATTTCATTTTCCTGCAGGCTTACATAAAGATCTATCAAGGTGAGGAGCTGCCTCACCCAAAGTACATCCTGCAGGTTAGTGTCTCAAACCTGAAAGAGCTTATTCAGAGTTCAGAGTGTTTAGTGACATCCTGCGGCCAAGTTGAATATTGCAACCAACTGATTACCCATTGCCTCACACTCTGCTGTTTGAATTTGATTGTTTTTTCGTTGTCTCACAATTCTCAGGCGACGGCAGAAGCCAATAACTTGACGGCTGTGGCAGGAGCCAAAGACATGTACGGCAAGAGCATGGAGCAGGTAAGGACGTGTCTGTTTAAAAGGAGTTCACAACCTTTCAAATCATTTAATATCCAATAGAAATCCTGCAAACTAGTAAACAACCTCGTTCCGTGCTTGTGGTTTATTTAAAAACACCTTTGTCTTCATCAGTTTAGTCAGTCAAATTCATTTCCTCTGTCACTTTTATGTCTTCCACCCCTCAGATCTGCGGTGGGGACAAGCCATACATCGCCCCAGCCGACTTGGAGCGCAGCCACAAGGAGTTTCGCAAGCACTCTGTGGGCTACTTCCGCTCCGTGAAGAAAATGGGCGGCGATGAGTTCTGCCAGCGCTACCAGAACCAGCTGGAGTCCGAGCTGAACGAGGCCTACACCAACTTCACCAAACACAACGACGGCAAGAACAACAACGCTTGTGTCATAGCCTAAGTAAGCAATCGCCGCGTGAAAAACTACAGTGCAAATGAATGTGATGATTTTGCAGGAAGTTAATGTTTTGACTATAAAATGTGAAGATTGTTTAGAGTCTTAGATGATATCTTGTTTGTATTTTTTTTATCACAACTTTTTCACATAAAAATGTCACCTTAGAAAAAGTTCTTTCTGTTTATGTTTAAAAATGAACACAAGCTAATATATTGTTCATGGTTTTTAACTTTAATATCAGTATATCTACATCTGCTGTAAAATTCCAGTATTAGTCTGCCTTTATTATTGGATTTAAATTGGATTTTTCAATAGAATTTGCCCTTTTTGTATTGCGATGTACACATTTTTCTTAATGTTAATTTGAGGGTAGAGATTTGTGTTGAGTTCTTTTCTTGGGGTCATTTCTGAAACGTGTTTGTGTTACAGCTAGCCTGACGTTGTCAGACTCATTATTCTAGTCAGAATATGAGTCTGAGACCGCTCCATTGGGCTGTGATTATGGGGCGTGTTTCAACAGAACCAGGAAACCAAATGCCTCTTCGCTCAATTGGATAGACCTACAACCAATCAGAGCAACGTAGTATGTGACGTATGTCAAGCGACGCATAGTTATTGTCTGTTTCAGGAGTTTATTCACTCTCTAAATAAATCAATGGAAATGCTGCTAATGCCGCTCGTATATCCACCGGAGGCAAAGCCCCCAGGAAGCAGCTGGAGACCAGGGCTGCTCGTGAGAGCCCCGGCCGCCGGCGGCGTGAATTAGCCCGCGACGGATCTCTCTCAGAGCCTCGCGACCGGCCCGGGACCGCGACCTGCCCGGGACCGGCCCGGGGCTCTGAGAGAGATCCGTCCCTACCAGAAATCCACGGAGCTGCTGATCCGCACGCTGCGTGGCAGAGCTCCGCTGTCATGGCTCTGCAGGAGCGTTTTACACTTCCTTGTTGCTCCAACATTAACAGCGTCCCAACATGTGTCTTTTGTCTCATATGTGCTGAGGAGCGTAGCGCCCCCCCCCCTCTCCCCTCTCTTTTTATTTATATGACTGCTTGTGTGGCTGCAGCATCGGGGCCAGCTGATAAATTAAACTTTTTATGAATCACGTAGGAGGACGGTAAAAACATCTGTTCGATCTACAAATGCCTTGATCACGTTCCTCTGTTCCTCTTTCAAAATGAATGCGCTGTCGATGTCTGCTGGAACAGACTCGATGGCAGCATCGACACATCTCAGCTCTGCAGGCAGCGCTCTCTGGTGACGTGGTTGATTACGTCACTGTAGATCATCTGTCAATCATCGTATAAAGCCCGCCCTGACGATTTGATTGGTCCGATCAGCTCCTGATCGGCCATAGTTTCTCCCCAACGGAGCGACTCCAGACCGAACTTCCCGAACAACAAATGTTGTGGGCGGGGCTAAGTTCGTCTGGCACCCAGGCTATGTTACAGCACCATCACTTCTCACTTAAACATAATCGCTCAGTGGGCACAGAGGAAGAGGAGGAGGAGGAAGAGGAGGCTGAAAGCTTTCTCTGTTCGTGTCTCCTGGACACAGTTAAACTAACTTCATTATTCACTCACATGCAGCAGCAGTGCACGGCAGAAATGATCTGTTATCAGCTGAGTGATGCAGCTGCTTTATTCTGAACGTCCACTTAAGTCAAACTGTAAATCTGATGTAACTCCAGTATTTTAATTTACTTCACTACAATCTGCCACTGTCTTCTTTTTTATATTGACAGTTTATACGTAGTGCAGCTACAAAAGGCTGACTGAATGTTGAAGGTGTCACTTGATGTGCTCATTACTCACTTTCTGAAGTTTTACAAATGAATCAAGAAAATAATCATATTAAACCGTGATGAAAAGACATTAGTTGCAGTTTATTGTTTCATTATGACGTGTAACATATATCTCAAATCTCATGTATCTTCTACATACAAAGACGTCATGAGGTAGGCTTCTCTAAGCTCGTCTTCCTTTGCGCCACCTACTGTTCTGGCGGTGTATTGTTTTCAGCACCCACAGCCTTCGGAGAACCATAAATGAAAAAGAGTCCATTGTAACCATCCATAACGGAGTCGGAGTAGCATATTTCAGCCTTTAGCTGGGACATGTGAGGCGGTTTCACAACTGATGGAGCTGCCTCCATGACAGGAAAAAACTAGGGGGTTGTGAGGCGCAGAATGCAACTTGGAACCATTATTTTTTGCGTGAAATTACATCAAAAACACAATAACTCAAAGAAAGAAACTGCAAATAAAATCAAAAACTGAAAACACGTGACATGTCACTGTGTTGCGTGCCTCCTGACGTTGTTTCGATCCTCTTGGGTCTTCACTAGGTCTTATAAGGCACATGAAAAAGCAATATATTTCTGTTTGCGCTGTGAGGTCCTTCCACTAGTACTTTCAGAGCAAGAGTGAGTGAGGAGACTGAGGGCTCCTGTATTTAAAGGCTGCCTCTCACAGACTCCTCCCCTTTGTCTATTCCACTGTGATCCTTTAATTCTATAACTGTGAATTAAAATAAACTTATTTATATATATTATCATTCATAATACCGTGAATCTATGAATATATTATATTTTATTGGACTTAAGGGATATATTTATTTATTTATATTCTATTTAAAATAAAATTGTGACTAGTGACTTTTAACGAATTTCGTATCGATAAACTGTGATTGTTTTAACTCATATCAAATTACATGTTATTAATTTGAGTTGTCTACATCCATGTATTGTTTTTGTAATAAATTACGTTATTACTACTTCTAGACGTCTACAAATTGTCTTTTTTTGTAACTGAACTGTGACATGTAATTTTAGTTGAATTTCGTATAGATAAACTTTGATTGTTTTAACTTACATATCACATTTATTGACATACACACACTTTAACGTGTGGTCAGCTACACATCATGTTCACACACACACACACACACACACACACACACACACACAAGGCCAACATCTGAGGGAGGTGAGGCAGATAATGAGCAGACAAGGCCAAAACCCTCCCTCACACACACACAGCGGACAGATTAGACTAGAGGTTTTCATGCCTTTTCTCACAGTTTTCCATGAATCACTTCATTATATTCATTTCTAAGACGTCCTCTCTCCTGTGAGATCATCAGTCTTAGAATGCTTTGAGGCCAGAACACTATGACCTCTGGTAACCATAGCAATGGCGCGCACCTACAGTATCATCAACACAAGACGCCAGGAGGACCCAACGAGCCAGGAAGGCAGGACTGCCTTGTGAACCAGCCAACGAGGCACTGCCGCGCGTACAAGAACCTCTGTCACGCCCAGTATATCAATATATAAGCTATGTACGCACTTTGTGTAAGCGCCATTTTTCCTGTGCAGCCTACTGCGTAGGACTGGAGGCCCATGCATGGGCCTATGCATGATCATTTGCTGGACACCGCAGTTTCCTGACCAGTGACCTCTGAATAAACTTGCTTAATTTTAACTTGAGAACGACGACTCCTGCCTTTGCTTTCCACCCGCAACAAATTGGTAGCAGAGGATGGTTTTAGACGATTGAAAGAGCGGAGTGGAAACAACCAGTCGAGGAGGAGGTCGTCTCTCCGACGGGAAAAGAACCGCCCTGCGTGGCTTGTCTCTCCTCGGGAACCTGATCAAAACAGCGCTGTACTATTAAAGAGGTAAGCAGAGCCTATTTAATTGAAATCTGCATATTGTTGTGATAGAGAAAACCTAAAGTACTGAGGGTGAGTACAAGTTGCATATGATAAATTTAACAAAGTAATTAAATGGTCTGAAGCTGCTGTGTATTGTGCAAATTGTTTTTATATTTTAATAAAGATTACCGGCAGCTTACAGTGTAAAATCGATCCAAGGGTTGGTGTGAGAGTAGCTGAAGAAAAAAGAAAAGATTACCGGCAGCTTAGACTGTAAAATCGATCGAAGGGTTGGAGTTGATGTTAACCTAACACAGGAGGGATAATAGTAAAGACTTCACAAGTTACTAATTTGATTCGTAGTATAAATTCAAGGATGAGTGATTAACAAAATCACATGAAGGTGTCCTTTTAAAGCCCATCTCTAAGTATAGTTAATGTGCAATGGGTTTTTTTCCTTTTCTTTCTCTGTTTGTATCATATTTAAGCCACTTACACCCATACAAAAGTTTCCCATACAGCTGCAACTGTGGCTTTGTGACAATGTGATAACAATGTTTTTTTGTTTTTTAGTATGGAGAACTTGGTGCTCCGATGCAATGAGCCCAGTGAAAGTTAGATAACAGCTGATCTGCTTTTCTCTGCTCAGGTCTGAGAAGAAGGGGAAATTAGTCTGTCCCCTTTGGAATATAAGTCTGTGTTCCACACCTTTTTCTTTTTCCTTTTATCTTTATTTCATGAAAATGTATGTTGAAACAATTATTGATTATATCAACTGAAAGCTTAGGATAGTTGTGAAATGCTGTATTACTTACTTTTATTTCTTAGAGCTGAAATCATTAATGTGCTTTCTATATGATCTGAATCAATCATATCAGGAATAGAAATTCAAACTTAACTTTAAACTTAATTCTGTGCTGCCTAGAGTTAGATATTTTTCAGTTTCACCTGCAGTTGCTTTTATTCCACATTCAAATCATCCATTTAAAATTCAATAGTCAAGACATGTTAAATCTATTTACAGTTGGAATTTAACCTAGGAGTTTGATTCACCCCCCTCGAGAGTCCTAAAATAAATAGTTTCACCATTGGGAAGACGAATAAATTAAAATCCAGTTAAAGGTCAGAGGTCAAATACACTTTAACTCAAAGCCTGTTCCATCTTAAATGAAAAGCATAAACCATAATACAAGCCCCTCTGTTCACACACTTATTTGAATGTCCTATCTATAATTATAGTTTAATTTATTTTGGACCCTTTAACTTTTAAATTCAGGGAAGAAGGTTTTTATTTTTTGTTTTAATTTATACATTATCTTAACATCTAATGCTCTTAATTTGAAAGGTGATGTTAAGCTCTATTTTTTGGTTTTATTTCATCATGAAGAAAATTGTGACAGAATGACTTTTATTAATTTTGAAATTCAACTTGTTTAACCTTTTATTTTTTAATGTCCACTGATTTGGCCGACCACTCCTCAAAAGTTTTATTGAAATTGTTGACCACAAAAGGAGGGTATGTATGTTTTGTTTCGATTATTTTGTTTGTTTCTTTTTTAATTATAAGCTTATATAATCTACTTTAATCTCAATTACGCACCGCAGTAAATTAATCATTTTTCTGTTTGTTTTCCTTTCAAACTCTGGGATCTGGGCTTCATGTCTTCACAACCCACTCCCATCCGGTGTCAACTCCACCTCCTCCACCACGACCGACTACGCCCTGCGCCTAGCTTGTACAATGCAAGCTTAAAACACCTGGCCTGTATGTAGGCGAGTATCAATTCCACGAAAGGATCTTTACAAGGCTAAGATCCGGATCATTGACTCTTTAACTCAAACTGAAAAAAGCCTCACTGACAATTTATGATAATTTTGTACTTGGAGCAGATCTGAAAGAAGCTGAAATCTGAACAGCTCGCTCCTATGTTCTGTATGGTCACACAGAAACGAATGGCCCTGGATCTGCTACTGGCAGGAGATGGTTATTTGTGTGCACTATGATAGGAAGTTCTAAAAATAAATTTTTTCCAAACTGCCCCTTGTGGCTGGGTGACCAGTGCCCTCTCCACCTCTACGCACCATGACATGACATGGCTGTAGACTCTGAAATTGCTAGATCATCGCCAAGGCTCTGATGAAGGAAAACGTGCCGCATCCCCCAACTGATCTGAGGCTGTGGATGCTGGTGCTGATGCTGTGAAGCTGAAGCTGAAGACGAAGCTGAGGAAGCTGAGGACGATGGAGATGACGACGCGATGATGATGATGTATGAGGACGGGTTTGCACTGGATGGGATGAGGGTTGGGGGTACATGAACTCGCCAGTAAGTGGTCACACCCTAAAGGGGGATTAAAAGAGGGTCTGGGGGGATTTCAAACTATTCACTATAGTCTGTGTCTGATTGAACTCTTAAGCAATAAAGCTAGGAACAGTTTTAGCTAGATATTACGCTTCATACAAATGATTTTAAGAACTGTTGCTGCTTAGTGTTAATAATGACTCTTTCACTGGTTCTCATTTCTCGTTCTGTATTAAAGCATAATTTCTTTAGCTGCATTAGACATCAAACAGAGTTCCAGGAGCTGTCTCCTCTGGGGCAAAGTCAGTAGGACATTGTTTGGCTTCAGTTTGTTCCGAATGTTTACAGTCAGGTTTGCTTAATATATTTGTTTTGCTGGCTGTGATTCTTTTAATCATAGCTATGTTTTGATGTTTTTATTTTTTGTGTTTTACTGAGTATAGGTTTCTTTTTGATTTTACTATTTGTAAGTGTTGTGTTTTTTGGTCATGGCTTTAGTTGGGTTTGTTTTTCTGCCTTGCCCTTTTCTGCCCTTTGCCTCCCCGTGTTGTCCACACCTATCAGGTGTGGAAAGAGGGATTTAATGATAATACATCACTGTTCACACACATACACATACTTTAACGTGTAGTCAGATACACATAATGTCCTTTGAGCGTAAACGCACACACATTCACACATAACAGTACGTCATACTGCTCCTCAACTTCAGATACACACACACACATCTCCAGCTAGTTGATTGAACATTCTCATACTCCGTATCAAACAGGGAGTCTAATACACAGCAGATTAGACTAAGGGAGGCTTTCTCTCACAGTGCATTCGTGAATCCCTCCATTGTGTTAAGTTCTGAGATGGCCTCTCTCCTGTGAAATTATCAGTCTTGGAATGCTTTGAGGCCGGAACACTGTGACCTCTGGTTGCACTTCATTTTACTTCACATATACTGAGCACACACACTCAGGCAACATGCTTACGACCTCTGGTAACCACAACAGTGGCGTGCACGTACTCTGACCAATCCCAATCCAAGAAGAACCTCTGTCATGCCCAGTATCAATATATAAGCTTTGTGCGCACTCTGACTAAGCGCCATTTTTCCTGTACAGGATTAGTGGACCATGCATGATCATTTGCTAGACACCTCAGTTTCCTGACCTGTGACCTCTGAATAAACCTGCTTAATTTTAACTTGAGAACGACGCCTCCTGCCTTTGATTTCCACCCGCAACATTGTGATCATGAAAATATGCCGCCAACTTTATTTTCCTTTGATAATTTTTGGATGTGTGTTTCCAGTTGTCTTTTCTGATCTTTGTGTATATCAATCGTTGGGACAAAGGCCAAGCCCCTGTTTAAAAGATCCAATTGTGGCTTTGAAAGGCTGACATTTTTTGCCAATAATAAAACATTCTGTGAAGTAAGAGATGCTGAACTCCCAACCCCCTTCTTTAAAATGCTTGTGGGGCCTTGAAGTTTGAAGTGGTCGCCCAGTGGACAAGCATTGTCTGTGCAGTTGTCTTGGTGCAGTGGATGTGGTCCCTTTCAGTAAAGAACAAATTGTCCTCAAGTTTGTTGATGTACGGCATGTTTTTAAGGATGTGTGCATTGAGTGTCAGTAATGTGCTTTGCTCTGAAACAGTCAGAGCAGAAGAAAAATTGATCACTGGGATAAAGATCTCGGAAAAGGGAACTTCAGGGTTCCTACGGTCATAAAAAACCTGGAAAAGTCATGGAATTGTAAAATGTTTATTTCCAGGCCTGGAAAAGTGCTTGAAAAAAATAAAATCCCCAAAGTGTTGGAGAGGTCATGGACATTTTTTATATTCATATTTTTATGTCGTTCATTTACGCTGAGTTTTAAATAATTCATATGCTTTAAAAAGAAATACACTCATAATATAAGCAGGCATACGCTCTCATACTAATTGAAAAGTTCTGTGGGGAAGCAGGCTGGAAGTGTAGATTTAACCATGCTTGGTTAAAATGGAAAAGTACATGCCATGGGTTACAACAGACAAAGACCTCAATTAAACTAGTGTCTCATTAATTTGTTTTATTTAAGGTATACTCTATGCTTTGAAACTCTCATTGTTAGCTTAAATACTCAATTTTGTCACTTTTTCATGTATACACCGATATTTCACAAAATATTTGGTAATGGAAATTTGGTTTGAAGTTATTGAAGTCATGGAAATCCATTGGTAAAAATGTGTATGAACCCTGCTTTTATCTGACGACTATTTAAGGCGCTATACAATTAAAATGTATTTTTAAAAGGATTAAAAACTAGATTCAGTTTTCCTGATCATACTTATACAAAGCTCTTGGTATCAACAGTGATGATCTCAAACGGACAAATGCGTTTCCACAAATAACCAACAGGAGGAGCCAGAGTTTTAAAAATACAGTTTTATTTCATCACTGAACTGTCTGAAGCTGCAATTTAAGTAACATTTCCACGGTCCGACAAACAGACCCACGTTGTGCTTTCAGACAAACGAGCTATAATGATGGACGCTGCTGGCTTTGTGAAAACTGTGTAGAACTAAAGCAGACAGGGTTTTTTATTAAAAAGCCACAAAAATCCAAGAGACCAAAATATCACACCAACAGGCGGACGGCTTTTTATCCACCTTCATTCATTAAAACATAAATGAACTAATAACTACTTGTATAAATTCTCATCCCACACGAGAACACGTTTGACGGAAAAATTGGCACAGACAGAAAAAAAACAAAAAGGCAGAGTGAGGTTTAAAAACACTCGCTCATTATGGCACACTTGTGTCACCGACAACTTTTCACTCCGTTCAAAAATACTTGGTGCGTTTCGTCAGGGAGACGTGGTGACGTCACGCGTCCTGACAAGTAGACAAGGACCTCAGAGGACGGGGCAGAAGATGTGTCCAGATAAACAGACATAGTGGTCAGACTTCATATAAAACTACAGGAGAGGAATTTTACCGATGAACATTCAGAAGGAAGGGTAACGGCCCATGTGATCTATTTAAACTTCCTCTGCAGGATTCAGTCCATATTACATTCATTGAGGGTTTTTCTACGCTGACAAACAGAGGAGGCCCGAGGCGACACTGAAGCAGACGGAGGGAGCGGAGCGGTTTTGCAGGGTCGTGACCTTCCCTCCAGAGTTTCTCGTTTTCCCACGTCTTTGTGTATTTGGCCTGATCTGAGTTAAAAGCTGCAACAGTCACGGCCGAGCGACGTCCTGCTTGTTGTTTCGTGCTCGATGAGCAAAACAAACGTGGAGGATCCCACTTCACTTACGAATGAGCTGAAGTGTTCAAGGTAATGTAGACGAGCCAAACACCTGCAGTGTTTCAAATGTGTTGAGACTTGATTTACACACCAACGTGACTTCATGTGAATTATAAAGGCAGAAAAAATAAAATGTTTAAACTTCATTAACACAATTATCAATATTCTTTTATAGTTTTGTGCAAAAGGTTTATAAATGAGGGCTCTTTGATGCTAAGTGTGCAGAACGTCTTCATTCTCTGTTTGGAAAATTGGAAACTTTCAGTCGTCTTCTACGTGAGTTCACTTCAACGGACTTCTTTTTTTTAATTTTTTGGTTTCATCTCAGAGAAAACAGCCTCTTTGATCAGTAGCATTGATACAAAACAAATAAAAACAAACATAAAACCCAGAACAGTTTAGTTTTTGGAGCAAATAAAAACGAAATCAGTAACTTTTCAGCTCATTTTGTTGCCATGGTGACTGGATGAGACGAGGCGGTGCTCGTCCTCCGGTCGTCTCTGCTGCCTCTTCTCAGGCCTAGGAACTCGGCGGGGAAGGTTGTTGGAGGCCAGGGTCGTCTGCTCTGGGTCTGCTGGAGGTTTTAGATCATGGCCCGGAAAGCAAACGACACTGCAGCGCCCAACGCCAAGCCGAGGGACAGGAAGAAGGCCATGATGGCCCCCGCCGTCTCTGCCTCGTGCTGGGGCACCTTCCTGTACGCACACAACACAGGGAGAGAATTCATTAAGATCACATGGTTCATTCCTAAACCTTATGTTTGTTGTAAAGTTCAACTTAGAGGAGCAATGATGAGAGCAAGGTTAGACTTCTTCAGGCTCATCGTGTGTGTGTGTGTGTGTGTGTGCGTTTGTGTCTCATTTACTTGGGTCCGAAGCACATGCAGAGACTGGCCAGGTATCCGTTGGAGAAGGAGAAGAAGATCATGAAGATGATGTACCAGGCGTCGTGGCTGAACAGCACGGGGAGGTAGTTACGAGGCTGAACATTACACAGCATGAAGAGGGGGATGAAGACGACGCGCAGACCCACGAGGACGGGAAGCCAGAGGCTGTCCTTACCCGGCTGAGGAGAGAGAGAGAGAGAGAGAAACAACATTTAGGTGTTTTTACTTTGTTTGTGTGAGGGGGAGTCTTTAACAAGTGGTGCATTACTCAATTAGTTAAATCAAGTTATTTATCAAGATAACACTAAAGAATATTCAGTGGTTTTGAAACATTGGTCAGAAAAATCATCAGCTTGTTTCTGGGAACATGTGACGCACATTTTCAGTTTTATGACCTTTAATCGATCAATTGAATAGATTGAACAGTGGTTATGTAGATCTATGGATGCACTAAAAACGAATGTGTGCATCTGTATTTTAACATGAACATTGTTTAAAACATTTACATTTATCAGCTGTAAATGTATTATATTAAATTTGGAGTTTATATTTTGAATGGTAAAGCTAAACTCATATTTCCACGTCCTCTCTGCAGAGACCGAGCTGCTCAGAGGAACAGTCCGGATCCTGTTTCCTGATGATGATGATAAATAATCTCACATGGTGGTGGAGCAGCTGACTCCGGCTATCTGCCACGAGAGGCTGCATTCCAGCGGAGGTCACACTGTGTTAACGAACCCTACTCAGTTTGTACTGCGTGACTTAATTCCATTTGATGATTTCCTGTGGATTGCAGGAAACTCAGACTTGATTTTTTATCTGTTTCTGGATTAAGTTTTACAGCGAGCTGAACTAGTGCTGAGACCAGAAAGACACGAGTAAAAAAAGCTAAAAACATTATGATTATTGTTTTATTAAAAAGGAAATCTGCCTGACGTACTTTTCATAGAATGAATATGAGACCAAATGAGGGGAATGAAGTATTAGGAGGAGAAATCTGAATATATCTGAAGATGAAGGAGCTTCTTGGAGCAACGGGCAATATTTTGGGTCGTGTGTTGTAAACATTAGAGATCAACGCCCACTCTCCCGATTGACGTACAGTTTCCAGTCGGACAAGTTTAATGTAATCCCAGGAGTCAAACGTTTCTAATTATAAAACAAACAGCGTTATGTTTGTGGGTGTTTAAGATCCAGAAAACCTTTTGTCTGACCTCTATTTACATTCATATTTAGATGGTTGTTAAGCTAAAAAGCAGACGCCCACAGATTGTACATATTCACATGCAGAATCTGTTTATAGAGATTATAGGAGGTGAAGTATCAGCCAAGAAACTGGAAATAATCTATAACAATAAACTCTATAAATACACTCACAACCACAGGTGTGACATGTACAGATGTGTAGAAGAGCTCCAGGCTTTTCAGTTGTTCACTAACATCTGAGCTGCCAGCGTCTTTCACAGAGTGTGTCACAGAACAACCATAAAAATCACCAGCGCGTCACCCAAACCACTTCCTTTACCCACACACACTTGCAACCTGACTGGTGTACACTTTGGCAGTTGACTCATAGGAACACACCCTCATCTCCAACCAAACCGTGGGCGGCCGCAGTGCATTGTGGATAGTTTAGGCGTCAGGTTTTGATGTGGAATTGGTAGTCGTCCAGCATAAGACTGAAAGCAGCAGGAAAAGTTTCTCCGCTTCTGGTTACAGCTCAAAATCCTCCCAACAAAAGCTGAAGAATTTTAAATTTGAACTTGATCCAGACTCTTCTCTCTTAAACAAACCTGATCTCAACAGTAACTTATGTCTTCTCTATTTTCACTCCTTACTCCATTCCACTCATGGCAGATTTATCTGTATGTAAACATTTACGCAGGCTGAGTATTTCATTAAAACGCCAACTAGTGTGTCTCTTGTTTCCAGCACCAGCAAGAAAAACAGCAGATCCCACTAAATATTTTGATGTGGTCATTTCTAATGGACTTTCAGATTAATGTGATTATAAACAACATACATCACTGGATCAGCTCCTTTATCAGACTGTGTGAGGTGATAAAGTTGAAGTGGTGGTTATTATAGTTAGTACACGTTAGAAAATGTTTGATATACTCCGGAATCTGCATACGAGAGTTTGTGTCCTGAAGCCGGGTCAATGAGTCAATAAACTAAGTGAAGGTTCGATCCTGGCTTTGTTACGATGTGACCTCACTTTAAATCGAGCTTCATGATAAAACATCTCATTTGTGTAGAACTTACCCACATACAGACGGCCGTCAGACTCCTGCCAGCCCAGTCCATCACGTTGAAGAGGAGGAAACATGACACAGGGATGAAGTACTTATCTGATGAAGGAGCAAATCAAAATCTGTTGTTAGAAAACAATTCCACAAATACTTGAAAAAACTAAAAACAACAACCTCAGATGAACATCTGATCTGAAAGTTTGCAGCTTTCTCTTTCCCTGCTGTCGGTTTGGATTCACAGCTGTTACCAAGGATCCCATCTGTGACCCTGAGTCACGATGCTGACAAGTATCAAAAGATCCTAACAAACTTTTCTTGCTACTCTGCTGTTTTGATACTTTTTCCCCTGTGACTACAGATCCTGTGAATCCAGGCCAGCAATAGCTTCTGGAATCCTCTAGGGAGAAAGCTGCTAACGTTACAGAGCTTCACAACACTACAGGATGATATAACAGTTTCAGTTTTCCTCATAAGAGATGCTGTACTATGTGCAAAGAACTAAAATGTATACATCTGTATTTTCATGCTCAGCTTTCATATTTATATATAAAGAATAAAGCAGAGGCAGAGAAGGAAAAATACACAGTATAGTAAAAGTCAATACAACTGTAGCCCGAAGCTTTTTAACACCGTTGTGTTTCATTGCCTGTGTGAGACAGTTTCCAGATTTTTTAAATGATAAATAATAAAAGATGAAGTAATTGAAATTGCTTTTGATTGGTCTTGCAACTCGTTCACATTAAAATTAGACATCTGCCATGACAGAGCGCCCAAACTTTCTGTGTGAGACGAGGATTCAACAGTTTTCCAGCCTTGAAGCAAAAAAAAATAAGTTTGAGCATCAACGTTTGAAGAAAAAAGGAACAAAAAAATCTAGTGCTCATCCCTCTCAAACGTCAGGTGGACAGAGTCACTAGTCTTTGTGCTAATGGAGGAAACAGAGACTCACCCCAGCCTCCTCCGTTTGCTACTGTGGACTTGACCTCAACGGTCACAGCTGGGAATGTTCCGATGGTGACGGTGAAGATGAAGCACACCGACAGGGCCATCACCCAGATCTGATTAGAGAGCATCGGAGCACGTTATCAAAGTGATGCAACCACTGTCATCGCTGTCACAGATGGACAGTGTTAAAAGCTGCTTCTGTAGCTGCTTTGCATTTCTAACTGAACCACAGACCGTGAGGACAGAAAGTCGTGGTCTCACCTGTTTGAAGATGTTTATCACAGACACACTCGGTTTGGCCTCGTCCTCCATCAGACTCACCACCGGTCGCTTCTCTGCTGGACTTTCTGAGTGAGAAACAAAAACATCTCGCTATCATTGCTTTGTCCAAGTGACAAGTGGAGTTAAGTTTCATTGGGTGCATGCACAAGATCTCAGAGTATACATAACATCATTTGTACCATTTTTGAGAAAGTCCATCTTGTTCTCTTCATCATCAGATGGTCTGGATCTATTGCTCTCTGTGTAGTACTGGAAAAACTCCTGTTGATAAAACCAACAACGATGATGAGTCGAGTGCACTGAGCCAGTGGAGCAAAGATCAGGGAGGACAGCGTGTTTGCTGAGATG
The DNA here is from genome assembly GCF_963576545.1 of Limanda limanda. Taxonomy (NCBI): domain Eukaryota; kingdom Metazoa; phylum Chordata; class Actinopteri; order Pleuronectiformes; family Pleuronectidae; genus Limanda; species Limanda limanda. The sequence goes on along the minus strand of NC_083650.1, from coordinate 6,204,835 downwards.
CTGCAGACTTTTAATATCAGGTGTTTACTTTCTCCTCAAAGGCTTTGGAGGAATTCAAATCTTATCGAGAGTTTACAGAGTTCTGTCCAAATGGGTTGTAAAACCAATACCACACGATAAAAACAACCATTTAACTCTTTTTAATAAGTTCTTACCATCCTGGGCAGGGCGAAGTAGGACATGATGGCCAGGAGAATAACAACACAGGCAGTGATGAAGTAACCAAAAGCACTGTCCTGCAGGGCCGATCCAGCTGCACACAAACACAAGGCACAGAGAGTCATACGTGTTTTTAAAACTATCCTAAAGTATTGATTTAGCTGATTTAAGTTCTTCTTGCAGACCACTGCAAATATCCTGAGAATTCCCTAAACTCCCCCTTACAGCCTCACCAGCTAATGTGTCATTTCCTGTGAAGTCTGTTGAAGCAGCTCGGAGAAAAAAAAAAGAGTCAAAGGAAATTCTGAGGAACTAAATATATTTTCCTAATTATTCACTGTAAGAGGCCACTGTTGTTATTTCTGATGACTTAACTTTTGGCTGAACTTCCAACTAAAAAAAATTTATAATTAAAACACGTTTAATATTCAAAAGTATGTGTATAATTTGTATATTTGTATGTGTGTTTGAAACTCATTTAATGCAAACATATTCTAAATCCCTGTCACTTTATATCTTATGAGCAGTTAAATTACAAATTGCTACAAAAATCATTAAACTGCAGGACATGCAGCAGTTTTGTTATATATAGCACCATTGCTACTGTGTGAGACACGTACAGGCCAGAGCGCAGATCATGGAGAAAGCGGCGAAGGCGCCGGCCAGCCCCTGTCCGCTCATGATGGGAGTGGTGTAGGAGGCAGGCAGTAACCCCGCCAGCCCGAACAGGCTGCCCTGAAGAATCGCCCCGAACGCTGAGCAGGAACAGAGGAAACAAGAGGAGCATTTATAAGAATGAGAGTCACTGTGAAAACGAAAATAAAGTCATTGTCCCACAGAATCAGGAAAAAGGCCCCATAAAAAATTTACAACCAGTGAGATGATTTCATGTAGCAAGTGTTTTATGTAACTCTTACTTTCCTAATCTCAGTTAACACACAGCCAGTGAGACACAAACCTGCATCCCACCAGCAGATTACAACAGTGTATACAACAAGTATTGGATTTTAATTAGCTACAGAAATCTTGTAACATGTGTCCACAAAGAGGAATGTGCCACTGCTGATATCAAAGCTTCAAGGTCACAGCGTGCTCCCCTCTAAATGAAACATGATGGGCTGATCCTCCCGAGGATCTGGGGGTCGAGGCTGGCCCAACAGGGGACAGAGAGGGGGGTGAGCTTATCCCTGCTGCTCATGGTCACATAGTAAATAAACAAACTCAGCGAGATTTTCAGATTGTGTTCTGAAGCTCAGCATCGAACAACAGAGCGAGTGAGTAAGCGTGTGTGTATGTGTGTGTCTGTCCATATGAGAGGGACTTTCCCCAACACAGGGGATGCAGAAGAATTTGATCAAAGAAGAAGAAGACACGTGGAACTAATCATTTGCTCGAGTTCCACATGGAAATGACGTCAAGATGCTCATGTCATGAAGGTGATGGAGGCTGTGCTGCTGTGAATTAAACTATATTTTTTATATATTGAGTCTAACCACACGGATGTAAATTTGCCTCGGTTGTCAATCTGTGTTAGATGTGCAGTTTCCAAATACAAGTGTCTTGTCTTCACGCTGGTTAGAGAAAACTGAGGAATAACAATCAGAGCTTTGTGGACTGGACGAGGAAGCTCGACATCATCTTCCTACATAATCAGTTTGGATGAGATCCACACAGCTGCACACGTGAGGAACTGCTGCTGTCCAACGTCACATCTTTGAGATGGATAATTAATTTGCTACTGATTGGTTAGACCACACATCCAAATAGGAAATAAGCTATCATGACCAGAGGAATGATATAATGAGTGGCGACCCCATATTTGGTCGAGGAGGGGTTGGGAACTGTCAGAGACCCGCCTACACCTTCAACCTGCACCCATTGGGCAGTACTAGCTGTCAATCATACTGTAACCACAGCCTAATGCATACCATGCTGCAAATTGAACATCATGCTGCATTGAAGAAGACTTGAAGCCATTAAGATCAAACTCTTCAGGAAAATGTTAACTGACGTCATAAATAAAGTGAAAAGTAGAGTCGTTTTCTCAAAGACTTTATAGAAACTAAAGTTGACAGGTTTAGAAAAGTCCCTGGTGTTAAAAAGTTTGAATACAGAAGAATCATATAATCATCACATATTTGGAAACTCACAGTTGATGCAGATAATTTTGATCATAGTGACGGTGAAGAAGGTCATTGGGGCCATGTCCACCTTGACGAAGACAGCCGTGAGCAGGAAAACCACCAGGATGACCCCCAGGCTGCCGGAGATCCGCAGCTTCTGAGGAATCCTGAGACACACAGGGTGAAACAAGAGAGAAGTAAAAAATGAATAACCAGCAAAACACAAACATCCTAAACCAAGGGTCAAAAACATTACCCATAACCATTTAATGATGCTTGAGGAGTTCATTTATAAAGTAAGTCCTTAAAATATAAATATAGGATGTTTAAAATGAATTTAACCAACTGTCGACTATTTGTTTTATAATGGAGAATAAAGCAAGAGAAAGAGACTGATAAGAAAAGTAAGAATGTGGGAAACCGGGGAATGATTCCTTGTAAAACAAAGTTCAAATCAGAAATATGTTCCCTTTATACTAGAAACAGAGTTTTTATTCATCTGAAAAGTTTTCTGCTGAAGTCACTCTGACATAGAGCACGAGAAAAAGGAAAATAGAGAAGCTGTGTCGGTTTACAAAGGCTTGTGTTCATGAGGGCAAGAAAAAACGGTCAGCAGAAATGAAGTGAGAATATTGAGGGAGAGCGGGACAGCAGGAGAAAAAGAACAGAGGCAAAGTTTGGAGGGGAGATGAAGAAGACCAAGAAGAAGATGGGGTGAAGCTGAGAACATAAAAAGCATTCCTGGGTGTGTTTGTGCAGGGGAAGAGGCGGCCATGGTCGGGGTCCAGATCTCTCCCAATCCAACTTAATTAAAGCAAACAAACTGGAGGCACACAGACCTTCATTCACATAACAGGATCATGTTACCTACAGTGGGTCCATGGGGGGCAAAAGATAAGTAGTGTGGTGGATAGAAAGAACAGGAGAAATAAAGGTTTTCCTATAAAAAAAAAAACTCTTGTTTGGCTAAATCTCTCATTGTTATAAACTGAAATATTGAAGCATAGATGGTGGAATGTGATAATCGTCTCAACAGGACAGAACAGAGATGCTACTTATGTCAGTGTTTCCCCTAGGTTTACAGCTTTGGGGGGGGGACAGACACGGACACAAAAACTTAAAGGAATCATGATGTTAATGTGTTTCTTTTAATGATTTTGAACTGTACATTGGATTTCTGACCGGCGCTGACAGGCTATTCTGTGATGCTCAGACGTCATGTGTTTGTCCAGTTTGTCCCTTCTGTAGGACTGGCAGGGAGACTCTATAAAGGGCCGGGTCTGGTTTCCTCTCACAACTGCCTGTTTATGCCGTCTACGTATTCGACAGAACATTCCTAAAACCAGTGGTGTATAGAGTACTTGAAAGCCATACTTTAGTAAAAGTACAGATATCTTACTTGAAAGTGACTCCGGTTAAAGTAAAAGTCACCCGTCAGAAAATGACTTGAGTAAAAGTCTTAAGGCCGGCGCATGCTTCTGCGTTTTCACGGGAACGGAGACGCAAGAGCCCTTCCGGGCCCCTCACGGCCCTTCCTACGTCCTTACGTGCGTCGGCCAATTTTTCTAACTAGACGGCAAAGCCCCGCAAGCGTCACCCGGCCGCGAGGGCTGTGATTGGTCTGCTGACTACATCATTTCCGGAGTCGCATTTCCGGTTCATGCCCGGAAACCACGGAAGATTTAGAAGAACGAATATGGACCAGATAGAAGAACACTTGGCAGAAGAGATCCGACACTATGTCCACTAGTATAACCTGTCACTAACCGGCGGATTTTTCCGCCAGAAAAAGGCTCTGTGGAGCCGCCGTGGCAATGTAAATAAATCGCTCTTCTTCGTGCAACACACGAAGAAGAGCCGACTTCGACAAAAAACATTACTGCGCCTAGTGTTCTGGCGGGGAATTGCATGGCAACACGCGCAACGGTTGGAGAACCATGAATGACAACGAGTCCTGCGTTACAGCTGCGTGCCCCTGACGACGCAGAAGCATGCGCCGGCCTTTAGAGTTGCTCATATTCAACTGACCGGAAAATTATAACAACACTATATATATAATGTATAATTTTACAAATTTTGAACCCGAGATGCTTCATTACTGACTTCCATAAGTAACCTGGATTGCCGGAATCCGGAATTTTTTTTTGATCCGGTACTTATGTTTATCGCGTCTACACAAAGCCCTGTCACGAAAAAACGGAAACGCTGCAGCGGAGTGGTTGAAAGCGCTGTAAAGACGTCATGGAGCATGCGCTTAAAGTGAAAGAAGACTAAAGTCGAGATCCTACTAGCAATCTTCCCATAACGACTTCTCTACCACCTGACATCCCTGTTACCACAGCAATCAAACAGGACTAGTTAGAATAGAGCACCTCGCCATAACCCTCGTTTGTGTTAAGTTACCGTTTTGAAATTTCCGTCTATAATAAAAATCTTTTCACGTCAGATTTGCCGGTTTTGAACAATGGTCCGATGAAAATAGATTAAACAGTGATAGAAGGAAGTGACGCAGCGGGGTTAATAATGGTTCAGGCTGAGGTTGCGAGGCGAGGTGCGTTCACGGTAAAATACAAGCGGAGAATGCATAATCGCGGGCTGACCGGCGCTGAGAAATGCGCTTCCCGTGAGAACAGCCAGGCGCCTGCGCGCTGGAGAATTGCGCGGCGCTTCGGCGTCTGGTGTAATACTTAAGGTACCAAGATCAGTCTTGTACAACCAGGGGGAGTATTTCCCCTCTGACAGCCAAGCTGGGTCAGAACCTGTCATCCGGTGGTCACTGAGCAGATTGTTGTCTGGGGTAGGGCGTGCAACACTCAGGCTCTTCTCTGTACTCGGGGCGGGAGGTGCCGTTAAGGGGGCGCAGCGCCCCCCTAATAGAATGGTAGGGGAAACACTGGATGTTGTACCAGATGTTTTGATCTTCAGGTTTAACTCATCTTAAAAGATATGACAGTGAATGAAGCCAAATAATCTTGATTACCCCCTGGTGGCTGGCTGGAGTACAGATCATAAACCTCGCCATAAGTTCACGTTTTTTATCCAAAGATGATTTCTGTGATTTAAGTTTGTTCTCATCACACTGATGTTTGTGTTCAATTGTCCAACACGTTGGGTTTTAAATCCGTTATCGGACACAAGGCTGCAAGTTCTATAATTCTCCATGGTCATTATTTTCCTTGGTGTGAACGTGTCAATAATGCAGCCGGGTGAATACCTCTGGTGTATGAAGGAGTTGAGGCAGGTGAAGATGAGCAGAGGCACCATGGCACAAAGAGTCATCACGTTGTTGAACTTGGACTCCAGCACATTCCGAGTGTCCACGCCCTCCATTGTGCTGTTCGCCGTGACATTGGTGGGGAGATCGGTGGGCGGGTCCTTCAACCGGCTGGTGAAGTACTGGAGAGAAACGAAAGAAGGGCGTGCATTTATATAACAATGTTCATCAGCGCTAAATGAAGCTGTTGAAGTGAACTACAATCCAATGAATGTGGATTCACAGCTTTGTGTTGCATCAGTGAAATTTGCATAAGAGGCCAACAAGGAAATTAATCTATTTAAAATACAACCCAAGCGCACCCCAGGTTTTAACAACTGGGTCTTCATGGTGGTATGATGAACTGCAGGACTGCTAATAAACAGCCAACTTGGTGTAAATACAAAAAAAGTGGGAGGTTGCTTGATGAAAAAGCTCATGATCTTAAATAATGTACAAAACAAAACAAACTTTTCAGAGACATGATACAAAAAATATCTACATTCTATAAATGTACATGTGATGCATTCAAGCTGATGTGAAACCCTTAGCTTTCATTTATAGATTGTTCCATTTGTAGGTCTACTTGCTCAGAATAGTTGTATTTATCTGGCTTGAGCCATTTGAGCTTCAACAAAAACCTTCCTCAGGGTGGAACCAAATGAAGTCTGCCAGGAAAATTAAACAGAAATTCCACATTTTGAGAAGTTAACCCTTTAAGGCTAAAAAACAATGGTGGAGGGGGATTAGAGGGGCTTTCATGTAAATCCACCTGGTTGGGGTCAGGTCAGACATCCTGAGTGAAACCAGGTGAATTTGTAGAGAAAGGTAAACAAACATCAATGTTTTCTCTAAGTTAGGTGACCTTTGTCCAAATTGAGTCCAACTTTTTAATTAACTCGTCACTGCCTCCAGGCCACAAGCAGGACTCCTCCTTTCACCTGTCTGTCTGTTGTCCCTGCAAAAATTCTCAAGAGGTTTGAAGCCGTTGCCTAACTCACCATTGTTGCTGTCATGAAGAAATTCCATGGTAAGAGGGTTCCAAGACCCAGGATGAAGAAAATGATCCAGACTGCATGGTATCTGGGAAAAAGACAAAAAGGAAGTTCACAGCAAAAGCACATCAATTAAATCATTCAACGTCTTATCAACAATTTAGATCATGGCCTTCGTTTGGGTCCCGTCCAAAACCCTTTTGTACACAATGAAGCTGAAAATGAAAACAACATCAAGTTGTCCATCCAACATTTTGACAAAGTAATGTCCTTCCTTTAAGAGTTGCTCTTACTTGTCTCGAGGAGCGTTGATGGCCGTCATGGTTGCTGTTGGTGAGGCGGGGGCACGTGTTCAGTTAGAGTTGGATCAGCGCTGCACCAGGTCTGAAATACACAGATAACAAACAGGTTTTCAGCATAAAATATCTCTGCCGAACAACCTTTTAATCATCGGCTGCCATCTGTCCCCTCCTCTCCCTCATTAAGATTTAGTTTAGCACCACTTTTATGTGCAGACCGTCGCAGCAATTCAATAATGGGAAATTGAATAATTTAATTTGAACAGGCACAGTAAACCAATTCATGCAAAAACTACTATTATGCTCCCAGTTTGCTGGCGTCATGCCAGCCGCAGTGGGAGATAACCTCAAACTTCACAGAACAGTCACAACTCAGCCTTCAAATTTGTGCTTTAGTTTTTAACACTGAGAAAAAAGCTCCACAAGGAGTTAAAACACAACAGGATACAAACAATTCTTACTGGTTTGTGGTGAAGCTGCACAAAAAAGGTTACAAAACTCACAAGACAAACATCACAGTACCAAAACATGTGAGAAAGTTTCTGCTCACATTAAAGTAACTTTCTATCATCTTACTCACAGTACTCAGTACAGGGGGGGGGGGGGACCTCCTCTTTCCTCTGGTCAGATGCAACAAAGGCTGAACAAGCGGCACATGTTGCGTTTTATACCATCCAGAGGTTTAGTAGGTTGACACCCCACCGTCTGCTGCACATTAGACCGGCCCCTCTGTGTATCTCAGAGTCCATCCCTCCGCCCCTTTTCCTCAAAACACCCCGTTCTCTCTCTCCTCTGTCCAACCTCTTATACACATTTACAAATTTCTCTGGCACGTAGAACGTCAACGCCGGGATTTCTTTCTTTCAATCAAAAAACAAAAAAAACGGGGCAGTGGGGTGAGACCCTTCCTCGATAAGAAAGTGGGGAGGATTGAACAATCCTGTGAGATGGAAACTAGAGGTTTGAAAAAGAAGCAGCTGAGAGGAGAAAGTGAAGGGTTTGTTTTTCCAAATTGTATTAGTCCACAATGTTTTGGAGTGAACTCATCTGTTCTGCTCTACATACCATCTCAGTTTTCAATCCACACACCCAGGGCTTCTTAATTTCTCCCTCCACTTCCCCCTTATGTTTCCTACTGTCTGTAATTTCTCGCCTCGCTGCATCGACCGTTTCTCCTCTAAACCTGTTTCCTTACTTTCAAGTCTGTTGCTCCCTTGGCCTTCATCTATCACTCCCCATCCATATTTGTTCCATTTTATTCTGCCTGTCTCTCCAGTCTTTATTCATGCTCTTGCTGCCCTCCTTCTCGAGCATCTTTTCCCCCTGGATGTGATGGAAGACATGTGCTCAGATAGCTGTGTGACACCTTCTCTAAACAGAAAAGCTTTTCCTCAACACACCTCCTTATAAAAAGAAAACACATACAGACCCATTGGCATCAAATCAAGCTCAATAATTCAAAGCAGAGTTAAGGTTGTCTCATTAAATACCTGGATCATGACTTCTTAAATACGACAGCTCAAAAAAGGACACACACTGACGGACAATCACCCATTCTAATAAGCTCACAAAAGCTTTTGACTACAAGCAGAACTATGAGGAAATGTTTTATTTCCTCTAATGCTCGACAACATGTTTGGGTAACGTGACACTTTCCTGCCAAAGGGAGGGCTAACAAAAAAACATGGAAACAAGTGATGGGTACTGGCAAGAGCCGAACACATACTGATGCCGGACTAATATCTGTATTTGGGGTCCATGCCGATACTTACAATAGGAAGTTAAAACTTTTTCTGATACTAATATATTTAAATACATACATTTTTTTATGGCAATCACTCATTACATGCCGTTATCAAACCCTTATGACAAAGTAGTTAATCAAGGCTAGAATTTGAATAAAGAAAATATTGTTTTACATGAACTGTAAATATAAAAGCACATATTTTCTGTACTGTTGATTCTAAAATAAAAGTTTGGTCATATCAGTTAGTATCGGCAAACAAATGCTGATACTGTTATATAGCCTGATTTGAAAACTAGTCCGACTCTATTTCTTAAACATAAGATTGGCATGTGTGATTTGATTTATTCCACGATAAATAGACTGTGGTTGGCAGCACTTAAAAAAAAAAGCACTGAGTGTCTTTTTGCTGACAGACACGAGGAAGCCAATGGTGGATGTGGCTGGTCATGAGTTTACCCTCAGCGAGGACAGAGACGGTCCTATATGAAGTTGGCCACACACACACACACATACTACAGGCCATTAACTAACATGCACCTACTAAACTCTACCAATTTGGCTGAGCCTGGAGTCTAACTCTGAGAAACCTCTGTCTATGGGAAAGATCTGCACGAGTCCAGCATTCAGAAGAAGGTATGTTAATCAACAAGTCTATAGGTGGTTGCTTACACGGAGATTAACCACAAGAACAGGCACAAACTGAATGAAAAGTACAACTGACAGATTAATCAGAAAGGTCAATGAGTCACCCCATCACTGAAATGGTTAAGAGGCAATACCGGGATAAAAATTGGCAGCATCTGCAGTTAAAAGTGTGACCACCAGGGAGCTCTGACAAGTCGTATTAACTCCACCAGGGAGGTTTTGTTTCTGCCGCTGGCCATGTTTTTTTTATTGGTTGGTTTGTCAGCTGGGTTGCGCAAAAACTACAGAACAGATTTCCATGAAATTTGGATGGAGCTTGGAGGGAGGATGGGATATGGTGCAAGAGAGAAACAAATTATTTATTGCATGGATCTGGAGAGAGGATTTTCTTTCCTCTTTGTTTGGCAATTTCTGAGAGAATAATTCCAAAATCTTATAAGTTAAAACAAGTTGCCAGTTTTGAGAAAACCATACCCAGATTAGTATTTTTAACGCTCTGCCTCCTACATTTCTCTCTACCAGGGGACAACACTGGGACTCAAACTTTAAAATATACTCTTAGTCACGTCCCAGATTCCTGTATGGTATCCCCCTCTCAACCAAACGAGCCAACTGGCATGGGTTGCCTGGTGTTGACGTGGTGCCCACCACACACACGGGCACTTTGTAGGCTACAGAGTGCTATGAAAAACTCCAGTTTGGCATCGGCCTGACACTTTTACAGCTCCAACCACTTTGTAACATCTAGCTCCAACAACCATCGCTCCAATAGAAATAAGAGACAGCAATTTATTGCTTCCGCCAATAATGTCAAATTGTGCCAAACAGGAAGAGTTCGAACTGGTTTTCTTGCCATCTCATTAGCGAAGTGGTCACATTTGTGCCCAAACGTTTACGGCCTCTTACCATAAAGAGTAGGATTTCCCATAGGTATCTGCTGTTGGTCAGAAAATAACTGAGCTCTAACCTTCCATGCCTTCCAGGAAACCTCTGCTTAAACCAACAACATTATCCTAAATAACGTTGGCACACTCATTAATGGGTCCACTGGTCTCACATTAATAATTAATGACATACATTTCCATTTCTTGACAGAAAGTATATCCAGTGGAATTTAGCACAAAAGGTACAAGAAGGACTTGTGGCTTCTTTGAGCAACTTCTAACTAGCCAGACTTTTTGTATAGTAGACGAGGAGTTAGGGGGATTTCTATATTAAAAAGAGAAATCATGCGACTTCAACACACTGATGTCACCAAGCAAAAATCCCCAGTTTCGTTCTTTGTAGTGGAGAGTAACAAATGCTTGGCTGGTCCCAGTGTGGGGTGTGAACCTCTTGCACATCACACTCTCCCAGTAAAAGCTCTTTACTGGCTGATGAAAAGAAGTAGCTGGTAACACCATGTGTCCGATCTGACTGAAGACCAGTGCACAGGGAGGGAGACAAAACTAATTAGAAGGAACAAATGGAAAAAAAGTGAAATTAAATGTGTGTGTGTGACTTATGTCTCAGGGCGTAATCTTAATAGGAAAGGACAAAAGCACATAATTAACTTATTGGAATACCTGTTTAACAGAGTTGCCTTTAGTCCCAGACTGACGCACAAAAGTTGCTGTTCATATGATCAAGGGAAGGAAGGCTAACTCTTTCTCTCGAGGTCATTTCCCAGCACTTACGGAAAGCAAACACTTATCTAACTCAACAGTATGAGAATGCATGACATTCATAGAACCAAGCAGGCTAAACTAATAACATTGAGGCATTTCTGTTTATGTCATTAGCGGTGACATATTTCCTTTTATTTTGAAAAAGTTGCTACAAACACTCCAAGCTCAATTTAGTACGTAAAGTACGTAAAATACAAATATAAAAGTAGTCCACAGGGTGATTTTTAATAAGCTGGTTATATTGGTTATACCATGGGAATTTGGGGAAGGTTCAATGGTGTCAAACAGCGACACCACCCTAAATTTGAATCAGAATTAGCCCCATTCAACCCCATTTCCTCTGAATGCCATCAGGAGCCAGGTCTCCATCAAGCATTTTGTGAAGGTCACATCATTTAGAAAAGCTTCCTCCCTCAAAACTCGTAAAACTGTATAGTAATGATTCATGCTGTTTACAACTGTGCCTGACAATCAAGTTTCCGATTACACATCCTTCCTAGGAATTAACGACACATTGACAAACACACACACATAAAATGCAGCTTGCTCAACAGCCTGGTCCTAGAAGCCCTAATATATATCTGTTACGTTGCAGTGCAGTGATTTGAAGAACTGAAGATACGTTGATTATAGGATCTTTGTGTAAGTTACACAACTTGAATCCAGGCACAGATCTTAGATCCTAGAGATTGTCATGTTCAGTTCTGTAGAATTGGGATGTCATCGTGGTACTTACAAATAAGAGCAGGAAACAGTGTCATAGAGACCGTAAGAGAGACTTTCATGAGAAACTAATGAAGGCAGCATTAAGGTGAACCCTGGGGGGGAAACCCTGTGGGGTGGGGTGAAGGGTTTGTCAAATCTATTGTCTCCAGCCTCACCCGACGCTGTGTGCCTCAAATCATTACCCGCCACTCAGAGACAGCGAGGACAAAGCCGGGGTCCTGCTGGCTGTCTTTTCAGTGGGCTCAGGAGGTCTGGTTAAATAAACTGGCAACTCCAAGGAGCACCTCATCTCACCAGTGTGACGATTACACTCACAGCACTGATGAGTTTGAATGAGTCAGACTCCGGGCCGGAGGTGGTGCATGTATCCTGGAATGAGTCAGTTTAGCCCGATCCTATCATCACACGAGGCGGCACCACCAGCCGAGAGATAAACGCCTCACTGAGCCAGCGTTGGTACTAATAATAAACCACATGTCTTTCTCGCTTTGAGCTAAGCCCTGGTGGTCAAGTCAGCAACTCAACAGGTGGGACAACGCAACCCCCCCCCCCTCTACTCCTAACAGATGCTCCTGTGGTGGGCCGGTGCTGCTGTCCCATTAGCTGCTTGTGCAAAAACAAAGCCACTATTCTGGTGCGCTCGGCGACTTGCATCAGGGATCAGGTGATTCACAAACAGCTCTGACACATCTGACACGGAGGAAACACTTACTCACAGCCCGGGAGATTCTTGTTATGTGGAGGAGTTATAATAATAATATTCCCTAGACGGTCACGCAATGACAGCATCAGCACAAACTCGGTGACACGGAAGATTAAATATCAATATAAATACATTCACTATGTGGGCAAACTAGGGACTTGTATTGCTGATCTACATAAGAGTGGATTTGTACCCACGCTGGTACAGGAACATCTGTGCCTCCGAATAAAAACACACTTCTGCTTTGAGTCATCACTAACAAGCTTTTTCAACAGACTCTTCATTTCACACAACGTTTTTTCTGCCGCCAGGTCCTGGGATACCACAACTCACCACGTGCTGCCACTGAACATTGCATTGAAGCTGCCTGTCACGCACATGGTTTCCCCCCCAAGGGCAGCGACAGTCTCCATGTGCCCCACGCGGTGCTCCGACTAGAGAACGTGGGCGATCACGTCACTGAACAAACTTAATTCATTCAAGATTGCCACATTTATTTCTCTAATCCTGTTATTTTCCACAATTTTAACTATTAACAGCAAACAAACTATTCCAACAATCAAATAACCACTTTTAGTTTCTTTTCAAGCAAGAAGATTTGTTGCTATAATCCATTTATTACCTTTGACAAGTCTGTTATGTTTTCATCCCTGTCTGCTAGTTTGATTTTGAGCAAGATTACACATTTACTACTGGACAGATTAACACGGAAATTTGGCAGAAGGGGAATTAAGGGGATTTAATCCAGGAATTTTTAAAATCACTTTCTTTAACATTGCGAGTGAATTTCACAGGAATTATTCCGGCATATTGAGGAAAAAATTTAAACCAAGCCCATACAAGGCACTGATATCTGTGAGAGTGGGGAACTTGGTGCAGCTTGATTACATTGAAAGGGGCTGTTGGACCTTGGCCGAGTCACACGCTCTAAAATTGCAGTTATACAAATAAACCCCTTTGTTCAATTAGGAGAACAAAAACTACAGGATACTAATTTTACATTGAAATGAGAATTGATAACTTAAATGAGTCCAATTCTAGCTAGCAATGTAAACTGAGTATTTCCTAGTTTCTGTACTGCTACTGGAGAAAAACAGGTAATTTGAATCACAGAACTCTGACCGTGGGAAAGTTAAACATTCATCTTCACCACTTCCTGGCATTTCAGAGCAAATGATTGAATTAAATTACATATTAATGCTATAAAAGCTGCAGCTGTAGAGGACATACTGAGATGTTTTCAATTGGTAGAGCACATTCAAATAGAAGGGGTAGTTCACCCAAAAATTATCTCCTCACCACTGGGCCGATGGAAGGTTGGGTGAAGTGTTGAGTCCACAAAACAACAACAAATTCACAACAGAAAAAAAACATTAAATCCCTCCATACGGCACCCAAGTCCCTAAATTCAAATTTGCAATATTCACACCACGTGTGTACCCTAAATTAGATTATTTCCTGTTGTTTTATTATGTTTGCGGGCATTGTCCCCATTTTCCTCAGTCGTATTGGATTTGGTTACAACGCTGTTCGACCCTGAAACACCTGACAGTGTTTTCTGGACTCAAACACTTTCACCCCCCACCTCCATCAGGTGAGGAGATCATCAGTGACTTTTCATTTTCAGGTGAACCATCCCTTCAAAGCAATATCACAGGAACACAATACACGCATCTGTTTGTCACTGATATACAAACACAGATGTTCTCTAAATTCCTCCATCAGGCAGCAGGTGAATCCTCCTCAGTGGAGCCTCAGCCCCCCCGCTGGGTGAAGCTAACACCCACCTAGCATTAAGCTAACGTGGTATGACCACGCTTCATGTTGGCGCTAAATTTAATTCCGCCAGAAGCCGTCAACAAAAGGAAGCTCCCGTGCCGCCGCTCTGCGTCACACCGCGGGTTCAGTGTCCCCGGGCTCAGGCTCTCCGGAGCCGGGTCAGAACACAAGCCCGGACCCGGGGACTCGACCCGACACCTCCCCCGGGACAGCGGGGCGAGGAGCGGGATGCGACACCAGCAGCGACACTTTCCCATTAAAATATCCGTCTTTCCGGGTCGCGTTCGAGCTGGAGTTGAATTGGAGTTGGTTGGGTTCGAGCCCGCGAGGGGTTCTGGGGGGTCAGCTGGTGAACCGGCACAGCGGGGGGTCCTACCTGTGAACCGGGTCCGTGGAGCAGCTCGGGTCGGGTCCGGTCTGAGTCTCTGAGTGTGGATCCGCAGAAACCCGCTCTACACCAAGATGCCTTCACGGCCCCCTCGGAAATATCCCTGTCACCGCGCACACGTGGTTTCAAACCAATAATCTATGGGTTTGACATACGAATCACGCGACAAATAAACGTCTTGTCACCGCTAATTAATTTAATTTGAAGGGAGTGAGAGGGAATCATGCTAATAGTGGAAAGCAGGACTTTTAGTTTTTTATACAAGTCAAGTTACAGTTCTCCTGTAAACCATGTCCAGTTTATTGTGTACATTTTGCACTTGTCATCACAAATCTGTTGTGATTGTTGATGCCTCTTGATTGATGGTAATTTCCTACAAGTGCCACTTGTTCTGGATTATGCACTTTATTATTTTTAATTAAGTACACATTTTCTAAAATATTTGTTCCAAGGAAGAATAAGTACAGAATAGTTAAAAAGAAACTAGAGCACATGAAGTCTATTTCAAATTCAAATTCATAAAACAGGTACAAGGTGCTTTACAAGTTAAAGATGAAAGAGTTAAAAACAAGCAAACAATAAGAAACTTTTCAAAAGCAATTTGAAGATCACAAAACAAAAGAGCACTGATACAGATATTTAAAAAAATATACAGATGAGAAAAGATTAAAAAAATTAGAATAAAACATTATAAGATGGTTATAATAGAGGGTAAGATCAGAACTAGGAGAAAACGCAGATTTTTCCAAAAAAAGAGAGAATAATATAAACACCTGTCTGTATATTGCAATGCAATTCAACTGCATTTATAGTAGTCATACATCTGAATAAACACCTTTTTACTTAACATTATAGCAACCATGAATGTAGAACATATTACAAGTCTGTCTTAGTTTTATCTATAGGTGTACCTAATAAACTGTAAGCTGAGTGATTTCCCGGCAGACTCTGAAGGCTACATCTGTCATGTGGAGGCGGGGGGGGGGGGGGGGACGACGACGACGACATTTCTCCGTATTTTGATGTGGGAAGACATTAAAATGTCATCTGCAGCCCATTACTCTCTGAATGTGTAACACTCTGCCAACTGTTTGAGAGTTTCCTAACCAGCTTTGAAGAAGAATAACCTCTGTGTGTCCATAGATGAGCAGAAATATCCAGTGATAATCTGGTTATGATATCAAAGATGCAGCTTCTTGACATTCACTGATTATAGAGTGGTCCCACATTCATTCATTAAAATTCTATGGCTGATATTTTGTTCATAGATTATAAAACTGTGTAAAGTATAAAGAAATTCATCATAAGCTCCAATTTATATTAGGTTTGTTTTATAGACTTTAATGCATCAAGTTTCATAAACTTTATTCCATTTTACTGGTCTGTTATGAATATTATGTTGTTGACTTGTTCTTTTATTTATTTGACCTATTTTATTTAGTTATTGATGCCTTTAAAATCTTTTTTTTACAGAATTTCATTATAAGCCTTTTATTAATTTGTCTTATTTACAACTCATCAGTCAACTGTGGATTTGTTTTCTAAACAGCACTAACCTGTGTGAAAATTGCTTTAAAAGTAATATTTAATATATTGCTCTTGGAAAAGAATGCTTGAAATACTAGAACAAGATAATGCATTGGAAAGCCTGATGAGCTGTTTTCTCAAATCGCCCTGAAAGCACGAGGAAAGTTTGTTCCAAAGAAATAAGGAAATGTAGATATGCATGCAGGGAGCTGTTTTCTGTTTGATCACAGTGTCCCTTCAAAAGTAGCACATGATTTCATGCAAGAGGTCAATGCTGACTGTGTTTCCAAGTCTCGGGCGTTTAGTCAAGGACAAACCGAAGAACTAAGGAAAGAGGAAAGACTGCTTTGCCTGAGGGAGTTTGATTAAATGCAGCTGAGGGGAAAGCAGGAGTTTTTTCCTGTATAAATAGCAATTACAAATACCGAATTCTTAACCTGAAACGAGAGCCCCGAGGTAACTGTGAAAAAGACAGAGCAAACACATAACAATAATTTATTTTACTGCTTTTTGAGTACATCTTGCTTTCTTAAGTGTCTGTGAGAGCTCACACCAATGTATAATGTCATCACAACACGTGAGGCCATGCCGAGGCGTTGTTTTTGTGCCGTGTCTGAGTCTGGACACTAAGTGTTGGTCTCCTCTGTTTGCTCATATAGTCGTGGTAGGTACACAGTCATCCACACCCTGTCTCCCCCGTCTAAAAAAAGCCGGCTGCGGTTCTGTGACACAAATCATCTGTGAAGGAGCTTTGATGCATCTGCGTCCTTGCTTTAACCCAAACCCCAACGAGAAGAGGCTGGAGCCGCGGAGAACTGAGGGACGACTGTGTCTCTGCGCCGGTGTGAAGACACAAAGCCTCACTTCATTTCCTCAGCGTCTTTATTTTGATGCAGTTGAATATGTCCACTGCCCGCTCCTCATTTGTCTGAGCCTCACACTTGTTTATTGGCTCGTGTAGCCAGAGCGGAAAGTCAGTCAGCAGTTTACCCTTGTGTCAGGGCACAGCCTTGACTGTGTATTTCCACAGAGAAGAGAGAGAGAGATAGACGGAGAGTGGAGGAAAGAAGAAGAAGAAAAAGATGAGGGAAAGAGTGAAGCAGAGACAGGGAAAAATCGAGAGGATTGTTTTTACTCGACTTCGCTGCAGACATGTGAAATTGGAGCGGAAATTAAAGAAAGATGACAGAGAAGGAAACAAACGTGAACTGCAAAAGTAAAACTGCTGTTTGTGTGGTTGAGGTTCTGCCAGCGGGAAAAACTCCAGAAATTGTCTGGAGCGTCTGACTCAGACATTTGAGTGCACTCCAACAGCAGCATTGGATATTTTTTCAGGAGAATATCCTGAGTTACGTGCACGTCTAAAAGCAGTTTATCTCTTCTCTGTAACACCTGTGCGATACTAAAATGTACATTTTCCGTGACGCTACAGAAGCTGAGCATGCCGCAACCTTTTGACAAACCCACGTTTCCCTGTGGTATGTAACATGCATGTGAGGAGGAACACAGAGGAACTTTCAGTTGCCTCCTTTTCCTTGCATGTTTGTGTGTATTTCTATTGTCAGACAAAAAAATCCTATGTGGTCAACTCCTTCGCTTCCTGCTGAACCCCAGACAGTTCCTTCTAACCCCATTTTTAGAACACAAGCTTATGAGCAAATAAACATCGTACACGTCTAAATCGAGAACATCTTGTGAAGTCAGAAGGCATACCAGTCGGGCTGGGGGAGAGGTGGAGGGCATGGCATGAATGGGCTGGAAGTGGCTTTCTAAACACACCCTGAGGTTAAGGAGAACAGAGGTAGAAAAGAGGAATTCCAGTGGATGGCCTCTTCAACCCCGACATGGCTCAGGGGACACAGACGGGGTGAAGTAAATCCCATTTGACATTAGAAACTTTGGAGGATTAAGGTTTGGAGAGAAGCGACGAAGACAGGAAAACAAAGAAGAGAAAGCTCCTCAGGGAGCCCTGCGGGTCTGAAATGCCTCCTCATCTTTACCTTTGGAGCCCTTTCGAATTCCCAGCAGAGTGTGAGTGGTCTGCAGAGGTCACGCACTGGTATGAAATCCCTGTCACGATGGTCGAAGCACAAAGCTGCAGCTGCACGGACAATGAGTTCTCTTCAATCAATCCAGTGGTGCATTAAGGGACAAGAGCATTCACCTCTTTAGTTTAAGTGCAGCAACTTCACCAATTGGCACTAGTCCCCAAAATGTCTGCAGCTGTGATGGCTTGCGGCTCACATTCTTCTCTGTGTCCATGGAACTCGCCCCAAACCCTCACAAAAATACAAACTTTTATCTGTTGAATTCGTTTCGTTCACTCCTTCGATCTTTACAGCTTATCTAAAAAATAAAGCAACACTGCCAATGTGTTTGATAGATTTAGGAGCACGGAGCTGAAATATTTACACAGAGGAGTTCACATCCATAATTTTGACCAACAGTGATTTCTTCATCCTCCTCCTATGAGGGCTCGGAAGAATGTCAGACTTATGCAACGGTTGCAGATGAAATTCTGATATGAGGTGGAGGAACTGTGTGGGCGAGCCTTCCTCTTGTTTTCCTGTGAATTTAATGTCCTGATGACAAGGGTCAGATCCAGAGGGTTTTGAGGTTAAATCCTAACCTGACTCCTGTGGCCAGAAAACATGTCAGTGTAACTGTTATCCAGCTTAATACAGTCTAGTCTTTGCCCACGAAAACTGATTGGTTTAGAATTCAGTTCAATACAACAGCTTATTTAGGTTCACGCTCATGTTTCACAACAAATTGGCAAATGAGATGCAAGTAACACAGAAGAAAAGAGGAGAGCAAAGTGATGATCTATCTGTTTGCAGCATTATAATAAAAAAAATCTGTTTTAAAACTTTTACTTAGAATCAAGCTGGAACTGAGCCTACATGTGGTTATGGTTATCTAAAAAGTAAAAGCAGCCTTGTCACTTAGTTACTTGCTGGTTGTTTCCACGGTTTTTGCAAAACACAAACGGGTCATAAATTGCAAACACAGTTTTTGGGACAAGCTGCTACAAATAGTTTCATGCTGACTGTATGATGCAATCTCCGTCCTCTCATTAAATGTTGCATTGATCTGCTCGGAGTGTATTTAAAGTACAGTGCCAGAAGCTTTAACTTGTGAGTCATAGAGGAAATACTATTAAATTAACTCTCTTTTATTATAAATTATTTATTAGGTGTTTTATCATCAACAACATTTTAGTGGTTGCTTTGCTGTTGTGTTTATCACAGTCTGAACCAGCATGTGAGGTGTTCAGGTGGTTTCTGTGTCGGCTCGGTCCTTTTGCTGCACACATGACAGTTTGTCAAAGTCACCACACAGCAGCAGTGTGTAACGTGAATGTTGGGAATCAGATGTGCTTTCTTTGTACAGTATGTTCCCATATACGTAACATCACCTGTTAGACGAATTCAGGAAATCTGAATTCCCCGCTGACCGTCTCAGCTGTTGACATACTTATGCTCCTGCAGTAAATCTTGTTTCCACCTACAGATGTTTTCGTCTCCTCAGTGATTTGTGTCTCTTTGTCAATCTGATTAAAACATTTAAATCATCTTATCAGCCCTCTTCCTGGCCCATCCCTTCACCTTATCACAGGTTATCAGCCATCCTGTTGGCCCGTCCTCACATGGAAAACAGCACAAACAGAAATAACTGAGGGCAAGGTCTTATTTTTCTAAGGGATTTTGGAGCATTGCCAGTTCTGTGATTTCTATGGCGTGTCCATTTAACTTCTTGTTTGCCCATTTGAACCCCATTACTCGATTGTTCTCTTGATTGCTGCGTGAGACGGCACCAGTCGTACTTTCCAGTCCCACAGATATACCAGCCCAATGAACCTTGAACATTTGCAGGCCGCTCCACTTGTTTGCTCCAGTGTCTGGAAGCTGAAGGCCATCTGCTGAAGCCATCAGACCCACAAAGACATTCTCAATGTTAGTATTGCTGAAGAAAACTACAACAAAATTGAATAAGGGGCAAATAGCTGTGTTTATCTCCTTTTAAAATATATCATGTCTACAGGTGTCCACAAAGCAAGCTATTGATGACTTAACTCTTTATATATATATGGACTATTCTTCCAATAGTTTGCTGTCCATCCATGAATTATTTATATCGGTTGTCCATTCACGGTCATGTGACAAGCTGGCATTGGGCAAGAGGCAGGGCACACCCTGGGCAGGTCGCCAGCGTTTCTGGTGATACAGACTAATGCCAGTGTCGATGTGCTGAAAACAAAAACACATGATCACCTGCTGTGCTCTTCAAACGTCAAAGACGAATTCTGAAAATGTCCGGACCCAGTTGTGCAGACATTTTCCAGAGTTTACTTCTGCAAGCAGCCACACAGAGACAAACAACCATTTACACATACAGGCATTTTAGAGTCTCCATGCAGTTAAAGAACATTCCCATACATTCTCTTTCAAAGAAAATTGGCAAAACAGCTACATATTTATGATGTATGTGGTGTATTTTACAGGGTGCGGTTAATGCAATTTCACAGGCGGTCACCAGATCCCTCAGCTGTGTATGGACACATGGTTGCATGACACCCATATGATCAAGTGAGACTCATCTGCCACATGCACGACGAGCACCACGTGTGAAAATGTCTCCCTTGACATGCACGGTTCAATTCCACATGTCTACCAGATAAGATCCAAGAGTACCGTTTTAACGTCACTATTAAAGATGTTTAACGTTCAAGTTCTCAAATTGAGTTCAAGTCAAATGACTGCATTTCAGACACTGCTTAGTTGTTGTCACAGGGCTGTTTTTAGTCGTGCACCGCATCCTTTACGTTGCTCCGGGGTCACGACACAATGAAAGGTGAAACCTCAGTTTACACTTGGAAGACCGACACAGGTTGGTATTTACAGACAACAATAAAAAAGAACAGTAGGTAGACCAACGTTAGGCAACAGGATGTCTTCCTTTCATCTATTTTTGTAACTTAGCTGGTTCGGTTCAGTCTACACAACACTTCTTTGAATGAGGTCTGTCACTTCAGATTAAAGGGGAGACTGTGGAGATTCTCACCAATAGTGGCGCTGTAGAGCAAACATGTAGTGTTTCTCTCCTGTTCATGCAGCACGATGAGACACATGCAAACCACATTGATTGGAGTGATGTGACACACTTATACAACCAACTGCACAACTGGGTCAATAGATCAGTGAGTGGTGATGTGTGTGTGGGGGGGGGGGGGGAGGGGGGACAACAGAAACTGTGAGTTACAAACCAGACAGGGAGGGTGTAACAGTGAAAACATACAGTCCTGTTAAAGTCCCTTTACAGCTTTAGAAAAACAACCAGTCACAGAGAGAGCCCACACTCTGCCCAGCAGTCTCCTAAGGAAGCCACATTTAAAGTCATTAGATATTTTTGGGATCTGCACCAAATTCCACACCCTCATAACCATCAGTGCCACAAACAGGCCCGATATGATTTTCTATCAAGATCCGTGAATTAATTGTGGAGAAATCACTGAAAATGATGAAAAAACACAGCATGAAACATATTACCTTGTAGCATCAGTGTGAAACAAAGACTACAGAAAACAGCTGCTTACAGAGAGACAGGTCGTGTGGTTTCAGAGTCTCAAACCAGGTTCAGGCTCCTGGTGCGTTGTTTTAATACATCAAGACTGAACAGAAAGCTGAGTCCAGCTGTGGTTGTCTAGAAAAATAAAGCAGTCGCAGCCACATTGATGTCGGAATCAACAAAAACAACCTCAAACCTCAAGAAGGGTGTGTGTGAATGTCTGTTTGTGATTTGTGTTCCCCAAACAGAGCTTTGGCAACGAGCGCTTTATTTGTCAAAGAGTGCAGCAACGTTATTCTACAGCTTCTAGGTCTTGGATCGGAGAACTCACAGGACGAACACACACTGACCAAACAATGTACTTAAACAATCCTTGACCGTTCCACGACATTTACCATGTGTTTATTATTGTTACCATGACAATGAAGCTCTGACACGCCTGCTGCTGGTTTGCGCCTACACGGGTCATATCTGAGAGTCAGGACATATTACATTTATGTTCTTTTAGACTGAAGGACAACATGTAACTTTCTTCGACCTGTATATGCAGTTTTTTTAGCCAACATTAGAAAACACATATACAGGCTTATACAGAAAATATTATCCCGACCTTCAAATCCACCCTGACTTTAATCCTTCAAGTTTCACAACCCAAACTCTGTGTGCGGTCTTGGCTCATTCTCACACAACAAAAGTTTCCCATCTTAGAATCTAAAGTAAACATGACAGAAGCTTAGTTTGTAGCACATAGTGGCAAAAGGGCAAGAAGTGCTGACATCATAAATGTTACTTGGGTTAGCTGTCAGCTGTTTTAAGGCACCACCACAAACTTCTGTCAGCAAGTCCAACACATATAAAGGTCTGTGACCGAACAAGCTCGAAAACCTACAGCAAAATAAACAATCAATGTGATCACAGCTTCAACCCTGCATGGGAATTACATATGTCTGGTGTAGTTGGGGCCAGTGCGTGAGAGTGTGATCTTTAAGGTAAGGATGGATTCAGTGTGCTGGATGCACGGGGCCTGCAGCACGTTTCCTGCAGGTCCCATGGTTCTTTGTTATTAACCATCACCATGAAGATTCCCTCAGGCTGGAGATGTCCTTTCAATCACAATGTTGTTGATTTAAGGGCAGCACAAACCAGCCATGATGGAGCCACGAAACCTCTTTTCCTGTTGTGAACTCAGAAGTAGCCAGAGGCCTCGTTCCGTGTAGCTTTTCTCTTATTTACAGAATACAGTCTGAGTTCTGTTGTGTGCCCCCTAGTGGAATACTTTAGTAACACGCCTAGTACATAGCGAGTGTGAGAACTTTTGTCTCAGTGAACATGTGGCTAAAAAGGCCGAACCTCAACTAAACATTTACCTCAGAAACCAAACATTTTAACCATTGTATTTTCTTGAAATTCCATTTCTCCTTTTTTGTCTCACAAAACAGAAGCAAGTTCTCTATTTTCTGTAGCAGATTTCTAAAACATGTAATTAGATCAAAATGACACAACTCTCGTGGAAAAGTCATTAAGTATCTAACTGGACAAATGGGCTGCAGGACCCAGACAGAACGTCCATCCATTTATACCACTTATCCTCTGTCTGCCCAGGGGACAGGGATGCTGGAGCCAATCCCAGCTGACATCAGGCTTGACCAGCGGGGGACTGGGCAGGTCACCAGTGTATCGCCAGGACAAAATCCAGAGCCAACTGTCATTCACACACACATTCACAGCTACAGTCAATTTAGAATTTCATCAATCATGTCTTCAGACTGTGGCAGGAAGCCGGAGAAAACCCACACAGACACGGTTAGAACACATCCTGCAAAACCTGGATTGGAACCAAAAACCTAGGCCCAAAATATTGGCATTAAACTAAAAGGTAACAATTTTTTGAAGATTTTAAACTGAAAACATATGTTTCTGATTAATCCTTGTTTCCCTGAACAATTAGAGGGAGTTTTTATAATCTCATCCCCTAATGAAAAAATCTCTTTCTTACACTCTCAGTCTTTATGAAGAAATATTATCCCACATTCTCTGAACTATGGTATTCATTTCAGCAGTGTGATGAATATAAATCTGTGTGAATATTTGCTAATGAAAACCCAACCTTCCCCAGTCTGCCACCTTTAAACTCAACAAACTAATGTGTGTGTATGTGTGTGTGTGTGTGTGTGTGTGTGAGTTGCTTTATTCAAGGTGTCAAAAACAAACCTAAGCTTATTTACTTATGGAAAATAAGCTTAGGTTTGTTTTGACACCTTCCAGCATGTTTAAACTAAACTGACCTTTCCTGAACAAATATGATTTAATTATTTCAACTTTGCAGTTTTTTTTTAAAATCAGTATTTTAAAGTTTATTATACAGGGTTGTTTTCAGTTTGAATCCCTTCCTTTTTCTTTCCCTCAGCCAATCTGGCCAAACTGGAAATGTACAAATACAATATATTAATAATGGCACTTAAGCCGTCATTAAATGCCATTTGGAAACAATCAATGTCTTTATAAAA
This sequence comes from Limanda limanda, assembly GCF_963576545.1. Lineage (NCBI taxonomy): Eukaryota > Metazoa > Chordata > Actinopteri > Pleuronectiformes > Pleuronectidae > Limanda > Limanda limanda. Next base: position 6,180,749 of record NC_083650.1, on the reverse strand, counting down.
TCAGTAGATGTGAGATATTTCACTGGATAATTGAACATTTTAACTTGCTAATGTTGCTTGAGGAGATGTCAGTTGATCACTACATTCATTAGGATTCATCCTCTGGGCTCCATGAATGTCTGAACAGAAATTCATCTCTCCATCCAATATTTGATGACATATATTAGGCTGCACGGACCAAAGTGGTGAACTGACCTAATGAATTATAGAGCCACGGTGCTAGAGAAACTTTTACCAGTTCCTGCCCCTGACATTTGTGGATTTCCTGATTGTGTGCGTTTTATATGATTGTATATTGAATATAAAGATGAGCCATGGATTTTCTTTCTATATTTTGCAATTTCATTGGCTAAAAAAGTAACAAAATAATCCGAAAGTAGTAGTAAACTGATTGGTGTGCCCCTGTCCTCTTGTCCTTGTTTTATGGAGATTTTAACAAACGCCTTGCAAAGTGCAGATTAGTCAAAAACTCCAGTTTCTGTGTAAAGATGACATCACAGCTTACTTTGTTCTTCTCTGGTATTTCGTGGATCATTGATGTAGACTATCACCACCTACTGCCTCGACATGCTTCTTTGAACATTTATTGTTCTTTCTGTGTTCTGGTCTGGATGGGAATATTTAGTAAAATGACGTGAACTTGATGAATGCCATGTGGTCAAATCATAGGGGAAGATATTATCCAGCATAAAAAATATATCTGCAGCAGAGGTAACGAGGCCATAGGCTGCTCCTGTCTGTTTCCCTGATGTGTCCTGAGGTAATCTCCCTGCTTCATCAGTATTCCAGACCTTGTGTCCCACAGGGAATCTGCTATATGAAACACAATGACTGACGCCTTTAATGATCCAGTCTAGGTCACCTGGTTTCCCAGCACTGCCTCACATTACTCCGCTGCTGCTGCCCCGGCCTGCGTGTCTTCAGATACAACTCTCTAATTATAGTCCTCTAGTTTTCTCGGGACACAAGGTCTTGCTGGGACATCAGGTGTTTGAGAGAGAGAGAGAGAGACCCTTAAAGGGAGAGTGCAGCCGTGTTCAGAGATGAAGGCAGCACTAATGGATGATTACAAGGCAACAGGACTTTCAGTGTCTTACTCATAGTCGCTCACACATGACACCGCTAACTCTAACCTCATGTCTGTGACCTTTGATTTTCTTTTTTGAAGAAAAAAGTGTAAACGTGCATCTTTATTTAATTCTACGTCTATGAATAAGTCAGAGAGAAAAAACTATGATGATGTGAGTCATGAGGGTGTCACAGGTTAATGATATAACTTTGAATTGTTTGCTTTATTTTTAAATTATTACTTACTCAAAAACTATGAAATAGTTGTTAAAATCAATCTGCTCATGATCTGCTATTTGATACTAGACAAGAGTTTCCACCCTCTCATCTCCGGCTTTCTTGAAGCGGAGCTGAGCATCTGGAACTTTCTCCCGTTGACGTGGTGGGCGCTGTTCACTGCAGGTGACAACAGACAACAACAGACCAGCTTATCACTGTGAGAATAGCAGCGTTCTCAAAGCCACAGGACGGCTGATAAGCAAGCAGCTTCGAAAGATATCAAACACACTCCACCAACATCGTGTCAAGCTGGCAGTGGAGAGGTGTGTGTGGCCGAGGTATTACTCATGTTGTGGGGACCTAAATCTATTTACACAGTCACATTATGGGTTAGGCAAGTAGAAGTAGAGTTGTGTCAGTAGTTGTGGTCACTAGTCTCCAGGAAATCAGTGTTTTTCAATGTCATGACAACAGGACTGTATGGCAAGCCGATTGAGCATTTATTCAAAATCCTTGATATCAAATTTCAGTCCCCTCCACTAGTTCGGTCTTTGTCTGCACTAGTTGGACGTTTGGTCGCACTAGTTCAGCATCTTACTGAACTAGTTGAAAAAAAAATCTAACTAGTCACTTGCTTTTTCAGCAACTAGTGGCACTTTTGGTCAACTAGTTACAACAGAAACTCAACTAGTTCAGTAAGATGCTGAACTAGTGCGACCAAACGTCCAACTAGTGCAGACAAAGACCGAACTAGTGGAGGGGACTGAAATTTGATATCAAGGATTTTGAATAAATGCTCAATCGGCTTGCCATAGGACTGTGCGTGTGTGCTTGCAACATTTTGAGCATAGACCTGAAATAGTAAGGATGTTTGTTTTTAAGGTCAGAATTAGGTTAAGGGTTGGGTATGTGTGTGTGTGTGTGTGTGTGTGTGTGTGTGTGTGTGTGTGTGTGTGTGTGTGTGTGTGTGTGTGTGTGTGTGTGTGTCTCTGGCTCATAGTAACCATGAGTCAGGTAAGATTCCAACTCCCTCTGCAGCGGTCATAACAACATTGCCCGCAGCTGAATTAGTGACAGAGATTTTCCAAGTACAGTCGGACCATTAAAGCAGCAGCACTCATGCATTCACACTGTATGATGTCACATATCTAGAACAGCTATCAGCAAACACTCTCAGTCACACATCAGCTGGCACAGTTTCATACGATGCTCCGGTCACGTCCAGGCTGCAGCGCACTGCGCCTTTATGACCATTTGACCTTGTCACCGTTTTTCCTGGTGCTCCTCCACCAGCTGAGCGCAGCACAACAACGTGCACTTACCCTCCACGCTCCACCCCCCCCACCCCCCACAACAGCTCAGTTTTTTTGGCACACGCTGAACAACGCCTTGTACTTTTTCTATCGCATGATGCATGAGAATCACACACACTTACCCTCATATAACCGGCCTGCGATGACCTCACATTTGAGCAGCACGTCCGTGCGTAGGCAGCAACGCTCATGCATGCATTCGTCTTGTTTTTTTTTCTCTCGCTCAGCAGCAAAACTCAGCTCAGCGCTGTGTATGGATCCGTGCAGCTGGCACATAGAGAAAGAGGAGAGAGAGAGAGAGAGAGACATGCTGCAGGGGGGCAGAGGGGAGGCAGGGGGGAGGCAGGGGGGTCCATGACTGGCCCAGATTAAGACAAATAGCAGATTTTTACAAATAAACCACCAGACTATAATCCCTTTTCAAACATGCGTCAGAGTCCCAAAGCCAGATATTGGATCAGGGAGTGGAGACGTAGTTGTTCCACTCAAAAGATATTTTCTCGTACAACAAATCCTGGACCGGCTGTGTAACACATACTGCTACGAACACGAGCTGGCAGCTCAGCACCAGCACGAGTCGTTTCTTCTTTCTTCTTTTCTTCTCACGGAACAAAGTGCAAGTCACAGGGAAGTGGTCAGTGTGGATGGTGAAGGCACAAAGCTCAGATCCTTAGATGACCAGACTCTGCTTCTTGCGCAAGAAAACCACTCTGGGTAAAGATAGAGTTTCAGTATCATGAGTGCTTTGGGTGCGTGAACACAACCATTAAAGGTTTTCCTTAATAAGTATATATCAAACAGCCTTACATCTGGCCCAGTACATAATAGTGAGTAAGATGAATGTCAGTATTAAGTGTGAACTTATGATAAGTGGGAATTAATGAAAAAACATATTGAGGGAAATCTCAAGGTCTCAAGCTGAGGACAATCTGATAGTTGTACTGAGAGGAGAGGGACAAATGGAGGAGGTGGATTGAAAACCCTCCCAATGATTCCTCTTAAAAACACATATTTTTGGGGAATCACACAGTAAAGCTGCTTTCAGACATGCACTGAGCTCTGGAGATCCTCCCGACTTTCTCTAGAGGGGCTGAACGTGTGCAATGAGAGACTTGGGACTTTCTGCTGACTTTCTACATCCAGTCCCCTACTATAAAGTCTGCAGAAAGGTCCAGAGGATGTGAGAAATAGCAGGAGATCCTCCGCAGGATTCACCGTGAGTGAGTGGGTGAGTTGATGACGTTTAGAACATGCGACAGAACAAAAAGAATGAAAAAGCAGCATCGCAAACTTAGAAGACACAGACGAAGATGTCAAGCTTTTGGTGATATGAACACACACTGGTGTCGATGTGCTGTGAACTAACACAAGTTCCCTCCACAGCAGAATGAATATGTGACGTCTAACCTGCGCCTGCTGAGGAGAATCTCCTGCTGTGTTGTGCATGTGTGAAAGAGAACCCTCTGGAGAAAGCCCGGACCCGGTTCCCTGGGTCTGAAAGCGGCTTAATGTAGCCTTCCTGTGAGGGTACCCTTCCATATCTGTTGTTTAGTGAATCTGACTGTATAAATAAAGCAAGAAACGACAGGTGAGGCTTCACTCGGGCCGGTAATCAGATCTGTGTCGGGGGGGGGGGGTTGTGAGGAAACTGTGATGGATCTCTTCCAATCCACTGACAAAACTGTAGCCGCAGCATCGTCACTCACTCTCAGTGCTTTTAATAGTCAAGCTCTTCACCGTATGAAAGTCCAGCATCTGATTTATATACACTGGGATTAGCAATAGGGAATAAACAACAGGGCAAATGTATTCTCTGGACCCCCCCCCCCCCCCCTCAGGGGTTTCCACAAAATAAACATCTTTGAGTTTACACAGTGGACCTTAAACATAACAGCAGGACTGGAAAATAAAAAACAGAAATCTGCACGTTCACATCAATGTTAAAGTCTTTATCCAATAAAAAGAAGACATTAATCACTTTGATTTTTCCTGTCTGACAATGTCTCCTCCCTGAGACGCCCACATTTCAGCAGATGTGTAAAATGATTCAGAGCAACATGAACGTAACTACAGTAAAGCACTGGTTGTACAAATGTGTATCTCCATTGCTCAACCCTGCAATTTGTTGGATGTCTACCAGATGTTCTCTCTCTCTCCTCCTCCACACCGAACCCATGAGGACGATCCTGTCAGATCTCCTCCTCCTCCATCCATTCCTCGTCTCTGCAGTGAACTCCATCACCACCTGGGCGTTACAGTACATTTTGGATTCCCCTCAAATTCTTGAAGCCGGCTCGGTCCTGCGCAGAAACTTTACTGGGCGTCAGGGTGAAGTAACTCAATGACCCAGTTATGCAACCGAAAGGCCGGAGGAATTCCTAATGAATGCCGCTTCGAAACAGCACCTATGTGCAAAAATGTCACTTTCTCTTACACCCACACACAGAAAACCTACCGGTGTGCACCCGTGTCATTTTAATCTGTGAGACCCCGTCTGACCCACATAAAGAAAATCCCTCCAGTTCCCTGGACTCCACAGAAGATTAACCTCTTGCCCCGTTTCTTTCTTTTTTTTTTACGTCAGAAAAGAATGAGGCAATTTGCTGTAATAACTTTGGTCTGGGTCAAATGCAGAGGAATGTACAGTTCAGTGTAACGACATCCTGTAGATCAGGCTCGCTCCTTCTGAAGTTGGGACGTGATTCGAGCTCATGATGTTTCCATAAAAATCGTCTGACTGGATTTTGGCATTGGACGAGACCTGAGCTGACATGTGGGAAACTGTACCCAGAGGTTCCAGGGCTGTTTGCAGGCGATCCAGGGTCTATAGGGGGGATTGCATAATCAGATTAGGGCGGTTGGTTTTAGGCTTGGAGGTCACTGGGGCCCGCTTAGCCCTTTAGCTCTACAATCTAGACTCTAAATCGCCCGAAGCAGCTTCCCAAACACAGAGATTCCTGAATGAGCTCCTGTGTGAGATAGAGGCCACCGGGGAGCGGTCCCAGCTCAGCTTTTTAGGCCTTAATGGTCCTTCGTTAAACCACAAAGTCAGGGTTTAATGGCTCAATCATGGTGACTGTGTGAATTTCATTTTGCTGCTGCGATTCCATGACACTGAGAAGTACATAAACGGAAATAAAGTTTTGGAATAACAATGAACCTGTTGCATTAGGAATGAGAGCTTGGGGCAAAACATGGAGCTGGAGCAGCTTCTCCCAAGTGGAGTTTAATGAAATAACATTTCAGTGAGGTTTGCAAGATCAGCGAAATGTTCAGATAATAGTGGAATTGTTCAGTATCTTAGGAAAACATTTCATCACTTGAGTTATGTGATACAAACGAGGTCAAACAGCAAAGAACTCCCTTCTGCTCGCTTTGTTTAATACGTTTGGACAAGTCTGTGTGAACTCCAGGAAAAAGTTTGATGCGTAGAGGCTCCTGCAGTGCCACCTACTGGTGGATCATGTTCCTCTCAGACCAGGACTGAATTTAAAATAATCCATTAATCAAACAAACTTTATTTGTGTTGCACTTCAGCAAGTGAGAGGTCAGAGAAGCTGACATTATCAAATTACTCTAGAGACTAATGCAAATAAGAAATAAAAGCAATTCATGAACAGATCATAAGGTAATAATAAATCCCAAACTAAAAAATATGAAGGAATAATCATGAAAACATTCAACTTGATGAAAAAGTTTGATTTTCAGTTTGCTTGTATTATATATACAATTTAAGCTGAGGTATATAAACAGTATATGCAGCTTTATGACATCTTAATGTAGTTGAGAGCAAGTGAGGTAATTAATGAGTTAAAAGTCCATAATGCTGGTGAATGAAAATACAGACAAACACATTTATAGTGATACATGTGTGTGTGTGTGTGTCTTTATAGGGGATTTAAATACCCTCCATCTGCATTGTTTTGTGTTTTAAGACATTCATTAAATATTTATATTGTGCATAAGAGGTAAATAAGTAAATACAATTATTTTAATATTATATTTACTCTTTGCCTTTATAGTTCAGTTCAGTTTTAAAACATTTCACACAAATGTGGAGACATGTATCTGTAAGTCTAAACTATTTCAACATTTCTTTAGAAGAAATTAAGCCAAAGTGAGAATCCCAGCTGTTCATTTCAGGTCATTCTGATCCTTTTAAGTTATAGTTTCCCCCCAAAGGAATTCACAGCAGCAAACAATGATGACGTGTTTTCAAAATAGTTTCGAGACTTTGAACTAGAAGGGTTTGAAGTCAGTTTGACTGGGGTCAGGAGAAATATTTGCTTGGTTTTTAGTGACGATGATGACAAATACCCTCATCTCTGACTTCCCTCTAGAATGCACTGTGGCTGATCCCATCCTAAAAAGATACAAATCAAAAGGTGCAAATGAAATCTAAGATGTAGTGGGATGTTTCAGATTCATAATTCACAGATTCATGTGACCTCATATGCAGTGTGAATGCAAATATTGCACCACCCACACAGGTCAATTTAGTAGTCTGCATAAATCTGCTAGATGTTTTCTGATGATACCAAATGTTCACCAAACAAAATAACAGCTATCACAGTGACCTCTGCTGGATATTAAAGATCAAAAAAACGGTAAATGGAGGTTGAGCTCTGCAGTGCTTTTCAGCTAATTGTTTTGGTTTATGCCCCAGAATTGTCTGTCTCCTGCTCAGTGACCTAATTTTCTGTAAAAAGCAGATAAAAAACCAATAGCTTGTGAAGTTGGTAAAGCAGAGAAGCTAAACAACCTGATACTCTCCTCAGGAGTTGGTTGAGACCAAAAAAATGTGGGTGAATATTAGACATACATTTATCAGACGATAACAAACATGACGCTAAGCTTTACTGGATGTGTAAATGATTTCCGCGTTAATGAAAAAGTGTTCTACTCTCAAATTACACAGTTCCTATAACATTATTAGCAACAATTAAAACATGATCTGGAATATATCTTAATATAATCTGTTGTTTAACAATACAGTGCCTAGCTCTGAAAGTTTTCTTTTTTTATTTGCATTAGACAAAATGCTGCAGAAGTGAACAGCGAAACTGCTAAACAAAACTTCACATGATAAAGTAAGATTTGCTTCCTGTTCCCGTTTGTTCTCAGTTAAGTTCTGTTTAAAGAAACTTTGAACTCGATCATCAAAACAACACACAGGGTCAACATCACTCAAATTATGTCAAATAAAAAAAAGAATACCAACAAAGACGGTTTATTTTTTTATGTCAACGACAGTGTTATAACTCTTACTTGAACAAAGCACATCCCTGTTTGTTGTCAATGAGTAAAGATTTCCCATCAGAACTAAAGGTCAGTAACAGCCAAGAGGAACATGTTGTAAACATCCGGCCCAGAATTTATCAAACCGCTAACAGAGAAATGTTTTTCTGACCCGGAGAAGTAAAAGTTTAAATTCTTCCCTTCGACAACAACTTTCAAAACTTAATAAATGTTATTTTAAAGTAGCATTGAAATGAAAAGACCTCAGAAGATCCTAAGTGAGAGCGGGAGAGGAAAAAAGGTGAGAGCCCATCTTCACTGTCTGAATTATACAAGTGATATAACTGATCATGATCAACAATGTGACAGGAAGCAATAAGTTAAACAACAAGTCTTTCCATTCACTTCTTATTTAAGTATTGGCTCAGGAGATAGAGTCGTCCACTAATCAGTAGGTTAGGGGTTCGAATCCCGGTTCCTTAAGTCTGCCTGCCAAAGTGTCCTTGGGCAAGACACTGAACTTCAAATTGCACTTGATGACTATTCCGCATTTAGGGTTAGTAATTGTTTTCTGAAAAATTGGCTATGGGCCCTGGTGGATGAGGATGAATCAGTATTTCTGCGTGTGAGTCCCTAAGTGGTACTTGAGGTGTGCGCTCTGTAGATATCCTTTGCCACAGACGTTACACCGGTGGGGTCTCTCCCCCGTGTGGCTTCTCAGGTGCTTCTTCAGATGTCCGCTGTGGGTGAAGCTTTTACAACAGAAAGAGCAGCAGAAAGGCTTCTCGCCCGTGTGGATCCTCATGTGTATCTTTAAGTCTCCTTTCCGGCTGCATTCCTTCCCACACACCTGGCAGCGGTGCAGCTTCACCCCCGTGTGGCTGGTCATGTGTTCCGCCAGAGCCGTGCTGCTGTTGCACTGTTTACCGCACACGTGACAGCACCTGGAGGCCTTGTGTGACTTGAGGTGCACGTTAAGACTTTCGGTGGACTCTAAGGCCTTTCCACACACAGCACAGGGGAAACCTGCATCCATCGAATGCATGCGCAAAGCGTGGTTTATCAAGTGGTGTTTGGAGGCAAAGGATTTATCGCACAAATAGCAGTGATAGCCAGGTGCGAGGGAACTCAAATGAGATACCTCAGCCGACTCCCTGGAGGTGATGATTGAACCCTGGTTTTGAACTGTCTTTGTTTGGTTTGACATGAAACTCGCAGCGGGTCGTTCGTGTTCCCGACCATCTTGGATCTGAGTCTGTGAAGGCGGGAATGGGGCGAAATGGGGCCTGAACTGTAGAGCTTTAGCTTCGGGTGACTCCTCAAACTGCTCCTCGCTGTCACTGTTTTGAGTTGGAGTTTTCGAAGACGGTTTTGTGTGCTCCTGCTCGTGTCCCTCCCACTCAGCTGAAAGGGGTAGATACATGTCGTTAGCATCCCTAAACTCTCGAGCCGGTTCTCCATCTTGTTGACAGGCCCAGACCTCCTGATCCTCCTCTTTAATGCGTCTGGGTTCTGGCTCCATCTGACTGGTGCTGAGACTAGGCTCGTGCTCACAGTGGTGCCGCTCAGGGGGGGTTTCATCTTTACAGAGGGATGACTGAGGCAGGTCTAGGAAAAAAGGTGAAGAACTTTAAACTTCTGCAACTATAATATTTATTTAACAGCAACATTCAAGTGTCTAGTTGTTCAACAAATAGTTGACACAGTTTATATCAATTTGGACATTTGAGAAGCTAGAACCATCCACTGATAAACACTTATAATCAAAAAAATGACAATCAACTTACTGATTTATCAATGGATTGTTACACTTACACCAGACAAATTTGATGAATGATCCTTATTGAAAATGTGACATGACACAAATAAATAAAAACCAAAATATCAAGCAATATCTTTAACTTTATTGTAATCGATTTTAAAAGTATAAGATAAACACATTTTCAGATTTGTATCACCCTGTCATCAATCAGGGAGTCAATCAAGTTGTCCATGTTGTTGTACAGTACAGATGTTGTGCACGTGCGTATCTGACTGATTCAAACACCTTCTTAAAATAAATCAAGAGTAAACATTTCACTTTTCAGGACTTCAGGGGATCTGAACCTAAAATTTCATGGACTGTAGTTTTATTTTAAATCATCGAGTTTAAGGTTTATAAAACAAATAAAACCTCTATTATAACAATCAGGAATAATCTAACAGCTGATTCCTGGCAGTGGGAAACTCAGCCTTTATTAGTAATAATATAACACAGATAATAACACTGATATGATCTATATAATAACGGACCTCTCTGGTGGGAGAACTCCTGCAGCAAACCCCTCAGATGATCGTTCTCCTGTTTGGACCTGGAAGCTTCTTCCTCGTATTTCTCGATGGTTCGTTCGAACACCTGCAGAATCTCCTCGGCGGCAGCTGTGAGTCTTTCCGTCACGAAAACCCTGAGGAGCAGCGGGGCGGACATGTTGAGTCTCCCCCCGGACAGCAGCTTCCTACACTTCTCTGGGCTGTTAGGCTAACAGGGTTAGCTGACAGGCTACGGAAGTGGTGATAAACAAACCGCAGTGCGCATGTCAGGGATCTGTCGCCCCCTGCAGGAACTCAGCGGCAGTGGACTAACTTTATTAGGGCCCGAGCACAGACATCAAAGGTGTCTGGTGAGACCCTATTGGAATTGTAAGGATTATTATTATTATTATTATTATTATTATTATTATTATTATTACTATTATTATTATTATTATTATTATTCAGGCAAATGAATTGGCTTTTTGAGGGCTTTAACATGCTCAACTTCTTACCAAAATTTGCAGAAAGTTAGAAAGTGGTGAAAATTTACGTATTCTGAAGGAATTTTCAATGGGCGTCGCAAAATGGCTCAACGGTGCCCCCCGAGACAGCCCGAGACCCCCGGAAGGTGTTCCCATTGACCTATCTTCACAAAAATCGATATACAGGTGTATCATGACCAGACAAACAAAAAAGTCTCTGGGTGCAATTGGAAAAACACAACAGGAAGCCTGCTATATTGCATTTAGTGGCCATTTTGGCCATATTCCACATTTTTTCTTTGATACACTTGCACCAGGGTTTTCATCGGATCAACTTCAAATTGAGATGAGTGTCATCACGACAAGATGGAGATAAAAACTGACTGACGGATTTTTTTTTAATCACACAGTGTGACCGTGGCGTGGCGTCAAAGTTTGATTACACGCCATTAAAACATGATGTTCTGTAACGCGGACATACATGGACCATGAATCCTTTGATTTCAGTCTTCCTAGATCAAAGGAAACTTTATGTCTTGCAAAGGTTACGTCTCTCTCTCTCTCAGAACTGGTTATTTTTGTTTTATCAGACAAAAAGCATGCAACGCTTCAAAATGGATGTGCTCGGGCCCACCCAGTGCTGCTTTGCAGCCCTAAAAATGTTATATTTTCATATATTTTATTATATATAATGTTTAAAGTATGTACAATAAATGTATAATAGCAGTTTAACAAAATAAATAACCATTTTTATTCAAGCAATTTTTGAGATGCTAAAACTAATGACAGTCAGTGGTTGTGTAAAGTTAATTTAGATTAGATTAGATTAGATTCAATTTTATTGTCATTGCACAGTACAAGTACTTATACAACGAAATGCAGTTTAGCATCTAACCAGAAGTGCAGAAAAGGCAGTAAAAGTGCAGACTACTGTGCATATTAAAGTGAATATGTAAATAAATAATCTGTACAGTAAAAAATATATACGGAATATTACAATATTAAGAGGAATTGTATGATATAAGAACTATGAATACACTATGAGCAGGATAAATATATAAATATATATAACTATGAATACACTATAGGCGGGATAATACAGTAGTAAAAAAAGTAACAGTCTAGTAGAGCACAACCCCAAAGAGCAGCACAAAACAAATGATTAAAATACATATATACATAAATACACACATGATAAAATAATGATTATATTGATATGGATTCATAAATATATACTAATAGCCTGGCACCCTAGGTCAATTTAGGAATATGCCTTCCAAACATAATGATTTTGCGGATATATAAAAGTTTACTCAAGTTATTAATTTATATCAACAACTTATAGACACAAAAACTGTCATCCAGTACATCCCCAAACTTATATTATTATGCTTATATTACATTTTGTTATACTGTTCTTGATGGAAAAGTTACAATTTAGATTTGGAGTCCATTCATTTCTTCTTGTGGATGCAAACGTTTCCCAATAATAAAATGCATTTTTTTTCTTACGAAAGGAAAGAGAAAGACATGTTGTTAATAGATAACATGAGTTTATTGTTAAACTACTAGCCTTTGTCTATTTCCCTTGCCTTTGCGATGCTCAGCCCTCTCTGGTTTGCTTCACCTTCGTCCACTGAGCCCTGTCACCACTCACTCATCAGTCAATTCATCTTTGTATCTCCTCAGTCCAACCTTCCTGTTCTGCATCTGTCCATCAGTGTCTCTCTGTTCATTTAGAGTTTGGATTTTCTGCCTATACCTGCAAACCGGAGCCATCCATAGGCCTTAATTCATCTGACCATTCTCATAAAACCCAGGTTTGAAAACCCTGCACAAGTGGCGTCAGTTCGTTAATAACAAAGGCTTCTCTTCGGAGGAGCCTGAGTCGTGACCTGTGCCCACAGCTCCCTGCTCTGTCCCTCCGTCCACACCCACACGACCATCTGTCCCACGCTGAGCTCAAAGGACAGGAGAGGACAGTCGTGATGGGAGCTGTACCTGGCACGGTGCTCCTCCATCTGCAGCAGGTACGCAAAGACAAAAACAACAAGTCTGCAAAAAACATGTTGCCTCTCCTCATGCAGCAGTGACTTAATGAGTGTAGCCACATTCGACTCAGGTTCAGGTTCAGAACGTTTTCAACATAATGCTCCATCACATGAGCAAAGGGACACTTGCATGATTTTATGATCACCATCAGAGGGAGCCAAATCATTCAAGATACAACACATCGAAACTCACACGTTGATTTCCAGTGTGTCACCTCCAGTCAATGTTTTAACCAAATACCTGCTGCACATTGATGGAAAACAGAGAAGTGTTGAGTTCAAAGTCTATTGCAGTGTCCATAATATAAAATCTACTGTGCTTCATGATTTATGATCTGTACATGCAAGTGTTTGAAGATGGCAATTTGAACTACTTCAAATGCTGAATTTCTTGTGGATCCTTACTACACTGTGGTTAGTGTCTTGTGGGTATTGGGATTAATGGGGTGGGGGGGGGGGGGGTGGGAGTTAACCAGTTATCTTTGCATGTCTTTGTTTGTTTTCCACCCCATATCAAGTCTGTAAACCACAAATGACATATTCGAATTGATGTTGCTTTGTTTGTGAGGGCTATTGATTTTTGTGGATGCATCCAGAAATAAATAATTCAAACAATGACATGTTCTTTGAGTATACCAACCAAAATGTACGCAGATGATGCATATTAGAGAGCTTTGAATAATGTTGGAAGGATGATGAAGGTATCAAACTTGTTTTGTCACCCTTGAATTATGTAATGTCTTCTCTTAATTGAGCTTCAGGCTTCCTCAGGTCTCAGTCTTCAGTCTTGTTCACTTGCACTGGAAAAATCGGAGCTGCACTTGATCATCATGGAGCGACTGCAGAGACGTGAACACAACATCTGGCTTTGAAAAGTCACATTTCTACTTTTATAAGAGCCAGAAGAAGCTTTTTCATATACATTTCATGTAAATGTGTGGTTGGTTTTATTCTATTTGTGTCACTGTTCCTGATCTGTTTGTGTTTTTCCTGTTGATCTTTATAAACACTACAAACCACCCAACATAGACTATTTGAAGTGGGCTCCACCATGAAATCATTAAAATTACCTACCATTACAAAACATATTTAACCGGCTGAACTTGTTTATCACCTTCAGCTTGTTTCTGTTTTGAATATCCCCTCAGAGCAAACAAAGGTGCAGCTACAAATACTTTTTTAGTTCTTGGATGTTTCACTGTATTTTTCACTGAATGTTTCACTGGAAGTTTCCCTGGATGTTTAACTTGATGTTTCACTTGAGCTTTCACTGGATGTTTCACTGGATGTTTCCCTGGATGTTTCCCTGGATGTTTCCCTGGATGTTTAACTTGATGTTTCACTGGATGTTTCACCGGATGTTTCCCTGGATGTTTCCCTGGATGTTTCCCTGGATGTTTCCATGGATGTTTCCCTGGATGTTTCCCTGGATGTTTCCTTGGATGTTTCCCAGGATGTTTCCCTGGATGTCTCACTGGATATTTTACAAGATGTTTCACTGGATGTTTTACCAGATGTTTAACTGGATATTTCCCTGGATGTTTCACTGGATGTTTGACTGGATGTTTGACTGAATGTTTCACTGGATTTTTGACTGAATGTTTCACTGGATGTTTAACTTGATGTTTCGCTTGATGTTTCGCTGGATGTTTCACTTGATGTTTCACTGGATGTTTAACTTCATGATTCACTTGATGTTTCACTGGATGTTTAACGTCATGTTTCACTGGATGTTTCACTAGATATTTAACTTGATGTTTCACTTGATGTTTCCCTTGATGCTTCACTGGATGTTTCCCTGGATGTTTCACTTGATGTTTCACTGGATGTTTCACTGGATGTTTCACTTGATGTTTCACTGGATGTTTCACTAAATATTCAACTTGATGTTTCACTTGATGTTTCCCTGGATGCTTCACTGGATGTTTCCCTGGATGTTTCACTGGATATTTTACTTGATGTCTCACTGGAGGTTTCACTGGATATTTCATTGGATATTTTATGTGATATTTCACTGGATGTTTTTTTTATTTGAGCTCTGACTTTAACTCACCTCCAGTAAAGTGGGAGTGTCTTCAAAAGATTGTAAAAGCAGAGAAAAAAGAGGATTCACCTCCTATTTAATTCCAGAAACCTGTTCCTGTTCTGCTTATGTGTTTCCTGTTGATCTTTATAAACACTACACCAAACATAGACTTATTGAAATGAGCTCCTCCCTGAAATCATTAAAATGACCTCCCATTACAAAACATAATTAAACCGGCTGAACTTGTTTCTCACCTTCAGCTTTTTTCTGTTATGAACATCCTCTCCGAGCAGACGAAGGTGCAGCTACAAATACTTTTTTAGTTCTTGGAAGTTTGACTGAATTTTTGACAGGATGTTGTACTGGATATTTCACAGGATGTCTCCCTGCATGTTTTACTTGGTGTTTCACTGGATGTTTCACTGGTCAAACCCCTGGATGAGTCCCTGGAAGTTTCACTGGATAATTATCTTGATGTTTCACTTGATGTTTCACTTGATGTTTTACCGGGTGTTTCACTGGATGTTTCCCAAGATGTTCCGCTGGATGTATCCCTGGATGTTTCCCTGGATGTCTCCCTGGATGGTTGAATGGATATTTTACTGGATTTTTCACTGGATGCTGCACTGGATATTTTACTGGATGTTTCACTGGATGTTTCCCCTGAGGTCTCCCTGGATGTTGCTTTCCTTTGAGCTTTGACTTTAACGCACCTCCAATAAAGTTGGAGGGTCTTCAAAGATTGTAAAATCATCTAGAGGATTCACCCCCTATTTAATTCCAGGAACCTACAAGTTAAAGCAGTATACATAGTGGTGCATTGATATGTGATAACCTGGTAAATGGAATTTGACCAAAATATAAACCTGCCGCTGCTCATGACTTTCCCTTTATTTTCATTTCCTGTTCACATAGATGTGCAGTAGCGTTTTGTTTGGAGATACTTGTGCGCATGCGCGAGGTGTGAACTTCCTCGCGTCTAACGTTGCCGTGGAGTGGGCTGCTCTCTGAAGTTAGTTTACCATTGGACGGTTGGGGGGGAGTTAGGTTGACCAACACTATTTTCAGATGTGCGAACCCTTTGTTTTATTCATAAAAATAAAAAATAAAGGTGATTTTACTGTCTTTTCTCAAAAAATACACAAATAAAACAAAGGTCTCACAAACCTGACTCTGTGTTTTAATCTGAATTAAAATGCTCTGGATTCATCTGAGTCTAATTAAAAAAAACTGTTTGCACAAATGACATAAAATACTCTGATAAATAATATAATATAATCTGGGTCTGTGTTTTAAAGGGTTTATATAGTCCAGGCTAGACTCTGTGAAAGATGTGGAATTAGTTTTTGTGTGTTTCTCACAAATTAAATAAAAGTTTCACTCATCAGAGACATTATTATAAAAACAGAATCATCATGTATAAAAATAAAGGTCTTACAGATCAGAAGATTTAAAGATCCTTAAGCCAAATTTGTTTTACTATTATTATAATGTAATAATTTATAACAAAAGTGTTTATTGGTTAATCTAGTCCAGGTTTGACAAAGCTAACATTTGGTTTTTGATCTGTTGTTGTGGTCTGGATCGCAAAAACAGTGTCATCATGTATAAAATAAAAGATCTCAAAGATCTGAAGCTGTGTTTTAAAAAGTACGTATGGTTATTATTTTGTAATAGTTTATAAGTTAGTGTTTATTAGTAAATCTAGTCCAGGTTAACCAGTATAACTTGTTATAGGCATGTTTTTGTGTTATAATGGTGAAAATACAATGTCACTGTTGTTATTTCATGAATACAAGTATTTGTGTCTCATCTGTTGTGGTCTGATGGTGAAAATACTGTCAATGCCACTGGTTATAAATGAAATAAAGGTTCCACAGGAGGTGAAAGTGGTTTTTCATTCGAACCCTCTCACAAAAATATAAAATCCTCAGACTCTCGACCATCGATCGCATAAAAGGGAGTCGACATGTGAACGTGCCTCCACCGTCGAAGCACAAACTAACTTCAGCCTCTCGTCGGTGCAGCAGAGATCCACTGAACCACCGAGCCACCGATCCACGGAGCCAGGAGCCCAGCTGAGATGTCGGAAAGCGGGAGCCAGGAAGCCGACGGGGCCCCGGACGGCAGCGGGACCACCCGGCCCCCTCGACCCCCCGTGGGCAACCGAGTGACCGTGGTGCTCGGGGCGCAGTGGGGCGACGAGGGCAAAGGGAAAGTTGTGGATCTTCTGGCACAGGACGCGGACATGGTGTGCAGATGTCAGGTTGGTGTTAGCTCCTCCGTGCCGCCGTCACTTGTCAGCTAGTTACCGGGAAAAAAAAACCTCCCCTCCCCGCTGCAGCCTGGAGCACCGCAGCCTCGGAGCACCGGAGCACCGCGGCGCCAGGTCGGGCTGTCAGACCCGGGCAGCAGCTAGCGGGGAGCCGGTTAGCTGAGCTGATGCACCCCGGGGGTCTGCGTGCTGCTCCCGGGGTGTTCTTGCTAATGTCACCTTGAATTCCCTGCTAGCTGCTTTCTGGAGCCTCGCACCTCCATCGCTGCGGGGAATCGTCTCCTGTCGTGTGCACATGACGAGGAGGAGGAGGAGGAGGAGGAGGAGAGCGGCTTCTCCTGCCTGAAGTGACCGAGAGCATCACCTCGCAGGGCGGCTTCAGTCCGGCAACTGCCCCCCCCCGCGGAGCTCCAGGAAGCCGCGCTAGCAAACAGGGACTCGAACCTCAAACAGCCTGGATTCATTCTGTCAGAACAGCTCAGTACATGATGAGCTTCATCAATTAGAGTTGATTATCTCCTCCAGGATCTGGGATGACAGCTTCCTGACTCCGTATCAGCTCCATTACACTGATCTGGCAACAATTATACACAGGTTTATAAACAGGAACTAATGGGTTTGTTAATGAGTAATACATTATTTAATACAGCTTTTTAAGAACAGACACAAGTGGACCTGCAATGATTAGTGGATTAGTCAGTCCACAATTATTAATTAATCCTTTAATTATCCCACACGTTTCTTCTGGAGAAAAGAGGGAAAAGATGAATAAAATCAGTAATTAACTGATGAAAGCTTTTTAAAAGGTTTTCTAAAATCCTCCTCTGGCGAGTCAGTAGTAGTCACAAGCATTTTGGATGAATAACACAAACAGGACAGGAAACCTATTGCTGGTTTGTTGTTTTATGGCCTTGAGGAAAATACATATTTTCTCCTGACCTTATTCTATATTTGAATGATGAGCAGGGATTTCCAGAACCCGGCAACCCAAACATTACTCATATTAACGACTTAAAGATCGACAAAGCAGCAGAAATGCCCGTTGGGTGTTTAAATCTCTTATGTCACTGTGACCTGTTGAAATCCAGTGTTTTGGAAATAATAACACGGCTGTGAGTTAATAAGCACTTGGGTTTTAATCAGCCCCGAAGGTTTCATACTCAGATGTTTTTATTTTGCTTAAAAACTGTTTCGTCCTGATCCTGCAGGCTGCCCTTGCACATACCCCCCCACACTGTAGATGTGTGTTCACCACACACAATGTCCTGTCTGCCAGTTCATGCACTGGAACCGGCTGGGTGGGGACGTGGTGCAAAACAAGATAAGTGAGAACATGCGATGATTACCAACCAATGACGCTCGTTGCCCAAAACAAGTGGAACACCTGGTTTAAAGGCTTGTGCACAGTGACACTTCGTCTTAAAGGGATCACAAACGTCTTCAGAAGTTGCTGCGACACACAAAGCGTCTGATGAAATGCTCTCGAGCCTCAAAGCACATCCACTCCAAAGGGAGGGGTTTAAAAGTTAATACGGTCAAATTGACTGGATCGTAACCTTATGTCTTGGCATCGCTTTCTGTCTGGGCACCGCTCAGCTGAGTTCAGTTTGGCTGACAGCTACATGCAGTTCATCCTGTTCTTGCTGCTGTGGAGTCTGTACATGTTCTGTGGGGAAATACTCTTCTGACAGTGGAATCAAACTCATCTGCGCTGCGGAAATAAGCTGTGAGCAAAACCTGCTTGCTGGGTTATTTCTCCCTCCAGCAGTTGCAGTGCAGCATTATCATTCATCTGCAGTCAAGTTGTTTTGCCACCTATTGAATCTAAGCCTATTGCCCTCTCTCTTCTTTTGCTCTATTTTGGTCTCCACCAACTCCTGAAGGAAGTTTCAGCCTCTTTCGCTGCTAAATGCTGGTGCACTGGTCTCTAAATATCTGCATCTTTATTTGGTGCATGCTGCGTTCAGGAACAACATGTTACCAAAACAGTTAAGTTGGGTTTAAACAATTATTGTTGTGATACATTTTCTGCCTTGCCTCTTGCGGAGACACACAATATAAAATCGGTGACGAATTTAAACAAGACATCAATGAATAAAGGAACCAGGTTCAACTTACTGATGTTGAGTATGTTTTTCTCAGTTTTAAAACAAAACCTTCTGCCGTAATTTGAAGTGAATGGAAGGTCAACACGTGAGAGATAGAGCAGCTGTTTCTATGAGCCTCCCCCGCTCTTAGAGAGATGTGAGTGCTATGGAGAAGATCCTCAAACTGTAGTGACAACACCAAGTTTATAAGTTATTAAGTCTTTGAAGTTTGGGATCCGATGTTTAACGATGAACTTTCATATTTAGCATTCGCAGGAACGGGAGCTGCCACTGTTGCGGATCAACCTAAACAGTGACTCATTCTCCAAACGTTGATGTGTTTACAGTGTGACATCGTCAACATGTCGTTCCTGGTTTAATCCTAATATTTATACAATGAGCTCAAACTTACAAAGCTGAGAGGAGCTGCAGATTCAGGGAGAATTCTCTGTAGGTTTGTTACTATGGTGACCACTGTCACATTGTTATGGTGAATTATCAGATAAATTTACGTCAAAGTTTGAGCTTTCTTTCGGAAACGGGCTCCATCATAGTCTAGTCAGTTTGTTGAGTTACTTTGGAGTTGTGTGATAAATCCGATTGATTTGAAAAGTTTTTTTGTTTGCATTATTCAGAGTCGCATCATTTTCAGCCCCCCCCCCTCCCGTGTTTACTGACCTTAACTGAGTGACCCCAATAGTTTCACTTCTACTTCTATTCATTTAAAGATATATATGATTGTTGTTTTGTGCCATCCAGTAGAAAAATGTTGATTATTGATCAATCATTTTGAATCCCGGCCTCTCATCTATAAGGACCTGATGCATTTTATCACACGCGACTCTAAATGAAATATATTTGGTTGAAATTAGACAAAACAAACAGTTTAAATTCATCACTTTGACTTTTCTTGGAACAAAATGATTTATAGACGAGATAATCCGCAGATTTATCAATTAAGAAAATCATTATTTCTGTCCTCCTTTACACCACCTTCATTAGCATCGTTCATAATACACCCATTCTTTCTTCTTATCCTTTCCCAGTGTGTATTAACTCAGTATAGTCAGATGCCCGATAGTTGTGTCAGTCGATAACAAGTTGGCATAACAGACATTCTCCTGAGCTTCTTTATTTCCTCATGTAAAAATATCCACAACGTCTCCTCCATACGTTACAGTATGTTAGTGTGTGTCAGTGTGTGTGTGTGTGTGTGTGTGTGTGTGTGTGTGTGTGTGTGTGTGTGTGTTAGTTGGGGGGCGTGTTGATGTGGGAGTGTGGGTTGAAGTGCTGCAGCTGATAGCATTGATCTTTTTATAAAATAGGCTTTGCCAGCATTCTTGCTCGGTGTTACTTACGGCTCGGATGTCTACTTTCCTAGAAGTTCGAGTTGGGGTTACAGTGTGTAGCTTCAAAACGTCTCAGGACACTAGTGGAAGGATCATATAGAAAAGAAATATGATGCTTCACCACGAATAAAAAAACTAATGTTTTTCCACAGATCGGAGAAAGTGCATGTTTCTATCTTCAGGAGTTTCTTCTTGTGACGAGTGAATAGATATTTTAGAGCTGAATCAGTCAGTTGACAAAAACCTAGTACTACTGCGATAAGCAAAAATGCTGCTTTTCTTGTTCTTTTTCAAGTTTTGAAGTCTTGTTCGGACAAAGTAAGCCTTAATGTGTTGTCTTGGGTTATTATGGATTCTTCTATAACATCCTGTGACATTTTAGAGGCAGAATAATGAATTAATCAATCTAGAAAATAAGCGACAGCTGGAGAAATCCAATAATCTGCCAGGAGCCACAGAAAGGTTGATGAACTTTGATAACACGGAATGATTTTCTTGCCACAGTCATTTTTTCTGAGGTATTACTCAACTACAGAGCTGAATGAACGAGAGGGGAAGGAGAGTTCTAAAACATTGATTTCATTACGGAGATAAGCACTTTTATAAAGTTAAACTTCAGACTTGCTTTTAAATGTGTTTTGGGGAAAATCGCACTTTAACAAAACAACAAAATGACACCATATTAAAATGAAAAACATCAAAACATTTCTGTGACTCAGATTTTCCTCCATATCCTTAAATTTGTATCCATAATGGTTTTAAATAGTGTCAAATTTAACTTGCTGTAACTTGCAGCGTATCTGGATTAAAAGCTTTGAAACAAGCACATCAAGTTATTTTCTGCCTGTAGGTGTACATTTCTAAGAAGCCCTGTTGTGTTTACATGACGAGTTAAGCCAGTATTTTGTGTTTGTTCGCCAGGAGACACTTAACTTGCAATGTGTTGTGTCATAACAATAATACACGGTTTTGTGGATGCACTGGACTTGGGTTACTATGGAGATGTTTGCTGAAACCAAGGCTTGGTTATTGCAGTGTTTGTCTGTTCACTGGACATTAAGGTAAATAGAGTTAATATGCATGAAGATATTTGGATTCTGAAATGTACAAAATGTAGCTTTGTTCTAATGTGAAGCAGCGTAGGATCATGGGAGTTGTCTTCGCCTCCATTTCTTGACCCATGATCCTCTTGGGTCGCCTTGCTACCCTGTGGATCTACGCTTAACTTGGTGAGATTTGGTGACACAATACGCAGCGAATGTCAATGAATAATCGTGATCCATTACAAGGGAACAATACAAGTTGTGGGAAGACAAACAGCCGACTGGCTTCGATTTCTTGTTTAAACAATATTCAAAGTGGTTGCCAAGGGGTCGAACTTGAGACCTTGAGGCTATTCAGGAGGCGGTTTCTGTTTTCACCAGGTGACCCTGCTGCTCGGAGACACAGTGTCACACGCAACACACGCGTTTGATACAGGATAAAGAATTCAATCTGGCCGTTCATCAATGAGCACAAAGGTGTTTACGAGAGTGCCCCTTATGTTTGAAAAGTGGTTACCAGCCAACATTTGGGATTTTAACGGTTGCTGTGCCACTCAGGGGCTGAAGAAACAAGCTGTAAACACATCTGACAGTTGCTAAATGCTCCAGTAGTTCACCATCTAGTTGCTAACTACTGGTTTTAAGAGATTTCTAGCTAATAACCCCTGGTTGCTGCAGCTGAAAACATTTGAAAGCCATGAAACCAAAGCGTTGCACTGAAAAGTCGGAATTAAAACTTTATTTTCTGGGGACCAACTTTCATATCTGCTCTTTGATTCCAAAGCTGGGGATCGTCAGACGCGTGTTGATCCCTGCTCAGATCGGGTCTTGATCCATCAAAGCCAACAGGAAACTCTCACTTTATTCTGAAAGAGGTGTGATAAAAACTTCCATCTGTCTGTCATGCAGAATTCATATCAGACCCTTAAGTGAAACAAACCACAGGCCAAGCGCTTGAGTACCAGAAGTTGAGCTGCTCGTGATAAGAAGCCGATCATGGGACCGACTGAGAAGTGGAGCTAGGTTCTGTGGGGGATGGGTTGGATCGTAAATGTATCTAAAAAGGAGAGGCATCTAGCCCCCGCCGGCTGCTCCCCCCTCTCCACCTTCAGGGTACTGCCGTGGCCAGGAATAACTCCATGTGGTCGAGGCACATGCTCAGCTTCATTTATATCCTCAGGCTGAGGAACACATCCTGGTCACAGGACGGACGAAGTTGAATCGGCACCTCAGGTAGTGAGATGTGACGCAAGCTGCAGAGGCATGAATGGACCTGCAGCTGGGTTATCGCCATGGGAAAAACAAAAAAACAAGCAGCATCCACATTACAGCAGCCGCCAACACAGTGCCAGTGTCCCTGCCTGTTCGAACACTCAGCTCCCATTGAGCAGTGGACATGATCAGGACCTCTCAGACAACAAAGAGCGTTTTAACAAGTGTTAAAATAATTAACTTACCAACTCTACCTTTAACAAGCATGACTATATGATTCTGAAAACAATGGAATGCATTGATGTACTGGATGATTTGGACTGCAACTGACTGTCATAGTCCAAAGTTCACATGTTGCTCAACCTGTCGTCTTTAGATTTCTTATTTTGATCAACGCTCTAAACATGGACAGAATTGATATTGTTCTTCTCCAGTTAATGATCTCACACAGGGCTAAACTCTACGAGTCACAGTCACCCATACACACACACACACATTCTTACAGTGCTTCTATATATAAAACCTCTTCTGCATCCTCCCATTCACTCAAGGCGCAGCCGTTCGGGACCATTTGGGTTTTTAGTGTCTGGACATTTGCAGACTGGAGGAGCCGGGGATCAAAACACTGACCTTTCACTTCCTGAGCCACAAATATATCCAGTTTCCTATTATTATTATTATATATACACGTATGACAAAGAAAAACATCAACTCCAATAAAACTTTATCTATAATTGTTGCTATCTCAAGAAACATAACAAAAGTTCAGTACTGACAATGCTTATGCATTGTGGAAGCAGGGTGAGAAAGTATAACACATAATTAATCAACCTCTATTTGTAAAATGTTTTGTTGTTTATCAAGTGTTTCAGGCCCTCGCACGATTTCTTCATATCTTGTGTTGAGCGCTGGCGGCTTAGAGGCTAAAGTTTACTGGCAATGAAGAAATACAGTCAGTCCTAGATTATTTAGATTATTCTTTATGTGGTGGAAGGAGCAGCAGTCCTTGACAAGACATGTCCTTGGTTAGAAGATGAGTCACCCTCATGTTCAATCCACAGCACCGACTCCCTTTAACTTGTCCTCTGCTGACACACGTGTCCGTTGGTTTACACTGGAGCGATGCCTTGAGATGTGATCTCTCAGTGAGCCGGCCTCTCCAAGCAGCAGCACACGGTCTCAGACACAGAGCACTGACAGAGTGGGTCGGCCTTTTGTGTATTTACTTGTTGCTGCTCGCCAAACTATTCGTCCTGCCTCCCAGCGCCATCGAGCATAAGTTGCAGCGCCTCCATTGATCTCATTCCTCTCTGTGTTTGTGCTTGTCCCCGCTCACCGCTCTCTCTTGTCTCTCCTTCGCAGGGAGGCAACAACGCAGGGCACACCGTGGTGGTCGACTCGGTGGAGTACGACTTTCACCTCCTCCCCAGCGGCATCATCAACCCCAAGGTCACAGCCTTCATTGGTGTGTAACGTGCACCGATGCAAGCACGCAGAAACACTAAAACTCAGTCTGACACACACACACACACACTCACACACACACCGTTCCAAGGCCATCTTTCCTTCCTCTTGTCGATGCTCGTCATCACTCTTACAGCCTCCATTTTGACGACTGCTCCAGTGAGTGTGATTGTCTTGACTCGAAGCCAGACTGCAGGCTTCGCCACAGCCACTCATCTGCAGTAACTTCATTAGCTAATGGCGTCTTGCTCTTACTTTCTGTCTCCTGAGCTTCCACATATCAACATGTATAGATACTGTACGTGATCTGTCGATATTTAATCACATTTCAGCTTTTTTCCTCTTGATTTACGACACATCGATGTTCCTCTGCAGGCACAGTGTGTGAAATATGAATTGCACTTTAGTCGGTGGTGTTTCACCACATGGATTTTGTCCCTCAATTTATTAGTAATTTTCTTATTTTAATGTGTAAAAATAATACAAACAGGACAGAAGTTTTGTTTAAATATAAAAATGCAACTAAATATAGTTTCTTGTTCGCTCACGTTAACAAACTGAATTATCATTAACTTGTTTGTTCTCTCAGAATTTTTCTTATGGTCCTTATTACAATTAGCAAGTAATAATTGTTTGCGCTGGAAGGTAGGCACTCAGCTTTAACTGGAAATGTTAAATTCAGTATCTATTCCTTGAATTTCCGTCTGGTGGGTCTGGTTTTGACAGAGGCTAATGACCCCCTGAGGACTGTTTCACAATCCCTTGGCTTTTCCTCTCGCTCCATCATCAGATTCAAATCAATGTCTGTCCAATACTTTGGTTGATAACCAGACTGAGATGGTGAATATGGTAAACACATAACCAAAGAGTCAAAGAATAAGTTCTGGTTATGGCAACTGAGGATAAGATCAACACACATTAAACTCCAGTGATTTTAACATTTCAACCACACTAACATCTTTATGTCAGGTGTCAGATACAGCCTTGTGTACCCGGTGTTGATCCATGATAGCATTTAGCTCAAAGTACTGCTGGGCCTAAGAATCCACTCAGTTCAGTGCTCCGTATTCATACTCAGTTTTATTTTAAATCAATCAGTGTTTTGCTAATGTAGATGAGAAAATCAACAGAGTCCTATACAGGTATTACAGTTTTCTGTCGCTATGATGGATTTCGTGCAGTTGGATTCCAGAGAGGGGTCATCCTGCAGAGCACCACTTTACATGTCCTGTTCCTTCACATTCCTGCTGGGCTCCTCTGTTGGGTCCTGTCTCGATTGGACCTGAGCGAGCAGAGCCTGCAGCAGACACGACCCAGCGGAGGAGCCCAGCGGACAGAGCATTCTGCAGAGAGGCCCCTGACAGTCACATAGCCTGAGGGTGTGGAGCTACACAATGTCTGTTCTTCTCTTAGCTGCCTTTGCCTTTTTCACAGAGAGACTTATGGGGATCGACCGGCAGAGCTGGCTCCAACTACTCAAGTCCAGCTGGCTCATAATTCTAATAAAATATGGCAGGCTGCTGTAGAGAGGGATGTTTGGAGCGCCTGCTGCCACTGCCACAACCTGGCAGCTCCAGTGTGTGTGTGTGTGAGTGTAGGTGCATGCAAGTTCAGCTGAGAGGCCATGTCCTACTGAAGGAGAGTCAGCGTTCGACAAATAATAATAACTGATGACAAAACGTATTAACTGTTCTTCCAGAGACACAGGACGTCCTCATCTGAGCACAAACATAGGGTGGTGATTAGATAGTGACTCAGGGCTATAGAGCATTTTAGACCTTGGCTAAAGACAACATGCTGATTACATGCGTCTGCCATGACACGCCATTAAGCCAAGTAATGAAATATACACTCTTCATATGGAGATGCATGTGCTTCAAATATTTATCTATAAAATAAATATTCCTGATAATACTTGTAAACTTACTTTCACTGAAGTAAAGACTCTTCTTTACAGCTGATCACAACTCATGGATGTATTTATATCAACCTTAAGGAGAGGGTATAAGTCAATGCCTGTTATTTTGGGGATAACACACTGAAAAAGTTCAAATCGTGTTAAATTGAATCACATGTAACGGGTGCATCAGTACACAACCATCAAACTCTGTTTTGTTCCGTTTCATTTGTTTTTTTTAGGAAACGGTGTCGTGATCCACCTTCCAGGCCTGTTTGAGGAGGCAGAGAAGAACGCACGCAAAGGGAAAAGTGAGTAAACAGTGGTTTAAACACACAGTTACACACATCTACACACATAACAACAGGAACAACAAGCCGGCGCTGTGTGTTTGTGTGTGTAGGTCTCAAAGGCTGGGAGAAAAGGCTGATCATCTCAGACAGAGCACACATTGGTAAGTCCCCCTCCCCGGTCCGTTTTTTAAAAAACTTGGTGTGAATGTTTGAATGTGTGCATGCAAACAAAGTGTGTGTGTGGGTGTGAGCCCTGCTTTTTCTTGAGGTGTGTGAGAGTGTGTGTCCCCTCTCTCCCTCCTCCGCAGTGTTTGACTTCCACCAAGCAGTTGATGGTGTTCAGGAACAGCAGAGGCAAGAGCAAGCAGGCAAGAAGTAAGAAACCAGTTGCTTTGAAAATGGGCGCCACGCACACGTCGTTTTAGTGGAGTGTAATTCATCTACATACATATTGTGTATACTGTCCTCTCTGGGTCAATGATAACATATTTACATTCACATAACATACAGTGTAAATTTGTCTTACGGATAATCTTAAATTAATGATGGAAAATAAATCCACGTCATCCATTCATCTGGAGCAGGTGGAGCTTATGAACCAACAGATAGACGAGCACTGCTTTGTCTCCAAGAGAGTGGATAAACCAGTGTGTTCCCTTGTCGGGGTCACATTGTGACACACACTACACAAAGACATCTCATTTATCTAATCCAGCTCAGAGTCGGCTGTATGTTTCAATCTATACAATTTTAAAACTATTTAGTTTGAATACGTTGTTAGTCCAGGCAGTAGTTCATTTGCAGAAGGTTTAGCTGAGTCTGAGAAGTGTCTAGAATATTAAACGCAACGAAACCCGACTCTAGTGTGTGTTTGTGTGTGTGTGTGTGTTAGAGAAAGAGAGAGAATGCATTTTCACTAGTGTGTCATTATAATTGTTATCTTATTGCTGGAGAGGCTGGTGAACCTGCTGTTGGAACTCAGAGCACAGAACAGTCAGGATTTATATCCATCAAAGATATAAGAGAATTGTACCAGTTTTGTAAACCTGCACATTAAAGTTCTGTCAACAGCTCTCGGGATTAATTAAAGTGCAAACTTTGGTGTTTTGTGTATTTAGTCAAAACTGTGTTGACTCTTCATTCACACCCTGAACTGCTGATCAGTGCTGCTGCTGCTAATGATGAAACCAAATAAACCCCAGAGGATCTTTGGCCGTTTTCCATTCTGTAGTTTGCGTGTGGTGTGTGTAGATTCTGCTGTGCCAAGACTTTTCCTTTTTGTAGGTCAAGTTATAAAAGGGACACGTTGAGTGTGTCATATATAAAATGGTTAACTGCTTTAACGGGTCATATACATCTATCTTTTACTCTGTCGTGCATAAAGGGAGCAAACGAGCAGGAAAAAGTCTAATTCAAAGTAATAAATCAGTGTGAAGATTTTTAATTTCTGCTTGATTTACCCGTCTATGATTTTGGTGATGTTAAAAAGTCTGATATAGAACTTGCATGTTTTATCATAAAGTCATATTTAAACTACTGCTCATTTTTAGTGTTTTACAGTAATTTTGTGAAGGAAAAAAAGAAGAAGCATGTTGTAGTTTGAGATCACTCACCAGCACTACTTCTATTTTTATTCTCTCCCCTTCCTCCTCTCTTTGCCCCGCCCAGTCTCGGGACCACTAAGAAGGGGATTGGTCCGGTCTACTCGGCCAAGGCTGCTCGCAGTGGTCTCAGGATATGTGACCTGCTGGCTGACTTCACTCAGTTCTCTGAAAGGTCTGTGCCAATCCACAGGATCTCTGGGTCTAAGTGAATTAAAGTGTGTGTGGGAAAGTGCTCCAAAGACCTCTGGGCAATGTGTTAAGATTAGTTATTAACTTATTAAATCTGATGTAATTGATTATCCTATGACTTAGCATGTCCCTTTTCCCTCGATGAAACATTTGCTTCATTTTGACGAGAACAACTCCACTTTGAAAAACAGCCCAACAATAAAGCAACGCAGCAATTGGTGAAGAAAAAGAGCTGCACAAACAGAACCTTTGTTATCTAAATAAATTGGCTAGTCTGTCCCAAATATCACTGTTACGCTACATGTACACTAATATGTTAGCTCGTTTTTGTGCCTCCTGTTTTTGAATCTCATTAAAACACAATGTATCTTATCTGCCCAGATAGTGGAGTTAATGACTGAGAAGAAGTTATTAAACTAATCGATGATTTGTGTTCCAGGTATAAATTATTGGCCCGGCAGTACAAGTCGATGTACCCCACTCTGGAGATTGACATAGAGGGAGAGCTCCTCAGATTAAAGGTAATAGAAATACAACAGACGAATAATTCTGTAAACTTGAGGCTTTCCTTTGTGTAGTAACATGTGTGTGTGTTTTTTAGGATTATGTGGAGCAGATCAAGCCCATGGTGAGAGACGGAGTGCACTACATGTACGAGGCTCTGCATGGTCCTCCCAAGAAGATCCTGGTGGAAGGAGCCAACGCAGCGCTGCTGGACATCGACTTTGGTCAGTACATGTGTGCGCATTAATCACGGCTTACTCTTAACTTCCTTGGTTTCTAATATTTGTCAATGATCCTTGTGATGCTCAGACACCTTCCTTGTGCTAACCTGACAATAAATTTAATTTCTAATTACATTAGCACCGTTCAGTGCCTCTACACTGACCCAGTGATGTTGCCCAGAAAACATTAAAGCTTTGTGATGCTCTTTACAAAAGCCTGCTTGGAGCTCAGACTAGGAATACCGGTAAGTCTGCTAACTGCTACTCACGTGCTCATGGCATCCAGGCTTCACGTGCACGCTCACAAGTTACAACCACTCAACGCCACCTGTCTGTGCATGAGCACGAGGGCACCCTGTAGCAGCAGTCCGTCAGAATGACAGAGTAAACATTAAATCCAGAAACGTTCACAAAAAGGTTGATGTTTGAAAACGTGACAATATTTCACCTCTCAGATAATGAAACCTCAAACTGAACTTGCTCATATTCTCTATGTTTTAATTTGTTACTTTAACAGAGCAGATTAAAGCAACAACTTTACAACTTTTTTAACCTTAAAATATCAACTTAAAAAATTATGTTTCTCTGACCTGGAGCAGGGAGAATGTTTCCTCTCTCACTCCCACTCCTCACCCTCAACGTACTTCTCTGTGTGACTTTAAGTTCAAAAGTAATTGTAGATCAGTTAAAAAGACTTGTTTATCTCCAATATTCAGCCAGGAAAGTTTAAAACTGAAGAATGCTTAACAGAGTTGGTGGATTTGTTACAGTGGAAGCTTTTCTGGTTCAGGAAGCCGGGGATCATGGGTAATATCCTCGTTTCAGTTGTGTTCGCTCACTGAAGAGATTGAGAGACTTGTTTTTAAAAAAAAGATGAATCACTTTTCCAGAGAGCGATGGATGTGTGAGAGTGGTTGTCCCCTCAGGCCTATCCTCAGGGACCGCTGTACAAAAGGTTACCTGAGTGTTATGACCTGTCAGATCATGGACAAGATTCTTTCTCTTGAAGGAGTCCCAGTCATCGAGAAGCCAGTTTGTCGAGTTGAGCTATTTCACCCGTTTGGTTGAAACATTTTGGAAATTTTCACAGATTGAATAGTTAAAGAATAAAAATAGTTCATGGATCTTGATGCAAAACTCCACCACACTGGAGATAATGATTCCATTGTCGGCATTGTTTTGTTGGCTCAGCTACAAGGCTTCATTGAATTTACGGAGACTGTTGGGCCTTGGTGAAGATGTTTGCTACTGAGAGACTTTCTCGATGTGTCAAGTTTTAGATTTTCAACCTGGGACTACACCCAAAGTGTATTTGTCCTAATGAGGTGTGGTCGCAAACTTATTTATACCATTCCTTTCATTGAACAGGTGTAGACTCAATGCTGTCCTGTCACTGAAAGAAGAAGTAGGTCAGAGATATCAATCCATGCAGCATCAAGCTCAACTTCACTGTAGGTGAAAAAAAGAAATAATTATATTTAAAGATGAAGGAGTTGAGAGGATAACGTGCTTCCTTCCTCTCGACCCGAGGTTTTCCCTCTGTGATGGAGCGTGAGAGAGCCATGAGGCAAAGATGCTGCATGAGGCAGGTGCCTCTATAAACAATGGGAAGTTAGTTATTGCGGTTTGGCTGCTGATTTGACTGCTCACCAACAAGGAAGATGGTTTTTATACAGAGTTAGAATAGCCTGCTGCTGGAGCACCAACCTGCTCTGCTCCTGCTCAAAACTGTTCAATTTATTGAGTAATCTACAGAGCCCAATATCCCATATATGCCTCAGGAGGTTTTACAGACCCTTAAATCAGATAAGGAGAAACTCCCTGAAAATACATTTGAATGGAGGAAAACATTTTTAGAAACCTCAGCAAAAGCAGCGTCGGAGGAATTTGAGGACGTCGATGTCAGAACTAAACAGATTTGTGTCACATAACCTCCTGTAGACCAAGGATTATATGATCGGTTCAATGATCTGAGATGTCAAATAAAAGAGCAGTAACACTGAGTAGAAACCAGATTTTAAGAAAGTTATGTAACCTGACGAGTGAAGAGGGTCCTGGTTCAGATGAGTCTGCTGCTCATCTGCACATAGTTTCCTGTTCGGTTTCTTCGGCACCAGTCTGTCTCCAAACACTGCAGCTTCCTCCCAGCTGCTGGGCTCAATGTCTGCCTGCTTCATGTCGTGCTTGTAGAAATCCATGAAGCACAGACGTGAGTGACCAGTAGTCCTGGAACCCGCTGACTCCCACATGCTTCCCGTCCAAGTAATTTCAGGTGGTCACTTACTTAGTACCACAGTCGTCTTAATGTTCCGGGGAGTCCACAGATCAAAGCTTTGAAAACCTGTGATCTGGACAAACCCTTTCCACATCTTTTTCAGCCAACATCTCATCAATCTCATTAGTCTTCTTCTTCTTGTGTCTCTGCAGGGACATACCCATTCGTGACATCGTCCAACTGCACGGTGGGCGGGGTGTGCACCGGTCTCGGCATGCCACCTCAGAATGTCGGGGAGGTTTATGGTGTGGTCAAGGCGTACACCACAAGAGTGGGCATCGGAGCGTTCCCCTCAGAGCAGTGCAACGTGAGGACACACACACACACACACACACACACACAAACACACACACACACACACACACACACACACACACACACACACACACAGACTTCCACCTCCCATCAGGATACAAACATGAGGGATCACTAAGTCTACACAATGTCAAGGATCGGGTCAAATGGTTATGATTATTTCTTACAATCCGAGAATATCTTCACATATTTAGTCTAGAATCTGTTTGATGCAGAAAAGTTTACAGTCCTCACATGTTATCAACTAATTGTTGGAAAAGAGAACTTGTTTTTTCTCCACTCTGCATAACATCAACACAATCATGTGATTTTCACCTCGTCTTCCTTCTGCTCACTGGAGTAAGGTTTGTTTTCAGACAGCGCCCCCCAGAGGAGGCTCAGCTTCAGTAAACTTCATTTGTCAAGATCCACATATATCTGCCTGTGACACCTGCTCACACTGAAGCCTGAGCAGAGAGGCTGGTGTCTCATGACTGAATCACTAAAGTCGTGACACTGACACTGTTGGCTCTCGTTCGCAGGAGGTCGGCGAGCTGCTTCAGACCCGAGGCAAGGAGGTGGGCGTGACCACGGGCCGGAAGAGACGCTGTGGTTGGCTGGATGTGGTGCTCGTCAAATATGCACACATGATTAATGGCTTCACAGCGTGAGTATGAAGCGGTTATGTTGTGTGAATGGAGCTTTGTTATGTTTTGTTAAATCGTCAATAATTAGGAACTTTATTTACAAATATATCCTTTAAAATAAAGTGCTAAACAAAAGAAAAACTAGATTAAATGAGATTCGCACTACAACTACTGTAAATGAACATTAAATTTTATCTTTAATTTAAAAAGAAACAGTAGAATTGTAAAAAATATATATATTTATGGACAAACAATTTGCTTTCTTACTTTGTTTAAGGTAGACCAGTCCAGTTCAATGATTTACTGTGTTTGTAGGTTTTCTTATTGTTTCTCCGTCCCTCTTCTCTTTCAGTTTAGCGCTCACCAAGCTGGACATCCTCGATGTGTTCTCTGAGATCCAAGTGGGCGTCGCCTACAACGTCGACAACGAACCAATACCTCACTTTCCAGGTGAGTTTCCTGGAGTGGCACTAAAAGCACCTTCTTGTCTAAGAGATAAAAATCGAGGTTTCCTCTGCTCTGCATTTTTGTTTTGCTGAAGATTGAAAATGTTCCCTTTCCACCCACACACTCACTGTAATGGCGTTGAGATGCAGTAGTTTTCATTCATCATTCACCTTCTCAGTGGATCTGGTCATTAAGTTTGGAAATTAAGTCTCGACCGATGTTGGCAGATGCATCTCTAACTTCAGTGGGGTTTCTTTTAACCTCTCTTTCACCCACATCTAACTTCCTCTGGTCTGTATGATGACCTATTGATAACCTAACCCTCTCTTTGCCAGCCAATCAGGAGGTACTGCAGCGCGTGGACGTCCAGTATGTGACGCTGCCCGGCTGGAACAGCGACACCTCGGCCACCAGAAACTTCGAGGAGCTGCCTGACAACGCCAAGAAATATGTCCACTTCATTGAGGATCATGTGGGAGTGCCTGGTACGGAAGTTTGATTGATAAATGTTTGAGACTCTATAGTTCCTTGATCAAGAAATAAGGTTTTTAACACTTTCCTCTGCGTCTCTGTTTCCTTCAGTCAAATGGATCGGAGTGGGCAAGTCTCGGGAGTCCATCATCCAGCTGTTCTAAACGGAGGGAGGGTCGGACGCACAGCAGCGAATCAACTTATTTCCCTCACCCCCCCACACACAGCCTATCTACCTGTCTCAGCTCTGCGACAGAGAAACGACCACCACGTCTGTTCTTAACTTGTTACGCCTGCGTGTCATCGGACTGTCTCACGGATCGAACCGGACCTCTCTGGATCGGACTCCCCTCCCGGTTGAAGTGGTTCCCACCGTCTCCATCTGCGTTTTTAACCGCCGTAAACTTAAAGGACATCAGTTCCGCTGTCCAGTTCCTCTGTAATTTGTTGCTATTTATGTCACAGCCATTTGTTTTCAGACATTCACACTCAGCAACACCAGCTGCCCTCAGGTCTGAGAGAGGAGACGTGAGGGACACACACAGACAGGGGTCACTGACCACAGCGACTGTCCACACACGTACGTTTTTTCCGGTCAAACTTTGTCCAAGTGTATTTTTTTGTTGATCTATGCTGTGGTTTAAATGCGCTGCTCCATATCCGGTGCGAATCAGTAAATAACCGTGTCAATGGGTTTTAACTTCTGAACTCTTCAGATGCTTTGGACTTTATCGCTTCATGTTTGACTTTGCCAGGTGTACGACACATCCTGACTTGATAAAGGGATCCTTTAATATTTTACATGTGTGTGTTGGTGTTTGTTTTACACTTTGATTGCCTTTGCATTCAACCCCCCCCCCAAAAAATCTGCCTTTAAATTTCCTGTAGCTTGTCACTTATCACTTTATCGTATCTTACAACCGGAATTCATTAATTTGTACTTTTCAGTGCAATGTTATTTAAAAAAGAATGAGGAAGACAACTTTTAAACAGACAGAAGAAAAGTGATAATTTGGACTTCAGCGGTCGTTATAAAACCAGAAGGATGATGATCACATTGTTGATCACACATTGTTCTGAGATTGTTCCTCCGACTGTCAAATCATCTAAATTTGGGCTGATATCTTCGCAGCCATTGTGAGAACAGTGAGAAAAGTACGTCGCTGTCAGAGCTTCTCCATTTCTCTGACTTACAACCGGCCGGCTGTCGTGTGTCTTTCTGACTCGGTTACTCTTAATTACAGTCTTAATTAAATGATGTGTAGGTGGTGCGGCGCTGCTCTTTTTTTTTTAATGATCGTAACTGAAGCAGCAGAATATATCTTTGACTTTTATTCAGTGTGGGTTCCTCAAATGCTGGATCGTACATTTCCAAGAATGCAACACAATGGACTCCTTCATCAGGCCATATTTAAACAGACAGTAGAGATGGGAAAGATTGACTTTTTAAAATATAAATCAAGATGGTTGGGTAGTTGCAGAATTAGTAATGAGAGTTTAAAAAATACTTTGAATTGAAACTCAATCAGTTTCCCAGTCAAATGATGACGTGAACATTTACATGACATGAATGTGGCACTGGAGCAGCTGCATTAGAAATATAACTGTTGTCAACTTATTTCATAGTTTCACACCATTAATTTCCCCAATTTTGACTTTTAAATCAATTATCGCTAGATCTGATTTGATTTTTTTTAATCAGGAGTTTAAGTAAAACAGTTCAGGAATTCCAGGCTTATCAATCCTCTTAAATCAATCTACATCAGACTTCACATCAGGATCCATTAATTATTCTCTGGGAAATCTGAGTTGAAGTCAAAAAACATTCAATCTCGTAATGTTAAAGAAGTGATCAAACAGTTCCTGGATCTGCCTCCTGATCCGGGTCTGCACCAGAATCCAATTGATTCTTTCCTGACCCACACTGCATTCTTCTTCCAGGTTTAGTGTTAATCTGATCTGTAGTTTTTGCGTAATCTTACAAACAAACATACTAACTGACGTACGGGGGTGAAAACATAACCTCCTTGGTGGAGGGAAAGATGACATGAATTGGATTTTGTCCATTTTGCTCAAAAGCTGCTGGTTAAATATGTCATTTTACAATAAAACTGGTTTGTCACTGTCAGATATAAACAGTTTGACCCTTTTGAGGACATTCATATTTACTAACACTACAAACCACCAGGTGCATTCTCAAAAATGTACTTTACTTCCATTGATGAAACAAAAGAAAATCATTCACAGAACTAAACTTAGAGATTCATTGATCCACTGATGCTCAGGTCTGCCCCCTGGTGGTGGAGAAGAGGGATGGAAACAGTGACCCTGTATCTCCTGTTTGGTTCACACTGTGGTTTTTACTCCTTTACATGTAAAGTAGTAACTTGACATGTTTGCCTTTACCTGTGTCACTGCCAACCTCCACAGATCTCACATCCTCCTGCTGTGGCTTCTGGTTCAGAGACTAAATGAAGGTTTAAGACTATTTAGGCAAACACACAACATATAATTCTTCTGTTTTAAATTTTATGTGCAATTTTATTTCCAGTAAAAAATTTTCCTGGTTAAAAACAAATCGTCATATTTTCAAAACAAATCATCCTTATGTTGTATTTGGTGTCTCTGGGAACTTTGGGAAACTCAACTGGAATTGAAAATAAAAAAGTTCTATGGGTTTGATCAAAGTTTGGCTGCAGAGATTTTTAAGGACATACGACAAAAACACAAATCCAAATTCAGTATCAGAAAATGAGCAAGAGAAGACACAAAAACTGTAAAAAACATAGAAAACTAAAATGCAAATTTCTGCCTCTTCCTGAATTTCAAGTGTAGACAAATTATGTTCAATTAAGAGTGAGAAAGGCAGAAAATACATAACACACTTGATCTTTGTAACAAGCCAATCTAAGTGTAATTGAAACAGGAGACAAATGTATTTATTTTACCCACAGAATAAACGTACACTCAGGAACCTTATAGTTGAATATTAATATTCACACTACACATAAGGAAAGTGGTCAAACACAAACAAGTCAGTCATGTTGTTAATAGAATATTGATGTCCAGGTATTGAAGAGAGGTCCTGCTGTGGGTCAGGTGTATAGTAATAATAAACAATTTTGTTGGATGTTTTTATTTGTCATATATGTATTATTATATTATATGCTGTAGTTTTTCATATATTATTTTTCTATGAAGTCTTATTTTTATTCTGAATTTCAGTATTTCATTCTTTTGAATGTTGCATTTGTTCTCAAATATCCTCTTATGATGTTAATGTAGAGAACAGGCTGTGGCTCAGGGGACAAAGTCGGTAGTTCGATCCCCGCCTCCAATCCTTCGGAAAAATACTGAACCCCAAATTGCCCCTGACAGTTGTGCCTGTAATGTGTTGTTGATGTTTCTGCTCATGGATGCAGTGTATGAATGTGTGTGAAGGGTCCTATCAACACAGATCATTTACCGTTTCCTTAATGAGCACTAGAGGGAGACATGTGACTACGAATGACTGCGCTGAACACTCGTTAATGAGCTGAGAGCACGAGGGGGAGACGGAGCTCTAATGGGAAGTATCATGAAGTCACTGAGGAGATCAAATAAAGGTTTTATAGGTTAGTTGACTGAAAACAGAACGAAGCATCTGAAACCAGGAGCTCTTCATCTCATCCCTCCTCTGTGTCAGTGCTTCATCAGAACTCTGACCACAGCCTCACCTGCAGCTCATTTCCCTGCTGTCACCCAGCTTCCTCTCCAGCATTTGACTACATCTGAATACACAAACAACAACAACCTCAACTAACCCACACAGGCAGAGTTTCCTTCACAGGCGTCTGCTCTTCTGATCAGGACCAAAAACCTCGCGCCTGATTTTCCCGAGACAGGCCAAACAGCTGTAGTACACACTGAGGTTGTGTTGTTGAACAAACTGTCACCTTGACACACACAGACAGACCCACACACATGCTGGCATCTGGCATGAAGCCCAACCTTCCTGAGTATTGTGTGACCATGTTGATGAGCGGCCGGGCCAGAGGGCACCGCTGCCCCTCGGTTCTTTAGGTTGGGGTTGTGCTAATTTTGTAACTGGACGCCCCTCCTTCCTCCTGGCCCCTCATCATCTATCACCCCCCCCCCCCCCTCTTCTTGTTCAATCCCCCTCTAACCTTCGAACTCGACCTCAGCGTCCCACCGAACAACCCCTCCATCCTCTCTGCTCCTCGTCCTCCCTCCTTCATTTGAATCCCACAGTGAGGCCTCTTTGTGCGGCCGCTGCTCCAAAGGGAAGCAGAGTAAATGGACAAGCAAATGAGTTTCGTCCCTCAGCCAACTGCAGAGTGAGGACACACACACACACAGATACACACAGATACACACACACACGCTCTGATGCACTCATCTGTCAAAAACACTCGCGCGCACACGTACGTGCACCTTTTCAGCTTCTGTACAAACTGACCTTCTTTCCTTTGCATGTCCGTGACCTCTGACCTGGACGTGCATGACACACAGCCGCGTACGAACACATCCTCCTGCTTCACTCTCACATGTCACCATGATCCTGCACACTCCACTTAAAACTCTTACTTAAGTTAAATCTTGTTTACTTAAAGGTGTATTATTTGTTTTTTCTTATTCTCAGCTGAGACTGAGTTGTGATTGGTGGACGCTGTGTAGTCAGTGGCTCCAATCGCTTCAGGGATATTGTAGCTTCATTTCGGAAGTTGAGATGCGTCGTCCATCTTTATTCAGAGTCTCTGCTTTTCACAGCACCAGGCTACATTCGCTGATTCACGGTTCCCAGGGCCTTCATGCTGAGCTAGGCTCCCGGCTCGAGCTCCATATTTGTCCTGAGGATATGGAGTTGGTATCCATCCATTTCCTTAAATATCAGGCTATTCCTCTACGTGACAGCGGAGACTTGGTATAAGGTGGAAATATGCCCTGGTGGGATGAGTTGACACCGTCCTCAGCTCATGTTACCTGCGCTCTGTTGAGGTGGTCTGACAGCAAAGGTCAACATCTAGAAGCCTTGGGGGGTTTTTCTTCGGGCACATTTCCCTACATTCATTCCCACGTCACATCAACCAGTATAGTTAAAGGGTTTTATCCCAACAGTTATTTCAGGGTTAGGGTTAGGGTCTCTTCTCTCTTCCGCAGGGCTCTCGAGCAAGCCAGTGAACCTCCACCTGATCTGACCTGTGACTGTGACCTCCCTGTGGAATGCACGGCCGTAAAAAGACACACAAAGTTGTTTTTACCCACTGTCTCTCTCAGGCCCTCGTTCACCTGCTGCACCTCCTCTCTCCGTCCCTCCCTCGCTCTCTCCCTCTCACCCCTGTCCTCCCTCTCCCCCCCTCCGCAGCCCCTGAACTGTGGCCGCTCTGTAAAAAGAGGCCGCGGCAGCAGATGTGTGACGGCCGACACCGTTAACAGCTGTCGGCTCCTATATCAGCTCCTGCTAAAGGCCAAAGCCCCACACGCCAACATGTCCTGCGAACAACAGTCGCAGCAGAAACGTCAGCAGTCAAATCTGACTTTTTTTTCCAAGAGAAAACTCAAAAGTGTAACTTCATTTTTAGTACATTTCTGCTTCCTGAGATTAAATTTGTTTAAGCTAAACATTAATTGAGTGTGTAGTTGTTAAAATAAGGCAGAACAATGATTTGCAACTGAATAAAGCGATTTTAATGTTATTCATATCATATTTTTAGAAAATTACCCAGAGGCCTCGTTTTCCAGAGCTTCCTGTGAGCATCGACAAAGGCAGAAGCTTCGGCCTGACCATATTGTGACTGTACCTTTCCAGCCATTTTAGTTCTGCTCTGTAGGCGACTGTTGTTCAGAGAGAATCCCCGGAGAGAAGAGGAACAGTGAATAAAGAGGAAAATCCATCTGTCTGAGGTTTACTGTAT
The DNA here is from genome assembly GCF_963576545.1 of Limanda limanda. NCBI lineage: Eukaryota > Metazoa > Chordata > Actinopteri > Pleuronectiformes > Pleuronectidae > Limanda > Limanda limanda. The sequence goes on along the minus strand of NC_083650.1, from coordinate 6,141,873 downwards.
TATTCCTCCTTCGCTGAAAATAACTTATTGTGTGACAGCGTGGAGGGTGTTTGTTTTTCACCTTGTGTTTGTCATCGTGGTGAGATGAGACGTTCACAGAGGTGGTTTGTGCTGCCATGTAAGAAGTACATTTACTTGGTTACTGTACTTCATGTATATTATTCATGTATATATACTTTACATCAGTAGATTTATTCATGTGGACTTCACATTATTATGCTGAAGTGCGTTACCCCTTGGTAAGAGGTGACATTAATTCATATTTATGTGATTTCAGGAGCATCAAATATTTCAAAGATGGATTTAGATTCTTAGAACATTGTTTATGGATTTACAGAAGCTGATAATAAAACCTTCATTCACTTCACAGTGTGATAAGAGCTTGCTTCACTTTTCATGGGAGCAACATGCAGCATTATCATGAGTACGTTTGAGGAGAGTCGTGCTGAAGGTTTGTGTCGTCACGTCTCCTCTGCGTTGCCGCTGGAATCACCCACAACTCTTCTCTCTTCACACATGTTCAGATGAAACCTGATGTATTTCAGTTTGTTTCAGATACACTCCAGCTCTGCTCTGTCTAACCTCATTGTTTCTGTCTGGCATCCACACACTGCACAGCATCTGGCTGCTGTCCAAGGCCTCACTGTCCATCTCTGGCCCCTCCATTCCTCGCCTGTTTCCCCCCCATCGCCTCTCTGCCCTCTGCTGAAAACTCACTCGTGTCCCGGCTCTTTACCGAGGCCAGGACCCCAGCTACTCCAGGCCCGAGCCCGAAACCTTCAACCCCCCCGGCCCCAGCGTGGACTCCAGCCCCAGGTCCCAGCCTCTGGCCTTGAGCTTTCTACCTTCTCCCCGACCCAGCTGCTGTCACCTTCCCCAGCCGTCCAGCGCGGCATGAGAAGCCCAGCAGCTGTTGATCAATGGGCAGCCGGGGCCAACGCCTGCCTGTCCCCTCCCCTGACCTCCTACTCTTACACACACACACACACACACACATACACACAGATGCACGCACACACTCCCCAGGGAGGCAACAGATGGGGGTCAGCCAGAGGAGAGGGGTGTGGTGGGCGACAAAGGGCTGGGTGAGGTGTGTGTGTCTCAGTCTGTGTTCGAGAGACGTCATGTGTGCGTTCGTCCAATAGCTTCTTCCACAGTTAGATAATATCACGCGTGTTCTTGTGATCCTGTGTGTGTGTGTGTGTGTGTGTGTGTGTGTGTGTGTGTGTGTGTGTGTGTGTGTGTGTGAGTCCGTTTGCAGGGCTGTGGCTGGACATTTGCTGGCCCCGTGTCTCCAGTATGGACAGGTGTTGGTGTCAGCAGTGTCCAGACTCATTTCAGCAGCTGCTGCCTCCCCCTCCTCTCCCCCCCCCCCACCCCAGTCCTCTCCTCACAAGTCTCCTTCCCTCCCTCCCTCCCTCCCCCCCAACAGATGTAGCCACACCACCTCCACCTCTCAGCTTTTTATGGGCCCGGCCTGTTTTGACTTTAAATATTTGCCCAGGAGGCGCTCGTTCTGTTTGGGTAAGGAGAGGTTTGACGAGGGACACACACAGACACACACACACACACACACACACACACACACACACACACACACACACACACACACACACACACACACACACACACACACACACACACAGAAACACAAACACACACGTAAACATTTTCTCTGTGTATGAATATGTACACCTTTGTGCTTCCCAGCCCTCCACCCCCCCCGAACTCTCTGTGTTTACACACACCTGGGCAGCGATGGAGAGGTGGTTTGTCTTGTTTTGTGTCTCGCCAGAATAAAAGCCTGTCAGCAGTCAAACAGCCATCGCAGAGAAAGAAAAACAGTTGAACAGAAAGAACCCAACTGATTTGTGGCCCCCCCACCACCACCGGTGAAGATCTGCAGACAACTGGAAGAAAGAAAACACACCAGGAGCTGACAGCTGAGAGCAAATGGATGTTTAGAGAGCTGGGGAGTTTTATTGCACTTCACAGCATCATTGCTTGTAAAAAAAAAACACAAATATCTGATGTGAAGTCAGTTAGTTTCCGTGTGTTCAGAGTCAAGATTCAAGAAAACACAAGTCGTACTTAAATCAGATTGTACCTGTTATAATATTTACAAAGAAATTATACAAATATAAAGAAAAGGCAACTTTATAATACAACAAAAATATCAGCAAAAGAAATATAGAATTAAGCAGAGAAACCGACGCTTGTTTCAGTAATTGTACCTATGTCAAAATAATGTAATAATACGTTTTCTGAGTACTTTTAATGTGGTGAATGGAAGTATATAAGATTATTATTAACGCTGCACTCATCAAATTTTGTATATAGACAATTTATCAAATGGATAAATGTAATGTGAAAATAAATCTTAACAATCCCTGAGAATTATCACCTGACTCTGCATTTTTATCTCATTTAGTCTATTACAATTTTTTATCTCATTTATCCTTTATTTCAGCAGGAAGGGCTCATTGTCCCACACAGCATCTCTTCTGTCAACATGGGCTGCAAATGAAATACAAGTTTCATATATAGATACAAGCAGGAACAGATAACACAAAACAAGATACACAACCACAGCTAACACTAACTCCAGGAATCTCTGTCTGTGTCTGTGTGGCCTGGAAATCTCCAGAATTTTATCGGCTTCAAACTTGCCATGAGTATTGTTAAGGGCCTGAGGAGGAGCAGTGTGGAATTTGGTGCGATTTGGACACGTTCAACATTAATAAACTTAAGCTCTTTGTGACAGCGCTTTGTAACAGACAACGCCAACCACTGATTCTCCCGTTCGGGGTCCGAGCTTCACCGAACTGTGAGTG